>NW_006408528.1:24500923-24513540 GCF_000296735.1 Chrysochloris asiatica
TGGTGGGAGTTAAAAAGACTTTGGACAGAAAAGTCTTCTCAAATAATATCATGGTTCCTTGGTGGGTTATTGTTATCGGAGTATTATTTGTAAGTCAAGAAGCTAGAAAAAAAAAAAAAAAAGTTTCATGAAATACCCTTGATTCTAATTGTAGAAGTTCTATGAACTCCTATACTAAGTGATCTGAATTTTATTTGAAAAAATTATTTGAATACTAAATGGTATGAATTTTATCCAAAAATGTGAAATTGGCTATTAGTATGTGAAGAGAAACTCCTTCCATTTCATTATAAATATTATTATTATTTGTCTCTCCCAGAAAAAAAGAATTCTATTACAAATTTCATCCACTGAAATGAATCTACTCTTAGAAAGAATATGCTTAGATTTAAGTATCTATAATCTCAACATATATTCAGTATGGCTGTAGTTCCGAGAAAATATTTGAACAGTTTTGAATATATTAATTGATAGCTTTAATTTAAATTGCCATTCTATGCTTTAGCAATTTTTGGTTGAATTTAAATTTAGAAGTTTCAAGGTATATTGTTAGATATGTGTAAAATCTATTTAACATGGCCTATCTAACACACATCTCATTGTGCATAGTTAAAGTAAAAATGCTTATTTGTAGTGAAAAGTATTCTATTTATTGCTTCAAAGAACATGAAGATTCCTATTAAACCATATGTCATTGACAACTTAAAAATTATTTCATTTTTATAATGACACTATAAAAATAGTAACATGGTAAATTGTTAATTACATAAATACATGAAAGATAATTAGTGACTGTATTCTCATTGGCTACTGCACCTTTCTCTAAAATGCATAGGTTTTTTTTGTTTTGTTTTGTTTTTTTTAATCAAACCATTACAGGTGGAACGACATTCATGCAAACTCTTATGTTCTCATAATCCTTTTCATTTTGGTTTAACTGGGTGTTCTCCAGTACTGTGATTAAAATATCAACCAGCAATATATAATTATGTTGTCAAGGAATCCGCAGTGAACAGAAGATTTATTACTGCTTCATTACTTCTCATAATTTTTAGTGGCTAGCCCTTTAATACAGGTGTTCGTAGTTATCAATCAACTGAGAGAATCTCTCAGCTTTTCTCCTCTTGTGCTCTACTTTCACTGACTTGTTGGTGCGAAGAGTACATTTGCCTCAAGCAATTGGCTTAAAAGCATCTGTAATTCAGAGAGAAACATTTTATGTTGTCTCTGTTAAAACATTAAAATTATAACTTTCTGTTAGATTTATGGGTGGGGAGAAGAGTCAATTTATGGGTTCCTAGTGGAAATTACTGGTGTCATGAGAGAATGGAACAAGTAATTTTGCAGTTATCAACAATTTTCAGGAAGGTTCATTTCCATTCAAGTTTATCCTGTATATGAAATTTGAAGGTAATGTACCACTGATGACACCTATCATGCAAGTTGGAATGTTACTAGCCTGTATAACGAGAATTTCCTCAGACCACACCAAGCTAGAGATTCAATAGTGTCACAAAAATAATAATGAAAAAGAGTATCTTTCTGGATTAACACCCAAGTACAGAACTGTGGGAATTGTAGGTTCTTAAAAATCCCACCTAGCTACTCTAAGTATTTTCTGCTAGGAAGGGGTCTCAAAATTAACGTTTAGGATTTACATTGTTGTTGTTATGTGCAGTGGAGTCGGTTCCAACTCATAGCAACCCTGTACAGGGTTTCCGAAGCTGTAAATCTTTATGGGAGCAGAAAGCCTTATCTTTCTCCTGTGGAATAGCTGTTAGTTTCAGACTGCTGGCTTTAAGGTTCACAGCCTGATTTGTAACCACTACATTTCTCTAAAAGGGAAAACTAACATTTGTAACTCAAAGGTCTAATTTGCTTTCCTTTCTTTGCTATATTCCATCTTCACTATGTCTTCTCATAAGACTTTCAGGATCAAAGAGATTCCTGGCCAAGAAACAAAAGCAGAATCGTCCCATTCCCCAATGGATTAGAATGAAAACTGGTACTAAAATCAGATATAACTCCAAGAGAAGACACTGTAGAAGAACCAAGCTGGGTCTCTAAGGAGTCGCACATGTGATGACGCAGCACATAATATTACCCAGGTCCTAGCACTCTACCATAGCAAGGCCAATTTTGCCAAGATTTGAACAATTGAACATATTTTGTAAAACATCTGGTTTCTTCCTTTATTTTTATGCTTGTACATTTAAAGAAGTTGGCTAATAAATATGTGAGACTTTAAAAAAAAAAAAAAAACCACTGTATTTTCAGTCCTCTGTTAGCCTGTAGTGTCAGCAACGTAAAACATATGCACATAAATTTTTTTATGGTTAATTCTAATATGGCCTTACTTTATATATGCTCACTGTTAGATTTTGGTTCTTAAGTTTGGTACATTTAAGAAAGATAATAGAATAAGTGATTCCCTCATTACTTGTAATATGTTGAGATTTGATATTCTTATCTATGAAGATTTTCTATATTGGTAGGACTAGGAGAAAATAAGTTTGAAATAAGGTATAATACCTGATCAAAATTGAAGGAGAATAAGATAAATACTCTGCTAACAGGCTGAAATAGAAGAATAAGATGTTGAGCAGCCTCTATTAGAACTAAGATTGTAGATCACTTCAAGCATTTTGAAAGAAATAGTCTTTTGTTATTAATATCACTGTAAATTATACATATTTTATTTCAGTCATCTATGTATACCAGCATTCTATACAGAATTAGTTATCAAGAAAATAAAATTTATTTGTCAGAAAATTGACTATTTTTCCTATGGCAGAGAGGGCTAGTTGTCTACTAAAGCTCTTTGTTCCCTCTTCTATCCTACAGAATTGTTGCTGAGAAGAAACTACCCATCAGAACGTGTTTTTGGGCTCCCAAATCCTGAAAACTCAATGTGACTTGTATTTTCTAAGGGAGCATGAAAGAAAATTAAGAAGCTGATGTGTCTTCTCTACTCATTTGTTTTTCATCTTCTAAGTGGGAGTCTTGGTGTGGCACTGTGGGTTAATGCACCAGACTGCAAAACCGTTAACTGCAAGGTCAGCAGTTCAAGATCACCAGCTGCTCCTCGGAAACACTATACAGTGTCGCTATGGATCAGAACTGACTCAAAAGCACTTAACAACAACAACTGAAGATAGAAGTCTTAGCGATCCTCCAAGAAAGAAGAAAAGAACAATAAAATGTACAGAGTTTTACTGCCAACTAGGAGCATCTGTCACATGAGCAAAAGGAGAACTATTCTGATTGGGGAATTAGAGTTTTTAGAGTACTGGTGTACCACTGTAGGATAAGCATTGCACTGCTAACCACAATGTCAGTGGTTCAAACCCATCAACTACTCCTTGGAAACCCTATACAGGGTTGCTATGAGTTGGAACTGACTTAATGACACTTATCAACAACAACAGATTTATTCTAAATTAAAAGAAATTAGTACCTTGAAGAGGGTCTGTCTTAAACAAAAATTAGTGTATAGCCATAAGGCATAGGCAAATCTGTTGCATAACTCTTCTGTAAAGTGTTCAAGAACAAAGATGTCAGTTTGAGGACTAAGGTGTGCCTGACCCAAGCCATGGTGTTTTCAATAGCCTCATATCATGTGAAAGTTGGAGAATGAATAAGGAAGACCTTAGAAGAAATGATGCATTTGAGTTATGGTGTTGGAGGAGAATATTAAAAGAACCATGGACTGTCAGAAGAACAAACCAATCTGTGTTAGAAGAAGTACAGCCAGAATGCTACTTAGAAGCAAGATGGACAAACTTGTGTCTCATCCTTCAGACATATTATCAGTGGGGGACCAGTCCCTAGAGAAGGATATCATGCTTGATAAAGTACAAGGTAAGTAAAAAAGAGAAAGACCCCCCAGTGAGATGGATTGGCACAATGGCAGCAGATATGGGTTCAAACTTAAGAATGTGCGATTGGTGCGGGACTGGGCAGTGCTTCCTCTGTTGTGCATGAGGTAACTCACTATGATCTGTATTGACTTGATGACGCCGAGCAACAGCAACAACAATAACAGCCATAAGGTTTAGTGGTTCTATGGCAAATGCAAGAGAAATAGGTATCTTACTAATAAAACTATATGTGATTTTTTTCCTTTGGGAAAAGAAACTAGAGCCCTTTAAACATAACCTCTGAACAAAACCCAAATAAATCCAAAGCATCTGGGTAAGATTCAATCAAGCTTATTGGTGGTACACCCTATGTATCACCTGAAAGGATTAAGATGGTACCTTATAATTTTGTATTGTATTTGGAGTCCTGGGGTGGCGCTGAACTATACGTACTTGCCCATTAGGTTGCAAGGTTGGCAGTTCAAATCCATAGCAGCTTCTTGGAAGCCCTAACCAGGGTCGCCAGAATCAGAACTGTCTCCACAGCACTTAACAATCACAACAAATATATATATATATATTCATTTTAACTTTTAAATCACTGGCTTGTGTTTCTTTTTCTCTTCTACTGTAAATATATATTTAACATAAAGTGAGCTCTGGTAGCGTAGTGGTTACGAATCGGGCTGCGAGCCGCAAGGTCAGCAGTTCGAAACTACCAGCCGTTCCACGGGAGAAAGATGAGGTTTTCTACTCCCGTAAAGATTTACAGCCTCGGAAACCCTGTACAGGGTCGCTATGGGTCGGAACCGACTCGGCACTTAACAACAACAACTCATTGGCATACATATGTAAATTTCTTCTCTTTATTATAAATATTGCAATGGTATTCTAGCATATGACAATCCCATTTCCCTGGTTCATTATTCTTTTCTTCCTCAAGCATCATTAGTATGAATACCCTTGTCTGTATGTCTTTATGTTGTTGTTGTTAAGTGCCTTCAGATCAGTTCCGACTCACAGCAACCCTGCACAGGTTTTCCAAGGAGCTGCTGGTGAATTTAAACCATCAATGTTATGGTTGAAACAGATCTTTCGGTCTACTTCTTTATTCCACAGCACCACACCATGACTCCTGCCTTCATGTAGACCTGTGTAAAAGTGCTTTTATGTTATATACTTAAAAATGAATGTGCATGAGCACCCTTAATTCTGCACTTGTTTTTCTACAAAACAATACTTTCTAATTTAAAAAAAATCTATTGTTTAAAGGAATGTCTTTTTATTTTAATCTAAATTAATGATTATTTGTGAAATTAAATAGTTTATCACTTTTTTTTTTCCTACTGGGTTTAATGTATTTCTTTGTCCAAGGCAATTTAGGAGACTGATAAAACGAAACAATAATAATTTTATAAGTACCTATCTGAAGCTCTGGTAGCGTAGTGGTTACGAATCGGGCTGTGAACCTCAAGGTCAGCGGTTCGAAACTACCAGCTTCTCCGCGGGAGAAAGATGAGGCTTTCTACTCCTGTAAAGATTTACACCCTCGGAAACCCTGTACAGGGTCGCTATGAGTTGGCTCCGACTCCACGGCACATAACAACAACAACATCTGAAAATCCTGCTTTACTTTGCTTTAGGCTTCAGTTCCTTCCACACCAGAATTAAGGAACTAACCCTTGTTGATCTTCCTCAATGTATCAGTGAGATGTTGGACCTAGCCCTGAGACACATTAACTTTCCTATCTTTCTAGTGTCTACTTCAGTTCTTGTGATTCATGACAATTTCTCCAAAACCCACCAAGTCTTCCCTCCCCTTCTCATTTTATAACCTTTGGTAGTTTATTATATTGATAACTTCTGGCATCCCAATATTAATTAGTTTAGAAAAAGATACTTCATCCAATATCAAGTGATGCTTTTTAACTCTCTTCCATGAGCAGGCTTTCAGAAATAAAAAAATAGAAAAAATTAAATTATAAAAAAATAAAAACTAGGAAAAACAAAAACTAATGAAATAGTTGACAATTTCCTTTCAAAAAAATATTACTCATTATAGTATTGGAAGATGATGTGTAATTCTTTTCATTACCTCTTAGATTTATTGCTAGTATTCTCACTGATTTCTAGAGTTTTATAGAAGGACAGCCACAGTTTTGCATTATAGCATTTTTCTCACCTTTTAGAGCACAGTGAAATAACTGCTAACTTAAATGCTTTTATTGAAATACAGATTTTTAAGTTTAAAATGTTAACTGTCCCTATTACTGCCATGAAAATAAGATTTTTAGACTACTCAATCTTCATTGATTTTAAAAACTTGAAACAAATTTTATAACCAATGTACTCACTTCCAAACTTACAGAAAATTATGCTTACTCCTGGACTGCAACGTTAGTTTGAATTGCAAGGTCAGTGGTTCAAACTCACGAGCCCATCCTCAGAAACCCTATATAGGGTTGCTATGAGTAGGAACCAACTCGATGGCACTTAACAACAATAACAACATATAAACTTATTTCAATATATTATCTTTTTAAGTCAGTTATTTTTCACTTTACATACATGTACACACAAAATCAAGAAGAAAGCAAAAATACTTTCTTTATACTGGATGACAATTTCCCATATACTGGAAAAGTAAAATAAGTGAAGACCCATAACTGAAAAACATAAACATTTTTATCAAATTCGAGTGACAAATACAAGACCATACAGTCAGAGAAGAGAAGTGTATTTCAAGAGTTATCTTAGTTCTCACATATATTTCCATTGATATGTTCACAGTGTCAGTTTGGTTGAGACTCTATGGTAAGTACCGTGGAGTCGGTTCCGGCTCATAGTGACACTGCACAGGGTTTCCAAGGCTATAAATCTTTACAGGAGCAGAAAGTATCATCTTTCTCCCACAGAACTGCTGGTAGTTTCGAACTGCTGACCTTTAGGTTAGTAGACCGATTCATAACCACTACACTACCAGAGCTAGGGATAAGTCACATAAATATCTCAGTAAACTTCAACATTTTCAGATTAAGAATAAACATCTTTCCCAACATATTTAAGAAAAATCTTACAAATAGTGTGTTTAGATTACTAGGTCCAATAAAACATTTTAACAGCAAAATACACATCTCTTGACATATTTCAATAAGAAAAAGTATAGGGATTTAATGAAATATTGCATATGGCATATTTTTCATCTCAGAATACATTTAAAAGTATTTTAAAAAAATAGTTTAAAGCGTATGGCTTGTCAGAGAAGGAAACGCATGAGAAAGTTTCAGTCAAAATTATTTTTTATTTTGTTGATATATTTTCTATTTAATTATTTTAAAGACTTACATTTCTTTTTAAATGTAACAGGTTTTTAATCACATAATTTCAATTTGTCTTTCCTTTAGTTTACTTATCTAGTATTTAAATATATTTAAAGAAGAAATGTAAAATAAGGTATAACTATTGGACAGTGGTAAAATTATTTATAGAACATGTTTCTGCCTTTTCAATCTCTAATGTGGATGCTCTATTTTTGTGTGTGAAATAAGATTGAATGTGGTGTCCTACTGAGGAAGAGATACCTTACACTTCGCACTTCAATATCAATGTAGAAAATCACATGCACTTGATCTGAGAGGAAAGTATCTGAATAAAGAATCTTCAAGTTATCTAAAGAAATAGCTCTTTAAAAAAAGAAAAGTCGATCAACTTATCCTGTGTGTGTGTGTGTGTGTGTGTGCAATTGCACATGGAATGAGTCATTTAGGGAAAAAAGCACTTAAAAAGAGATTTCATGGATTTTATTCCCACAGTATTTAGAAAGCATTGTACTTAATCAGCATTATAAAACATTTTATGGAAATGTCTTTGGCACTGAGAAAGCAGGGATAAGATTTTGTTTAAGGTAGAGAAAATCAATTTAGTTGAATTCAGTTTAATAAAGACTAGACTTCATTCAAATCAATTTTCCCCAGACTAAAATGAAAACATCCTTTCTCTTACAAATTTCTATGCAAAATTATTTGGCTCTGATAGCTATTGTGAGACTATTTTTGACATAAGTAGATGAGAAAACAATTATCATTTGAATCTATTTATTGTAACAACAACCAAAAAAAGCTATAGAAATCCTAGAAGAAAAAAGCTATTGAGATACAAATTAGTTTGTAAGACAACATCAAATGAAGGACAATTAATTCATTCTGTTTAAAATCTTGTCTCTAAGTCTGCATAACAATTATCAAATTAAATTCCTTTTAAAAAGGAATTATAAAGGAAGTCTATTAGCTTTTTGTTTCAAACAAAGTATGCACACATTTTGAGTCAGTCTACTGCACTAACAAATCCAAACAAATTTGAAAGTCAGATGATCTGATATCCTTTTGTATTTATTCAGAGGTAACAATCTATATGTCATAATGGCTGTTGATACTAGCCATTAATGAAATCTTATATTCCTCAGGAATAAATATTTAGTCTTTCCACTTAAGAAATAATATATGCATATATTTTTTCATTTACAGATTTTCTGTAGGTTGGACTTCTAAATACTCTAATATAAAACAAAATGGTTCTGAAATAGACAAGTATGTATATTCATCATTCCATGTAGTATAAGATTGCTGGGTCAAAATTTGATTGCATTTGTAATTTTCATAGTTACTGTCTGTTTCAGTGATAATATGTAGGCTTTTCTGTGAACTTTCTATTCATCATAATTTTTCATTATTCTTTTGGCTAGCTTTATCTTATAGAAAAAAGCACACAATTCAACTCATAGAAACCCTGTGTATGTTTCCAATGCTGTAAATCTTTATGGGAACAGTCTCATCTTTCTCCCAAGGTGTGTCTGGTGAGTTTGGACAGTTTAATTCAACTTATATTGATTTTTTACATAGGAAGGGAATTGCCTCTTTTTTCATGATCAGTTGCAAACAAATATTGTTTTCTTATTTCGTCATATGTGTTTGACTGGGTGTGGTTTTATATACAGGTATATGATCTTATCAATTTTTTTTATTTATATTAGTTGAATTCACCAATTTTTTTCAAAGAATTCTTAATTTTCTGTCATTTTATGTTAGAAGAGATGTAGCATTGAGGTTTTGCATAAAAAGTACATCCAAAAAGTTAATGTGGAATCTTGGTTGTAATATTTCTGAGCATCTTACAAAATGATCACGTTTGTCATAAAATCAAAATGAAACAGAAAGAAAAACGAACATGCCCTTTTGAATTTGTGACTCATAGATATGAAGAAGATAAACTGGAATAGCAAGAAGAAGAACATGGAATGTTAAAAAATATTAGTTACTTTCAAACCTGAAAAGCATCAGTTTTCAATAAATTAAGATCAGACATATGTTCCACATTAAATTTATAACTATAGGCAATTTTAAAAAGTCGGCAGTCTAATCTATAACTATCAAATATAAAACAAACTTGATTTTTATGAATACAGAAATTGGGATGTGTAGTCAAATAATTTCTCAGAACATAGAGAAAATTTTTATTCTTGGATGTGATTTGCCACAGCAAAGCAATTTTGAAACCTGAATCTGTTACAGTAATCACAGCTCTGTCTGACAATCTGCCCAGCTTCATCGGGCGTCCAGGTGCTAAGCATTTCTCACAGTGTAAGGCAGTTGACAAGCTGAAGATAACCAGACCTTTTGTAGAACTTAACAATGTGTTTTGTAGCCAAGACAATAAGAGCACTGTCCATGTGAGTGACAACCCCAGACACCAGAAATAGGTAGTAAAAATGAACACTCTCCATTGGAGTCTCTGCAGTGGCAGATAATGTTTGCTTTTGAATAGTGTTGTGTATGCATCTGTATGGGTGGTGGGGAGTTGGGTATGCTAGTGTGTCTGAAGAAGAATTATATCATTTTTTCTAAGGGTTTGCTGAAAATATGACACTTCAGCAAGCAGATTTTTGTTCTCAACAGTAACTTGCTTACTATATTCAATGCATCAACTCATTGTTGTTGTTGTTGTTATGTGCCATCAAGTCAGGTCCGACCCATAGCAACCCTGAATAGGGTTTTCGAGGAGCAGCTAGTGAGTTTGAACCACCCACCTTGCAGTTCAAACAACTGTGCAGTCTGGCACATTAACCCACAGCAGCACACCAAGACTCCTTCTACGCATTAGGATTACATAAATAGGTCAGTTTACAGTAAGAATACCACAAAGTTATTTTATTTCAAACACCTTTGAAAAATATTTACTTTAATTGTCTCCCTAAGTTTGTTGTAGTTATGAAAGTTGTTTGAAAATTCAGTGCTATTGTAGAAGAAATTCTGTGCCAATTATGCCATTAAGATATCCAAGATACTCTGTTCTGAAATAATTGGATGGTGGAAAGCCTAGGGAATTTGAAAAAAAAAAAAAAATCATTTAGGTAACCAACATTTATGGTTTTACAATGGAAAAGTTGAAGATTGTTTAATGTCAAGAAATGTAAGACAGAACATCTGAGCAAGATCAGGCATATCATTCTTGAATTCCACCCCCTAATTTATATTATTAAACTCTTTAGATCACTTTAATCTTATAAATCATTAAATCACTTCCAGCCAGTCCCTGTCTGCCCTTTCTAAACATTTCTAAACACTTATTATCCCCAATCTATCATTTACATGTGTGCTAAGAAATGTACTGTCAAATCTTCTTGGCTCTAATATATCCATATTGTTGAGATTTATGGGAAAAGATGAAAATTAGGAGAAAAATATCTTTGAAACAGACCTTTGATATTTGGATAATTTCACATGGATAGAATCCCACACTTAAGAGGCCATACACTTATGTGTTAAATGTGTGGTGTTGTGGTAGACTTTAAATTCAGATACAGTAGAACTGTATCATAGTATGATTGAAATATCATAAAAATTAAGAAAAAAAAAAAACTATGCAACAGGAATACAGTTTTCAAAGTTAAAATGGAATAAATAAACATAGTTTATCTACAAAGTATTCAAATTGTGGTATTGGTCAAGAATATTTTATACAAATCCGTATATTATGGATGAAAGAACAAATCAATCTTGGAAGAAATGCAATCAGAATGTTGCTTAAGAAATGCTGAAGATGAGACTTTGGCTTATTTACTTTGTACATGTCCTCAGGAGAGACAAGTCACTCGGAAAATACATGGTTGGTAAATGGAGGGTCAGAAAATATGAGGAGAAACCCTCAATGAGATGGACTGACACAATAGCCACTCTAATGGACTCAGACACTAATGATCATGAAGATAACACAGGACCCAGAAACATTTTATTCTAATGCACATTAGTCATTCTGAGTCAGAGCCCATTCAACATCAACAAGAATAATAGCATATATACACAACCTAGTTTTGATGGCTTGATGATAAGTAATGGACTGGAGGAAGATAAAAAAAATTTTTCATAAAGGAAATAGGTGTAAATTGCTACAATTTGATGAACTTGACCTATAGTTATGGTTGTAGTAGTTCAAAATACCAACTGAGAGGGAAGGAGTCTTCACATCAAGGATCAATCCTATTCACTCTGTATAGATGGTTGATAGGGACAGGCAACATAGACATTGGCTAGTTAAAATGGGGGGCTATAATGGCATGAATTGACTGGCTCGCAAGTTTTCAAGAGACAGTTTAGTTTCAGAGTGTGCAGGAGAAGGTAGAATCCACATTGAATAGTTTTCATTTTGTCTAGATGGGTCAGGTGAAAGAAGATGGGGTTAAAATTCTTATGATATAATAATAGTGAGTAATTGTTATCTGATTAATTGTGACTGTCAAAACTGTAAAGGTACAATTTTATGAAAAAAAGGGGACATTAGTTAATCTTACATTCCAAGTTTGAGGACCCTAGGACCATCAAGAGCATGAGCAGAATGTGGGACTTTATACAAAGAAGCAGCAACACCAGTGATGGATGAAAGACAATGACCAGGAGAGACAGAGCAGCTGCAGACTCTAAACAGGAAGCTTTGTGCTGGAAGTCAGGAGGCAGGCTTGCAGAATGTGCCCTTTTGTTGTTTAAATGATTATATGTTTCTGAGTGTTTTTGTATACATCTCTGCCTCCCCGAACCCCACCCCTCCAAATAAAAGACAGAGGGAATAGAAGCAAATACTGTTGAATGATGATGCATGGATGGGATTGTAATCATTGCAATGAAATGAGTGTAAAACCTATATTCTCCCATGTAAACTGTCACTTAATTCACAATAAAACTTAAAAAATATATCATATATACAATTGCATTACTGGTCAACAGGATCTAGATTTGTTTTCTACTCCATAACCTCTGACCTTATTATAAAAGCATACCACTGAATTATTATTGATACGTATTAGTTATAAGTTAAGAAAATGTTTGTATTTGCTTCCCTAGTATCAATAGTTATGCAAATAATTCATTATAAATTAAAATTAGTGATACTTTTTAAATTGAAAACTTATAATAAGATCATTTGGGGATAGTTTTTTTTATTTGACGGTTGTTGTTGTTGTTATGTGCCGTGGAGTCGTTTCCCACTCATAGCGACCCTGAACAGGGTTTCTGTGGCTGTAAATCTTTTTTTTTCTTAAATGTTTTATTGTGAATTATGTGATAATTTACATGGGAGAACATTAGTTTTACATTCATTCTACTGTATATCATCTCATTGCCATGGTTACAATCCCCTCCATGCAATCCTTCCCCTGTACCCCCCAGGTCTTCAGCACACACTCACTCTCCCTCTCTGGATCTAAAGTCT
>NW_006408528.1:24515565-24517305 GCF_000296735.1 Chrysochloris asiatica
TGGCAACAGTAGTGAGGTTGGCCCAGGATCGGACAGTGTTTCGTTCTGCTGTGCATAAGGTTGCTATGGGTCGGTACTGACTCAATGGCACCTAACAACAACAATAACAACAATGTAAGTGCTGGAGTCCTGGTGTGGAGCTATGGGCTAATGCGTCAGACTGCAAAGTCGTTTGAACTTCAAGGTTGGTGGTTCAAGCTCACCAGCTGCTCCTTGGAAACCCTATACAGAGTTGCTATGAGTCAGAATTGACTCAATGGTACTTAACAACAACAATGTAAGTGAAACACAGGCTAACAAATTTATGTATCTTTAAAACTTTGAAATTTATTTTTATTGAACATTTTCACAATAAATAGTTGGAAGAAACAGTTTTCATAGAAAATACAGAAAATATTTCCACTACTCTGTCAGTTTGTTTTATTGTGGAGGCTTACATGTTGTTGGTATGCTGGAAGCTATGCCAATGACATTTCCAGTACTAACAGGATCACTCATGGTAGACAGGTTTCTATGGAGCTTCTAAACTTAGAATCTACTAGGAAGAAGAAATAGATGGTCCACGAATAGCAGTGAAACAGTGTCTGACATGGTGCCAGAAAATGGGTCTTTCCATTTAGAAGGCTCTCAAAATATGACTGAGGAAGAACTGCTTCCTCAAAACAATGTCAATATTAATTAATTTGTTTGAGAAAAGCTTTGGGGACTTCTATTTGCTTCTCGTGCTTGACTCAAAATGAGAAGAAACAGCTGCAAATATCCACTAATAATCAGAACTTTGAATTAAGAACTCTAAAACTAGGAAAATTCAAAGTCATCAAAAATGAAATTGAGTACAGAAAGATTGGTATCCCAGACATTAGTGAGGTGAAAATGGAAAGTTACTGGCCATTTTGAATGGGTCAATCAAATGGTTTGTTATGCCAGGAATGAAAAATTCAAGAGGAATTGTATCACATTCATCATCAAAAAGAATATTTCAACATCTGTCTTGAAGTACAATGCTGTCTGTGATAGGATAATATCTATATACTAACAAGGAAGATCAATTAATACAAGTATTTATCAAGTTTATGCACCAACTTTATCAATTTTTCAGTCAAAAATTTATCAAAAGTACAATGAAGATGAAGAGATAATTACTGGTGATTAGAATGTGAAAGTTGGAAACAAAGAGGAAGGATCAGTAGTTGGAAAATACGACCCTGGAGATATAAATGATGATTGAGATGACATAATAGATTTTGCAAGACCAATGACTTCATCATTGTAAATACTGTTTTTCAACAACATAAATGGTGGCTATTACACATGGACCTCACCAGGTGGAATACACAGGAATTAAGTTGACCACATTTGGAGAAATAGACTGTGGAGAAGCTCAATATTATCATACCAGACAAGGCCAGGGACATACTGTGGACCATCAATTGCTCATATGCAACTCTAGGCCAAAGCTGAAGAAAATAAAAACAAATCCACTGGAGCCAATATATGACCTTGAATTTAGAGATTTGAATTTAGAGATCATCTCAAAATGGATTTGATGCATTAGACACTAATAATGACTAAAGACCAGAAGAGTTGTAGGATGACATCAAGAACATAACACTTGCAGAAAGCAAAAATTCATTAAAAATACAGAAAAAGAAAAGACCAAAGTGGATGTCAGAAGAGATTCTGAAACTTGCTCTTGAATGTAGAGAAGCAAACGTGACTGGAAGAAAGGATGAAGTAAAA
>NW_006408528.1:24518445-24536122 GCF_000296735.1 Chrysochloris asiatica
GTGGGACCCTACCCAGAGAAGCAATGATGCCAGAGATGGGGGCAGAAATGATGCTGTGGAGAGATGGAGTAGCTGGGGAATCTGAACTCAGGGAGAGAGAGGGGCTATGTGCTGATGGCTGAGGGCCAGGCTTGTGGGGTGTACACTTTGGTTGTTTGATGATGCATGGAGGAGATTGTAATCATGCCAATGAAATACGATAGGATGAATGTAAAACTGGTATTCTCCTATGCAAACTATCACATAATTCACAATAAAAACAAAACAACAAAAAAAGAAATGGTTGGTATTCAACCATTTCAGGAGGTAGCATATGATCAAGATTCAATGGCACAAAGGAAGAAGTCCAAGGTGCACTGAAGGCATTGGCAAAGAATAATGTTCTGGTAATTTATGGAATACAAATTGAAAATTTCAGCAAACTTATGTAGCACTGGAGATGCTCACTTGTCTATGTCAAGGTATTTGAAAGACAGCTACCTGGCCAAAGGACTGGAAGAGATCCATAGTAATGCCCATTCCAAAGAAAGGTGGCTCAGTGAAATGTGGAAGTCACCAAACAATCTCATTAATGTCACATACAAGTAAAATTTCATTAAAGATAATTCAAAAAGGTTGTAGCACTACATTGTCAGGGAGCTGTCAGAAATTCAAGCCAGATTCCAAAGAGGACATGGAATGAGGGATATCACTGCTGGCATAAAATGGATCTTAACTGAAAGCAGAAAGTCACAGACATATGTTTACTTGTTCTTTACTGATTAAACAAAACCATTTGACTATAAATGGATAACATTACAAAGAATGGGTATTCTAGAACACTTAATTGTGCTCTTGATGAATCTGTATACAGACCAAGAGGCTGTCATTCAAACAGAACCAGAGGATTCTGAATGGTTTAAATTGAGGAAAGATGTATAGCTGGGTTGCATCCTTTCACTGTATTTATTCAATCTTACTTACATTGAGTAAATAACCCAAGAACTTGGATTATTGAAGAAGAATATGGCATCAGGATTGGAGGAAGATTAATGAACAACCTGTGGTATGCAAACGATACAGCCTTGCTAGCTGGAAGTGAAGCTGATTAGAAATTGTTACTGATGAAGAACAAAGACTACAGTTTTCAGTATGGATTGGACCTGAATGCAAAAAAAGCAAAAATTCTCACAATTGGACCAAAAATAACATCATGGTAAATGGAGAAAAGACTGAAGTTGTCAAAGACAACTTCAAAGATCCACAATCAATTTTCATGGAAGCAAAAATTTTAAAAATCAAAGGATGCATTACATTAGGAAAATCTGCTGCAAAAGACTTGGTTAAAATGTTCAAGAGCAAAGATGTCATTTTGAGGACTAAGGTGCAACTGACTTAAGTCATGGTATTCTCACTTGCCTCATATGTATTTGAAAGTTGGACAAGGAATAAGGAAGACCATAGAAGAACTGATGCATTTGAATTATGGTGTTGGTGAAAAATATTGAAAATACTATGGGCTATCAGAAGAACAAATGTATACATCTTTGAAGAAAGACAACCAGAATGCTCCTTAGAAGAGAGGAGCTTTTATCTTATATTATGCAAAATATATTATCAAGAGGGATCATCATTCTTGGAAAAAAAGAACATAAACACATGTACAATCAACACATGAAAATTATTTATTGTGATGTTACAAAATAACAATGAACAACTTGAAAATGAAATAAGAAAAGCATTCCTTTTACAATAATATCTAAAATAGGAAAACACCTAGAAATAAATTTAATCAAAGATGTAAAACATCTGTATACTGAAAACTATAAAACACTATTGAAAGTTGTGAAGCAACTGATACTCTAATGAGCTCTGGTAGCGTAGTGGTTATGATCGGGCTGCAAGCCGCAAGGTCAGCAGTTCGAAAATACCAGCTGTTCCGCGGAAGAAAGATGAGGTGTTCTGCTCCTGTAAAGATTTACAGCCTCACAAACCCTGTACAGGGTCGCTATGAGTCGGAACTGACTCCATGGCACATAACAACAACAACAAATGATAAAACTAAAATGATACAAATATTTAGAAAAGAACATCTTTGGCAGTGTCCACTGAAGTTTAAAGGAGCTCTGATAGCGTAGTGGTTATGAGTTGGGCTGCCAACCTCAAAGTTAGCAGTTTGAAACTACCAGCTGTTCTTCAGGAGAAAGATGAGGCTATAAAGATTTACAGTCTCAGAAACCCCTATAAAGGGTCGCTATGAGTCGGAACCAACTCCATAGCACAATACTACCACCACCACCACTGAAGTTTAATATGCTCATATGCTGGAATCCAGAAATTGTACTTCCAAGTTTATATCATAGAAATAGATATTGTGATCACTAAAGACAAAAATCACAGTACCCACAGTAGCACTATTTTTAACAACAAAAAAGTTATTGTTGTTAAGTGCTGTGGAGTTAGTTCCAACTTATAGAGATCCTATGCACAACAGAACAAAACACTTCCCTGTACTGTGCTAATCTCACAATATTTGCTTTGCTGGAGTTCATTGTTTCAGCTACTGTGTCAATCCATCTTCTTGAGAATCTTCCCCTTTAGAAGACCCTCTGCTTTACCAAACATGATATAAATACATGATGTAAGTTACCAGGGACCGGTCACTACTAGTAACATTTTCAAAGCCTCACTCTCATTTCTGTTGTTAAATTCCATCGAGTGGGTTACTGTTATAGCACAAATGAGAAATCCTGGTTTAGTTTCACGATCCCTCTGAAGAATCCATAGGACATAGACACAGTATGAACTTGAAAGAAGCTAAAATTACAGAGGATTGAACAAACAATGGGATTTATTAAAGCATAGACATTCATATAAGGTGAGAATGAGCTAAGGCCCCACAAGTGAGGAGAGCCCAGAGGGAGTTCTTGGTTTAACTTTTTATGGTGGTGTCCTCCAGGGCCTGCTCTGGGTCTCTTCAGAGTTGTCTCTTGATCTCTACATTTTCCTATCATAATTTAGGCTCCATATTTGGTCATTCCTGGGTCTGATGCAACTGTTTCCCACAACTAAGTATGTTATAATTGTATTCATTAGCTAACTGCAAAGCTAATTTCTTACAATGGTATTGTTATTAGCTCCTCACTGGTCACATAAGATTACTTGGTCTTCTCTGAGCATGCCTGATTTGGGGGAAAGTTCCTAACCAATCCTCTTCCTATTTGGACTTTCTGATTGGGTGAAGCACATCTGGCATTTGCTGTGGTTGATCTGTACTCAGTTCCTCTTTCCTGTGCTCACCGCATAACAGTTCTGACTCATTATTGTTTTTAAGTGCCATGGAGTCGGTTCTGGCTTATAGCAATCCTGCATATGTTTTCCAGGACTTTAAATGTTCCAGGGAGCAAAAGGCTTCATTTTCTCCCACTGAGCAGACCAATCCTCTATAGGATTTCTGAGGAGTGTCCGGTGAATTTGAACCACCGAAAATGCTGTTAGCAGTCCAGTGCTTAGTCTCCAATACCATACCTCATGTCTAGGGAGCATTAATTAATAAGCTTGAATTAAATAATTAGCTTGAAGTTGTTAAGCTAATTGTATACGAAACTAGAAGTCAGTTCAACAATTTGATACCACATGCCCTCTATTTTTTATGAATCGTTAAGAAATAGGTGATGATCTGCTAATGGAAGTTCAGGTCGATTTTGATTAATGTTGACAAATTATAAAGGATGTTTACTTGAGCCCTGGCAATGATTAAGAGAGGGATGCACAAAAATATATCAAAAGGAAATGTAAAGAGATTAGCTAAACAACATGACATCCTATGGGAATATTAACAACAGAATGCTGTTAAACATGTGAAATTATTTAGCTAGCCTGAGAGATGCTAAGCTAAATATGGTCAGTTGGAACATTGCTTTCTTAATATTTGTATAACATCGTTAGACTGAAACCAATATCTTACTCTGACCATGTCTATTGTCATGCAATAAAATTAGATATGACATAAATATTTGGTCATTTGAAACCATTAATTGAGAATATTTTGAAAACAATCGTGCTGATAATTCTAGACACTTGATGTTTCTGGAGTAGCATAAATTTGACATAATCAATTAGGATGAAGCACTTTGGATAGCTAAAATTTTGGTACACATTCATGGCTTATTTTCTCAGCCAATCTTTCAAATATTTAAGTAATGTTCTTAATATAACATCATGTTTTTAAATAGGCAAATACATGAAAAATTTCTTTTAGAAAGATCAGTATGAGGCTGGTCCCTATGAGGTGGAAGTTAAAGATTCCTCAAATGTCCAAGTTTTCCAACATACTACACCATTCCATAATCCCTGACATCAATCATGACCCTTCCCCTCCCTCTCATCCCAGTTTTCTGCTTTATGCAGTGTCTCACAGAACTCACAACTTGAAGGAAATGGCTCACACAATTACCTGGAAAGCACACAATCCATCGTTTAGAGGCCAATCTGGATAATTCTCAGTATTTTCCTCACCTATGTAGTACCTCAGAAAGTGAGGAACCCAAATCAGCAGGTCACACGACAGGTTTTGATGCATGAGGAAGCAGGAGCTAGTGAATCAGGTCAGGCCATAGGTCACAAATTCCATCAACTAGAGGTCAGAAGTGGTGAAGATGCAAGATCAAGAGCTAAGGAGTGAATTTTGCCAAAACAGTCCTACATATCAGACTCAGACCGTATCTCCAAGGAAAACTAATGGTGGTGAATTGAATCACACCTTTTAGTAAGGTGGTAGCATCTTTAATCTTTTGTTCCACCTTAATGCTGCCTCATTAATAACTCACTTCAAAATTGGTCCATAATCACTAACATAAAGCTAGGATTTATAATACATCACAGAATGGAACAATATGGCCAGAAAGGCCACAATAATTACTGCCTTCAGCATACCTTATTTGTGTGCTGATACTGATTTGTTGTTTTTGTTAAGTGCTGTCGAGCGGTTTCTGACCCATTAATGATCCTGTACAGGGTTTTCGAAGAGGGGCTCGTGAGCTTGAACCACCACCGATCTTGCGATTCAAATCGACTTTGCAGTCCAGCTTATGATTTTTCATTTTCAAGTTTTTTTTTTTTTAAAGACAAGCCAATGAGATAAAAAGATACCCAAAATTTTCATAATTTGTGTCACTGAACCAATTTTGCAAAATTATCTATACTTACATCCTTCCTCCCACCCTCTTTAATTGCACTAAATTTAATTATCTGAAAATATTCACAGGTTATTGTCCCAGAGCCTTTTGTTAGTGCTGCCTGGAAAAAGCAGTTAGTTAGGAGAAAGGAAGATATTTGAACATTCTCTTACATTTCCTTTGTCTTGTGACTTGTATCATGAAATAAATGAGAGAATGGAAAATGCAATTATTACTTAGCTACTTTTCAATCCTTCAGTGATAAGAATTTCTGATAGTTCATTTATTTAGAATAGATGAGTTATTCCTCTATGTGCCTGATGCACTTAAAGTCCAAGAAAAGGAGATAAAGAATGAGTGATAGGTTCAGTTAGGTAACAAGAGAGGAATGGACTTGGCAATAGAAAAAAATGGAGTGAATACAAAAGGAGGAGAGGATATGTGGAAAATCAGTTACTGTTTTTCTTAGTCCATTATTCATACTGTAACTCTGGTTTACAGATTAGAATCATAATAAAATGACATTATTATATCTGAAGACAGCTTCAAATTCCCCTAATTTGAGGCACTATAAGAATGGAGTGTGAATTTATCTGTGTTATTTGTTTCTTGGTTTTAGAATGGGGAAGATAAATTGAATGAAGTAGGTTATCACCCACCATGTATAAAGAGGTTCATTTGAACTTTCTTAATAGAACAGAGAAAAGACTTTGAGGACTAAGTATAGAACTAACATGGTAACTGTGAATCGAGGACTACAGGCATAATACAACTGACAAGTTTTCACTAGGTAGGTGTTTGAGTAACAGTACCTTCAATGATTCTTTCAGCTCTAAGATTCTGTGACAATTTAGGGTTGTTTTGTTAAGTGCCTTCAAGTGGATTCTGACTCATATTGACCCTGCATAGGATTACCAAGGCTTTAAGTCTTTTCCGGAACAAAAAACCTCATCTTTCTCTCACAGAGTCACTGGTGGGCTCAAACTGCTGACCTTGTGGTTCACAGACCTGTGCTTAGCCTACAGATCCACAGGGATATATAGTTGAATATATTGTATTTCAATGGAAAGCAAACCAACAAACATGAGCAGAGAACATTTACTTGAACTAAAAATATATACATATTTAGTAGAATATTTTATGGAAAAATGCATTTGGACTCTGTTACTCTCCCTACTCCAATCTTTAATTAAATACTCCAACCAAAATTATTTTGGATGAGTTTATTATTTATTTTGGTATGTTTTGAAGAGAAACAATTTGCTTTGCATTTTATATAATGACATCTTTACCAACTTCAAGAAATATTTAAAAGGTTTTCATGGTAAAGTTCATCAAAGGGTCAGTAAATATTTAAAAAGAAAAACAGTTAAAATGTAACATAATGAAGTTCTTTTCATTTTAAAATCAACAGTTTGCTTACAAATGGAAATATCAAATATATTTTAAGTATTTAAATGTCACCAAAGTTGTTTATGAGTATCTGCAGTACACTGACAAACTGAAAAAAAAACAAAAAAAACAAAAAACAACCCTCACAGCATCTTTTATAGTTCTTGGGCTTTAAGGCAAAGTCTTGAACAGGAATATTTTTATCTGTGTTTTGAATTTCAAGTGCTATAAGATTGGTTCCATTTGAAAATTAATTTGCTGTATAAATGGCATAAATTTACAAAACATTCTACACATTTTACACTTAAAATTTCACATTGAAGCATCTAAGAGGATTTTAGTTCTGTTAACTGGTTCTAAATATTTTCTTTCACTCCTTTTTTTTTTTTTTTACTTTTTTATTATAATTTGGGGAAAGTTAACAAGTAAATTGATTTCCATTAAATAATCCATGAATATTTTATTTTGCCACATGGATTGCAATTGCTGCAATGTAACACCAGTCTTTCCACTTCTTTATTGTGGTTTCTGTTTCCATTTGTCCTTCTTCCATACCCTTTCCTATCTTCTAAGCCTCATTGTTGTTGTTAAGTGCCATCGAGTTGGTTCCAACCCATAGTGACCCTGTATAGAGTTTTTAAGGAGTAGCTGGTGAGCTTGAACCGCCGACCTTTTAGTTCAAACTGACTATGCAGTCCAGTGCATTAACCCTCAGTGCCATACTGAGCCTTGTTGTTAGGTGCCATTGAGTCGATGCCGACTCATAGTGACCTCATGCACAACAGAACAAAACACTGCCCAATCCTGGGACAACCTCACAAGTGTTGCCACACTTGAACCTTGTGATGCTGCCACTTTGCCAATCCATCTCACTGGGGGTCTTACTCTTTTTCTCTGACCCTCCACCTTAACAAACATGATATCCTTCTTCAACGACTGGTCCCTCCTGATAATGCGTCCAAAGTATGAGACATGAAGTTTGGCCATCTTGATCTCCAAGGAGCACTCTGGCTTAACTTCTTTCAACACAGATCTGTTGGTTCTTTTGGCAGCCCATGGCACTTTCAATATTCTCCTCCAACATCATAATTCAAAAGGTTCAATTCTTCTACAGTCTTCCTTATTCACTGTCCAACTTTCACATGCATATGAGGTTATTGAAAATACCATGTCTTGGGTCAGGCGCACTTTAGTCCTCAAGCTGACATCCTTGCTCTTCAACACTTTAAAAAGGTCTTGTGGAGCAGATTTGCCTAATGCAATACGTCGTTCGATGTCTTGACTGCTACTTCCATGAGTGTTGATAGTTGATCCAAGAAGAATGAAGTCCTTGACAACTTCAATCTTTTCGCCGTTGATAGAATGTTGTTTATTGGTCCAGTGGTGAGGATTTTTGTTTTCTGTACATTGAGATGCAATCCATACTGAAGGCTGTGCTCTTTGATCCTCATCAGTAAATGTTTTAAGTCCTCTTCACTTTTAGCATAGCTTATCCTGGTATAAATGCTGATCTATTGATCTCAGATGGTTGATTGTTCTAAGAAGTGCATACCTCCCTGATGTTATTGTTGGCTTTACTGGCTTGTCTATTGTTTGGCAGACATTTGATCTATAAAGATGACTTAAGTTCCATGCTTGAAGGGTATCTAAGCAGGGTAGTTCTGGGGGTTCCACTAGTCTCTATCAGACCTTTTTCTTTTTTAAAAAAAATATTTTGGGTTTTGTTACATATTTCTCTTCTACTCTCTCTTAGACTTCCTATAATGATCCCTTTCAATCAGCAGTGGCTGGCACTGTCTGTTTCTTCCAACCTCAGAGTTGTAGAGGCTGAAGTTAGTATGGATCATTAGACATTTAAACTAATTGTTTCCATGCTTTTTTTATTTTCTTCATTCTTATCTGATGGGGAGAGACCTTAAATGGTTTCAATTAATTGAAGGTGCCTAAATAACATTCTTTTAAATTCCTTACCAATTTTTCAAGTTTTTTTTTTTTTTTTTTTTTCTGTTTTCCTTTATTTCATTTGCAGTTTTCTTGATCTTTCTCTCAATCCATTGAAGTTGCCAAATAGCATTCTTTAAAATTCTTTATCAGGTAATTCTGATACGATTTCTGGTATTATATTTTTGGGGCCTGTATTTTGTTCACTTGTTTGAGGCACTCCATATTGTTTCTTCATGTTAGCTGAAAGAGTCTTTTTTCCTTGAGGCATTGTGGTATTATATTTATATTTAACTGATAACTCAATATTGGTGTATTCTCAGGCACTCACCACCTGTCTCCTGGTGACTGTGGTAGAGACTGGAAATGTAAACACAGTTTTCTGTTCACTATTTGTATAGTGTAGCTTAGGGTGGACTTGTGCACTTCCAAAAGCAGGCGCGCTATGCCCAGTTGCCCAACCTTAGGCAGAGCAGAGACTACACAGAAAGGCATGCCATTGGCCACTGTGTTGGTGACGGCAGGTGTTGGCCATGCTCCCAGCTACCAGGCAAGCACAGGAATAAGGAAGAACCGCACCCTGTTTGCTGCCAATATCTAGTTGCAACCTGTATCAGCATCTGCTAGCAAAAGCTCAAGATGGCTGCACCACTTCAGGGCAGCCTATAGTCTGCTCATTTTTCTTCTTTCTGGGTGCTTCTATTCTAGGGTCCTTCTTGTTGGTAGCGCTGGCACTCCTTGTTCCTTAGTTTGAAGACAATTCCTCACATGGTCTCTTCCTTCCTTCTGTGTGTATCTCTCTGTGTCCATTTTGCCCTTTTATAAAACACCATCCAGAAGGGATTAGGTTTAGGAACCACTCTACTTTGCATGGCGTAATTCACAAAATAAAAGAAATATCCTTCTTTCCAAATAGTGTCACATGCACAGGGATTAGGATTTTGAAATATATTTTGTAAGAACAATTTCATGACATCATAGGATGGTATTTTTAAGTGAGCATTCCAAAAGGATGAGATGAAAACTTGCTTCAAAGTCATACGGCATTTTTTATGCAAATATTTTTGTTTGCGTAGGACCAGAGAAGATTCATTCAGTGACAGGGCAACGTAAAAGTCTGAATATCAGGAAACATGCTTCTATGGAAGACCATTTTGCAGGCTAATTACCACAAGATGGCCAAACTTCATCTCTCATACTTCTGACATATTGTCAGGAGGAACCTGTAGCTAGAGAAGGATATCATGTTTGGTAAGGTGCAGGGTCAGAGAAAAAGAGGAAGACCCACAATGAGATGGATTGGCCAAGTGGCAGCATCAATGGACTTAAGTGTGGCAACAGTAGTGAGGTTGGCCCAGGATCGGGCAGTGTTTTGTTTTGCTGTGCATAAGGTCGTTATGAGTCGGCACCAACTCGATACCACCTAACAACAACATTGCCAAGAAAAAGAAGTGGTTGAAAGCCGAGTATTTAAATGTTTCTGGTTAGAAACAATCAAATATTATGATAAAATGCTTTAATCTTAATTTACTTCCACCATAGTATGATTTTTATGTTCTTTACTTCAGATTTCATTTTACCAACATTTTTCTTGGGATTTTTGTAGTACTCCCATGATGATCCATGGCAATCTTAAGTGTACTTTGTAGAAAGCATGGTGATATTATGTTGGATGCATTCTTTTCTGATGTTGTCTTAAAGCATTTTTTTTCTTGTTATTATAAATGGAAATAATTTGTAACAGTAAAATAATTTAAATTCAGTCCTGAGATTTTATTATAAGTTTCTCCTTTTTTCAAGTAAGCTTTATACTATGCCATTCTGTGAAAATATGGCTTGGATTATGTTCACCTTAGTCTTCAAAGTGGTATCTTTGTTTTTTAACATTTAAAGAAGTATTTTGCAGCAGATTTGCCTTGTGCAATATGTTGTTAGGTTTTAGACTGCTCCTTCCATGAGTATTGGTTATGGATCCAAGTAAAATTAAATCCTTGACTGCCAGAAAAATGAATAAATCTGTTTTGGAAAATGTGGAGCCAGAATGTTCCATAAAAGCAAGTATAGTTAGACTTCATCTCACTTCTTTGGACTTGTTATCAGTAGGGACCGGTCCTTGGAGGAAGACATCATGTTTGGGAAAGTAGAGGGTCAATGAAAAAGAAGATCCTTAAGGAGAAGACTTGTCACAGTGATTACAACAACGGACTCAAACACAGCAAAGATTGTAAGGATAATGTAAGACTGGTGGTGGTGGTTATGTGCCGTGGAGTCGGTTCTGACTCATAGCGACCCTGAACAGGGTTTCCGAGGCTGTAAAGCTTTTTGGGAGCAGAACGCCTCATCTTTCTCTCGCGGAACAGCTGATAGTTTCGAACTGCTGATCTTGCGGTTCGCAGCCAGAATCTTAACCAGTACGCTATCAGAGCTCCTTAATGTAAGACTAGGTAATGTTTTATTCTGTTGTACAAAGGGTAGTTATGTGTTAGAACTGACTCAGTGGCACCTAACAATATATCATTCTGTGGGTGACATGTACGGTTAAAACCGAATCAGTTTGAAATTAAATTTTAAATTCTATACCTGCAAATTCTGTTGTATCTTAAATTTTTCATTGTAAATGCATGTTAAAAAAGGGGGGGAGTGGGGACTTTCTATTTGATTTTCCAGAAGAAATATTTTTCAAATTGTGTGGGATACTAATACTTGGCTATTAAAATAGAGACTCAAAATGCTCTTTAAATATATCATTATCAGCTGAGGCATTCTGGGCACAGCATGGAACACATACTGTGACTAATGATCCTAAGAATGAGAAGTGTGGAACAGTGTATAAAATGGTATTTGAATACACAAACCTTATGTCGCCCATCAAATTTGAGCAGGAATATTGTGTCTTGAAACATGAAACAGACCACCCGTTCAGAGGGTCAGGGAACCGGAAAAGAGAAGATAAGGTAATGAATTGCGAGGGGGAAAAAGAGGCAGGCATAACACATAGCACAGATGGCAAATAAAGTGAAAGATAAGGCAGAGGAGGGCGACGATGATGCTCTTGTTACATGGCTTTGCTTTTCGCATTTGTGAGTGAGTAAACTAGAATGGATCAATTTAATTGCCTCGTCATAGTGTCTTTTCTTTTCGTTTCCCCCCTCTTCATACACTAGTTCAAATTATATCCATATTGGAATAAATGACACTGATACAGATAAAGGTAGGGGAAATGGTCCTCTTCTAGGCTTCTGTTAATTCAAAACAGGAACAATTTCTTTCTATCCACCTTCTCCTTCTCGGGTGTTTTAATACCTTATCCTAGCTTCTCCTGTCTTGAGGCCGCTACAGCTGCAAAACACACGCTACATAGAGCCCATTCATAGTGAAAAGGGGAGAGAAGTTAGAGGGGGTCTAGTTCAGGGAGTGAACTCTGATATGTGTTATTTGAAGGTCTATGGACAATTAGCAGGCTATCAATTATAAATTTTTCTATGTTAATGAAGCAGAGAACGTGCATCTATCTTGTTATTTCATTTTAATTCTTGGCCACCACTAGCCACTAGAGTGCATATTTTGGGGGCCGTAGGAAGAAGTCATTATGCAACATGAATGTTTTCACAGGGTGATTTTTGTTTGAACAGAGGTTAGCATTAATAAATGAGCATAATCTTGATAATTTTATTCCCATTAAAATCGAAGTTTAAAATTGAGTTCTTATAATCTGGTTATTCTTAGTTTAGACTTGAAATCATGATTAAAGAGAATTTCCTTTTGATCCTGAATGTGTGACAGATAGTGAGTGGATGGTGGAGACCACACAAGATTAGTTGAAGTTGTCGGAAGTAACTTTTATAAGGGAAATGACTAAATTACTTATCCACAAATATGAATTTTGAGAACTAATTCCTGAAAAAGTTCTGCATATTTCTACAGTACCCTTCTAATAAGACCACACCTGCAAACCTGTATGTTTTGCTCAAGGCATTTTGCTATAAAGGTATTTGAAGGGCATCAGAGAGATAAATGAAACCACCTGGAAACTGTGGCTGCGGTGGCAATCACTGGCCTTCCCTGGGATGGAGTTAATGTTCACATTACTGCAGCTGTCAGGCTGCTACTTTGTTCTTTACAACTCCTCTCAAAACAATATCCATCAAAGGTGTCCATTAGGCTTCATAGGTGGCAGCAGCTCTGCTTTTATGAGGGTTGCTATTAAATCTATGTGACTGCTATTAATAATGCCAATTTAAATATTTATGAGGACAAACTCTATGACCTTAATCCTGCAAGAAGATAAATCTGCTCACAAAATTAGAACATTAGTACCAGAAAAGCAGAGCAAATACTTCAAAGGTGTGTAAAATAATAATTTCCTCATCCCCAAATGCTAAATGCTAAGTGATATTACAGGAGAGAGGAGGAGAATCAACAAGGAGAAAATAATGAAAAAAGTGTGAGCAGCGCTCTGATAGAATTATTGTGATTATACAGATAGAAAATTCATTCATAAAATGTGCAAAGGGATTTGAATCTACTTTTGTAGTTTCTCATCAGGATATTGGAGAAATTATAAAAACATTTCCAAGTACATCTTTTCAAATAGACTTTGGAGAATCAAATGCTAAAGATATCTAAATACCTCTTTAGGCGAATGAATAAGGAAAACAACACTGTTTTTTTAAAAAAAGTTGATTTTAACATTTCTGAATCTATCTCTTAAAAATAATAAAAAGCAACCATTTATTATTAGAAAAGGGATGTGTAGTCATTGTGGTGGTGGTAGCAGTTGTGTCCCTCTGAGTTGGTTCTAATGGGAGCAAAAAGCTGCCATTTTCTCCTATGGATTGACTGGTAGATTAGAACTACTGACGTTATGGTTGGCAATCCAGCACCATCTTACTAGGGCTTCTTATAGTCATTGTGGAAACATAGGAAGAAAAAAAAAGCAAATGTAAGAAAAGTAGAACTCCGTATAATGACCACACACTCTTAAAACATCATTGTACCTTATTTTGATCAACACTGACATCCTGGTGTGGCACTATAGGATAAGTACTGGACTGCTAACCACAAGACTGGTGGTTGAAATTCACCAGTCCTTCCTTTGAAACATTATACAGCATCAACTATGAGTCAGAATCGACTTGACAGCATTTAACAATAACAATATATGTATATAAGGAGCCCACGGGCACAATGGAATCCTGGTGTGGTGCTATAGATAAGCACTGGACTGCAAACTTGGTTTGAACTGCAAGATTGGCAGTTCAAACTCACCAACCGCTCTGTGGAAACATTATACAGGATTGCTATGAGTAGGAACCAACTCGGTGCACTTAACAACTTAACAACAACAACAACATGGCACAATGGTTAAACTATTGGAGGCTAACCTAAATATTGGTGGTTTAAACCCACACAATGGTTTTGTGGGAGATAGACGTGGCAATCTGTTTCTTTAAAGAGTGTTGTTGTTGTTAAATGCTGTTAAGACAGTTTCAACTCATAGGAACCTTGTATAGGGTTTCCAAGGAACAGCTGGTGACTTTGAACTACTAACCTTGTGGTTCAAACCAACCTTGCACTCTAGTGCTTTACCCCACTGCAGCACACCAGAACTCTGCAAAGCTTGTTGTTGTTGTTAAATGCCTCAAGTCAATTCCAACCCATAGTGACCCTATATAGGGTTTCCAAGGAACAGCTGGTGAACTTGAACCACTGACCTTGCAGTTCAGCCTAGAAACCCCTATGGGACACTAGTACATTGTTCTGAAACTGCTATTTCCATTCATTGCTATTTTTCCATATCAATATATATATTTATCTAATATAGAAGATAAAACAAGATTCGTGATTTGAGCCCACAAGCCATTTCACAGGATAAAGATGAAGCTTTTTGCTTCCTCTAAGATTTAAAGCTTTGTAAGGGTCAATTTGAGTCAGAACTGACATGATAGCACTGAAAAACAACAATACCCATTGCATATTCAGAGTTCTCCAGTTTTATCAGAACTGTCCTTCATAGCTTGTTTAACTAAACTGGGCTTCAATCCAGGTTTATATGTTGCATTTAGTTGTTATATATTTTAAGTCTTTTATAAAAATCTAAAATAGCCTCTTAGTTTTGTTTGGTATTTATTTCAAAGACTTGTTAAAGAGGCTAAGCTAGGTTTCTTGCAGAATGATCTGTTCTTTAGATTTTTCTGGCTGTTTCCTCAGGGTATCTTATTACTTATTCCTCTATTTCCTCTGCAAACGTGAGTGTAGATATGAAGTCTTGGTGGATTCAAGTTACTTTTTTTTTTTTTCTCCCCAGAATACATTTTAGATGAGGTTGTGGACTTCATATTGTGTCAGACTAAGAGTCATATCATAATACTGCTTGATCCATTATAACTGGTGCCAAGCTAAAACACTAAGTGATGGTAATGACCATCTAGGATAGCATTGTAGTTTGGTGCTTCTCTTAACTTGAAAGTAGCGTTTGCAATGCTATATTGGTACTACATAAACATCAAGCTCCCCATATTGTGTATGGTTATAACACGGAATGGTAACCATTTCCTGGTTCAATAATTTGTCCTTTGTCCTTTAACTTTGCTACTATGTTTTAATTATAGATTATTAACTTTGCTACTATGTTTAAATATAGATTATTAACTTTGCTACTATATTTTAATTATAGATTATAGTTTTATTGTTATAAAATTTATCCATTTTAAGGCTTCCTAGATAAGTTTCATTTAGAAAACCCTCTTCTATTTAAAAATAAGTAGTAATGAATTTATCTGATTGCTTTTTTTTTCCTTTTTGAGCTTATAGATCTTTAATCCACTGTAGTTTCCAAGGTATATGATGTAGGGATGAGTCTTATCTGATGATTTAAAAAAAAAACAACCATATGCATTTGACTCAATATCATTTATTTAAAAAATACATATTTAGCTCATTGATTTGAAAGACTGTCTCTATCATATACCAAATTTCCAAATGCATTTGAGTATACTACAGTTCTGTCCCAATTCCTGTGTGTACTTTTAAGTACCAATACTATCAGTTTCTGAGGCTTTATGATACATTATAATATCTGATAAGAATGTTGCTGATAGCACCATCTAGTAGGTTCTGATTCATAGACAGTAAATCTTTGCAGGAGCAGAATGTCTCCTTTTTCTACCATACAGTGACTGGTGGTCTCAAACCACTGACCTTGTGGTTCACAATTCAGTGCTTATCCTACAGAGTTACCACACTCCCTGGTAAGGATTGTGTTGCTCTTCTTAAGTGCCAGGGAGTCAGTTCTGACTCATAGTGGCCATGTACAGGGCTTCCCAGGAACAGTCGGTAGGTTTTCTTGCAGTTAGAAGTCCAGTGTTTATCCTAAAACACCACAACAGGACAACCTGGTAAGAATGGTGGTGGTGGTGGTGGTAGTGTGCCATGGAGTTGGTTCCAATTCATAGTGACCCTGAATAGAGTTTCTGAGGCTGTAAATCTTTACAGGAACAGAAGGTCTAATCTTTCACCCACAGAACAGTTGATAGTTTTGAACTGTTGAACTTGAGGTTAGCAGCCCAAGTAGTTCTATCTTATTTCTTGATCAGACTTATTCTTGCCAAGAGGATAACAGAATGATTTAAAATCAGGAAAGGTGTGCACCAGAGTTATATCCTTTCACCATACTTATTCAATATGTTGGTTGTTGGTGGTTATGTGCTCTGGAGTCAGTTCTGACTCATAGCGACCCTATAACAGGGTTTCCGAGGCTGTAAATCTTTTTGGGAACAGAAAACCTCATCTTTCTCCTGTGGAATGGCTGGTAGTTTCGAACTGCTGCCTGTGAGATGTTTGCTGAAAGTAAAGAGGACTTCAAATACTTAATGATGAAGATCGAAGTACACAGCCTTAAGTATGAATTGTACCTCAATGTAAAGAAAATGAAAATGCATCCAACTGGAACAATAAATAACATCATGATAAATGAAGAAATGATTAAAATTGTCAAAGATTTCACTTTATTGGACCCACCATCTTAAAAGCAATAGCCAAGAATTCAATGTATTGGATTAGGCAAATCTTCTGTAAAAAACTTCTTTAAAGTATTAAAGAGCAAAGATGTTATTTTGAAGATGAAAGTTAACCTGACCCAAGCCATGCTATTTTCAATTGCTTTATAAGCATGCAAAAGCTGGACAAAGAGTAAGAAAAACCTAAGAAGAATTGATGTATTTGAACTATGGTGCTGGTGAAGAATACTGAAAATACCATGAACTTCCAGAGCACAAACATATCTGTCTTTAAAGAATGGCAGGATAACTCCTTAGAATTGAGGATGGGGAGATGTCATGTCTCATAATTTGGATGTGTTGTCAAGAAAGAGCAGTCCCTGGAGAAGGACATCATGCTTGGTAAAGTAGAAGGTCAATGAGAAAGACGAATACCCACAATGAGATGAACTGATACAGTGACAGCAACAATGGGTTCAAACATACAGCAATGGTGAGGATGGTACAGGACCAGACAGGACTTTATTCTGCTGTACATAGGGTCACTATGAGTTGAAACCTACTCTATAGAGCAACCAGCAACTAACAACAACATCAAAATTAATATGCAAAATTTACTGTAACTCAGTGGACAAAGACAAATTCTCCTAGCAAGTTATTTTAGAAATATTATGGGCTTCTTCACTTTCTAAGTAAAGGAACAAAAAAATTCTCAAAAAGGTGAGAGTCACTTACCTAGAAAATTCATCTAATTGTGGAATAAAATTTATAATTCAAAGTTTTTGAAAATCAGCTAAAATATTTGTGAATTAAAACACATTTTCTAATGTAAATGTTCTGTATTTTAATAATGTTGTTACAAGAATATATATGTAAACAACTAATTATATTATAGTTTTTGATGGGAAAATATATTTAACATGTCCATAATTAGCCTAATTACTTTATTTAAGCAGACCATATTTAATATAGGGATGGGTTGACACAGCAGCATCAGCAATGGGCTTAAGCATAACAACAATTGTAAAGTCGGCACAGGACAAGGTAGTGCTTTGTTCTGTTGTGCATAAGGTTGCTAAGTGTTGATACTGACTCAATGGCACCTAACAACTAACAAAATGAACAAAACGTGCTTTTAAAACTTCTTTCTAGGTCTTATTTTGTTTGTGCCATAATCGCCCATGGTTGATC
>NW_006408528.1:24538872-24544864 GCF_000296735.1 Chrysochloris asiatica
CTGTTCTTCAGATGATCCCTAAATTCAGGTGAGATATAGTCAAGGGCATATTTTAGCTCTCATGGATATGTTTTATTTTCTTCAGCTTCAGTTTGAATTTACATATGAGTATTTGATAGTCTGTTCCTGGCCTTCTTTTGACTGATGATATGGAACTTTTTCATTGTCTCTTTCCACAGATGTAGTCAATTTGATTTCTATGTATTCCATCTGTGAGGTCCATGTGTACAGTCATCTCTAACGCTGTCTAAAGAAGGTATTTGAAATGAACAAATCATTGGTTTTGCAAAATTCTATCATGCATTCTCCAACATGTTTTCTATCACCAAAGCCATATTTTCCAACTACTGATAATTTTCTTTGCTCCCAAATTTTGCATTCCAATAACCAGTAACGATCAATACATCTTGAGTGCATGTTTGATCAATTTCAGATTGAAGAAGTTGGTAGAATTCTTCTATTTCATCCTAACTGGCTTAGTGGTTGGTGTGTAAATTTGAATAATAGTGGTATTAACTGGACTTCCATGTAGGTGCATGGATATTATCCTATCACATAGAGCATTGTACCTCATGACTGATGTTCTTTTTGATGATGAATGAAACACCATTCCTCTTCAATTTGTCATTTCTGGTATAGTAATCCATGTGGTCATCAGATTAAAAATGGCCAATACCAGTCTATTTCAGCTCACTAATGCCTAAGATATCGATGGTTATGAGTTCCATTTCATTTTTGACATCTTCCAATTTTCCCAGATTCATACTTGGTACATTCCTTGTTCCAATTTTCAATGGATGTTTACAGCTGTTTCTCTTCATTTTGAGGTGTGCCCCATCAGCAAATGAAGGTCCCGGGGGCTTGTCTCCTACAGGCTTTACTCCATTTGCATCATCACGGTCAACTCTACTCTGATGAGGCAGCCCTTCCCCAGTCGCATTTTGAGTGTCTTCTAACCTGAGGGGCTCATTTTCTGGCACTATATCTGACAGTATTTCTCTGCTCTTCATAAGGTTTTCAGTGACTAAATATTTGGAAGTATTTCATCACTCTTTCTTTCTAGTCTATCTTTGTCTGGAAGCTCATCTGAAACCTCTCCACCATGGGTGACCCTGCTGGTATTTAAAATACTGGTTTGAAGTACAGCCAGAATGCTCCATTGAAGCTAGGATGAAGAGACTTGTCTTCAGACAAGTTCTTATGAAGAACTAGTCCTTGGATAAGGACTTCATGCTGGTAGATTGTAGAGTCAGTGAAAACAAGGAAGCCATCCAGTAAGATGGATAGACAGTGGTAGTAGCAATGGGGTCAAATGCAACAATTGTGGGGAGGGTGCAGGACAGGGCAGTGTTTCATTCTGTTGTGCATAAGGTTGCTATGAGTCAGCATGGACTGGATGGTGCCATCATCTAACAACAACAAAAATAGTTTAAAATCTAGAATCGCATATAGTTTTAAAGAGTCAGATCTCAAAACAAAATTTAAACATAATTTGATTAAGTTGATACTTGAGCATGGAAATTAATCTGGTATCTTGAGATTATGAAAATAATTTTATTTATATGAAAACAAACTGAATTATGCCAATTGCAGGGTTGTCTCAATGGACTTTGATGTATGAGTCCTGTGTAACTTTAGTTTAAGTTATCTATTCTATGTGAAAAGAGCCCTGGTGGCACTGTAGGATAAGCATTGTACTGTTAACCACAAGCTTGACTTCTCAAATCCACCAGCTGGTCCACTGGAGAAAGATAAGGCTTCCTGCTCCTGTAAAGTTGAATAGTGTTGGAAACCCACTATAGGATTGCTTTGAGTCAGAATCAACTTGATAACAGTGGAATTTGGTATGATGGTAGAGATCCCTGAATTGACTTGTTGTTATTGCTGTGAAGTGACATTGATTTGGTTCTGACTCATGGTGACCCTGTGCAGTGTTTCTAAGTCTGTAAATCTTTCTAAGAGAAGAAAGCCTCATCCCACAGAGAGGTGGGTGGCCTCAAACCACTGATCTTATGGTTTGCTATCAAGTGCTTATCATTTAGAGTTAATTTATAAAATGAAAATATAATATTTAATGCACATTTATAACAACTTCCTACAAATATGAAAAATGATGAACACTTGTTATTTATTAATGTATGTTTTACTAATATTAGAGAAAGAAAAAGGCAAAATGAATTCACCTTAAATAGAAAATTGTTGAAGGAGAGAAGCTACGTAGATTTTAATTGCTCAGATAGTTGAATACTTATTCCAATTCTCTATCTATATTATTTACTTAGACACTTACCAAGTCTTGTCTGGATAAAATTCATTCTGTTGGTATAGTCTTTTTTTAAAAAAAAAAAAACTAAATTTATTATTATGGAAAATTTTAAGTAGGAAAAAGCAGGACAATATAGTAAACTCTTGCATCTCTAACATAACCTGTCACATAATTATTAACTCAGTTCAAATATATGCTTAACTCTCCCCCTCACCCCAGTTATGCTGACACAAATTCTAGACATTATACCATTTTGTCTGCAAGCATTTCAGTAAGTCTTTCTTAAATATAAGAATTATATTACTTTTCCCCCAAATTAAATCATAGAATAATTATCACTCCAAAATAAAAATACAAAGTTATTTAAAAATCACAAAATGCTAATCAAGTGCTTCTAAAAGTCTCATTTCTTTGTTATAGTTTATATGAAATAGGATAACTTAAGGTTCATACAGTTCATTTAATTAATAATATGTGTCTTCTTTTTTAATAGATCAGTAACTTTTCTATCTCTTTTATTATTGTCATTATTGCTTACAAATATTTTTTAAGAATAGCAGTTTATTGTTCTTATTGTAATTTCACAGTGTGGATTTGTTATATTGAATCCCTGTGGTGTTGTTTAATACGTTTCTTTCTCTTCTGTATTTCCTGCAAATTAGTTGTTAGATTTTATTGGCAAGCATATTTTTTGGAAGACTTTGTCTACTTCCATAATAAACACGTGCTGTCTGATTGTCTCTTTTTTGTGATGATACAGACAATTGATGGATGGATAATAATATGATATCTCTATTTATGAATGGAGATATCATTATATTATCTTTATTAGATAATACAAATGCATGGCATAGACTAGTTTGTTACCCAGATTTACAGATACTATAGGAAAAGCAAAATAAATGCTTAAGTGTTTCAATTTAATTCCCAGTTTTCAAAATAATGAGTTGATTCCATGGCATTCTTCAACATCAATCAATGTATGTGATTCTTCCTAAGGCCTTGTTATGAATTAGTGGATTTCTATGTATATAGTATGATTTATCCAATTACAATTATTTTTATTGATGCTCACTTTGTCTCATATTTGGCTATAGGAGATTCTTCAAATTGACACCTGAATTCTGAAAGTTAGTAGACTTTGAGAGTTTCTTTGTTTTCCGATGTAATATTTGAGATTCACCCAGTATATTTATTATTGGTGGTGGTGGTTATGTGCTGTAGAGTCGGTTCCAACTCATAACGATATTTTACAGAGTTTCTGAGGCTGTAAATCTTTGTGGGATCAGAAAGCTTCATCTTTTTCCCTCTGAACAGCTGGTAGTTTCGAACTGCTGACCTTGATGTTAGCTGCCTGATTCGTAACCACTATGCTACCAGAGCTCCTTAGAGATGCTGAACCAGTAAGTTATTTAAGGTGGACTGGTAACTTTTAGTGGGGAATGAGCTTTAAAGTCTGTGGTAGCAGGATTCTAAGATGTCCTCCAAGATTTCCCATACACCTAGTGGATATGTCTTACATAGTTCCTAGGACTGTGAATGTGATGAATTCTGCTTCCATCATGAGGTCTTGTTACATGGCACACTTGACCTTACAGATGGTGACTAACCTAATCACATGAGTGCTTTAAAGGCAAAGTTTTCTACATTTTTCTCTGCTTTCCAGATCTAAGTAGAAAACTCAGGTAAAATGTTCCTGACTCCTATCCCATGGAAATCGTGACATAGTAGATGTGTGTTTAAACCACTATGTTTGTAGTAATTTGTTACACATCATAAAGTAAATGAATACAATGATTGCTTGGGCACAGATCCACTCATTTCAATGGGATCCGCCATTGTTTCTTAGCCTTTTCAGTATACCAAGCTAGGAAATTATTTTTATTAAGATAAATTACATTGTTAAGATCATTCTTTATGTCAGAACTTTTTCTGAATTGCATTCATTTTACTCTTTTATCGTTTTTCTCCCAAACTAAAATTCACATTCCTCAATGATACATCAGTAATATTTCATTTGATTTACTCACAATACACAGTCAATAGTTTGAATGTGTTAAAGTACTGAACATAGGATTATAGGAAAATATTTTGCTTTCCACTTTGATTATTTCTGTTTATCATTAGTAGACAGCCAATTGTAGTATAAAGTCAAGTGACTAGATTTTAAAGTCACTTCTTATAGTCCTTTTTCTGTGTGGACTAACTTGATACACAAATCTATTGTTTTCCATTTTTTGATCACGTTAAATAATTGTCTTTCTTAAATTGCATTTTATTTTATAATTATCTAAAATACGTGGTGGTAGTTATGTGCCATGAAGTCGGTTCCTACTTATAGCGACCCTGTACAGGGTTTCCAAGGCTGTAAAATCTTTACGGGAGCAGAAAGCCTCATCTTTCTCCCACCGAACAGCTGGTAGCTTCGAACTGCTGACCTTGCGGTTTGCAGTGTGAGTCCTAACAAGTACGCTACAAGAGTACGTGTTGTTGTTGTTAAGTGCCGTCGAGTCAGTTCCGACCCATAGGGACCCTGTATAGGGTTTTCGAGGAGCGGCTGGTGAGCTTGAACTGCAGACTTTTCAGTTCAAACGGCTTTGCAGTCTGGCGCATTAACCCACAGAGCCACACAGTAGATGGTGCTAAAATGATCTCTAAAAAACAAGATCTATTCAGAGAAATGCAGGTGTAATCCATGTGGTTTCTTCCCTTTCCCCTCAGAGATAAATATTTTAAAATGTATTCTTTTATTTTTAAGTATAAGCAAATGATGTATATATATATTTAGTAAATTTATATATGCAAATATAAATATAAATTTCTATCATCCCTTCTCCCTTCCTTTTCCTCAATGGATAATAACAAAATATACATACTTTTTCTCTACTTTAATATTTCCACTTATGCAATGTATTGTGATCATTCATTGTAAGGCAGTATATGGAGACTTTTTTCATTCCTTTTATAATTACCATTCTCTATGGTCTGAATGTTCAATAGTTTATATTAGCATCACTCTTAAGTTTTTCTTTTTTTTTTTTTTAATTACTTTTACAAATAGTGCTGAAATAAAAACCCTTATAATACATCCTGTAATAAATTTTTTCCAGTGCAAAATATAAAGATAGGAAGTAGGAATGCTGCATTAAAACTAAGATATAAATGTAATGTTTACTTTTTTTTGCCAAATTTCTTCCAAAATGGTTTTTACTTTGGCACAATTTTACTGATATTTATAGGATACAGTAAATATGAAAGTACAAGTTAGTTTTTAAGACCACTTTATATATTTTTATGATTTCTTCCATTAGGAATTTAGATAACTTATCCTGAAATAATACAATCAGAATGAATGAGGTAATTAAAAACTGAATTTTCACTTTAAATAAGTTGGTTTAAAAAAATTTTCAAACTACTGAATTGTATGTTTGCATGCAATAGAGAATGTATTTATGGAAAGGATGCAACTAGATGAATTATTATATCTTAAACATTGTCATATCTATAGTCCCATAGATTTCCCAATATCATTGTTATAAATGCATTTTGTTGTGGTTATTGAGTGCTGTTGAGCTGACTGATGGCGACCCTGTACAGGATTCCCAAGAAGTAGCTGGTGGGGTTTAACTGCAGACCTTTCAATTATCAGACTCGTGCTTATCATACAGTACCATACCAGAACACCCATGAATGCATTAAGAAGCCAATAATGTTTGCCATGTATTC
>NW_006408528.1:24544964-24546517 GCF_000296735.1 Chrysochloris asiatica
AAATGTTTATTAACCAGAATATTGAAATCAGGAAAAATTGTTTCTCAATATATTCTCCATCTATGTCTATACACTTCTGAAGGCAGTGTCTCTATGTCTATAAACATACCCCCCCAAATTTCTGTACTCTTCAATTTATACCACATCACAATGGCAGATTGGCATCCTCAGGGGACTCATATAATGTTCCAATTAAATGTTCTTTGAATTTTGGCAGCAAAAAGACTGAAGCATCAAGACTAGGGATGTAAGGTGGATTGGGTAAGATTTCCCAATAATATTCTTTTGAACAAATCGTGTTACCCTTGAAGAATGAGCAGGTGGATGTAATGGAAAATAATTTCTCGGTGCAAATTTTCTGGTCTTTACCTCACCAATGTAGATTATGATTTACTTAAAACTTCTTCTGAGGAACAAACAAGATGGTGGATCGGGTAGAAGTGCAGTTAGGAGCTCCATCAGCAACAACACAGAATACCGGACGAAGCAGACTCAGGGGATGGTGCTAGAACTCTGAACCATATATAAAGGAATATCTAGAAGGTTGGAAGTCTTACAACTAGGGGAATTTTTAACAGAAGCAAGAAATCCATTGCTTTCCAATTCAAGAGCTCAGCTGCTACTGGAGTTGCCATCTTGGGTGAGACCAAGCGGGGAAGGATCAGAGCAGCCACAGACACCTGACAGAACTGCAGAGGTAAAGGTGTAGATATTATTATTATTTTTTTTTGTATCTGTTCATTGGTTCATCTCTGTGCACCTTCATTTTGGTGACTATAGGGGTGCCTGAGTGAGTGGACACCCCACCCCAACCCCCGGAGTGTTCTGCTATGCATGTACACAGATCTCCTTGAAATTTAAAATGAGTTTCCACTTAAAACTAAACGGAAGTGCAAAGTGGCCACAGCCAGACCTGAACTATTTATCACTAGGAAAAAGGCCTGAATGGGGATTGTGGAGTGGGACAGGCAGACTAAAAATGAAATAGACTGAAAATTAAATCCTGAGTTACATTGCAATGACCAAGAAGAGTGAAAAGGGAAGCCCATCTCCTGAACACATACACCTGTAGGCAATCAGAAAGCATAAAAAATACCAAAATACACATCCATCTAACTTTTAAGGCCACAGATGACTCCTGAATATGCCCAAAAAACAGAAGCAGATGACCATATCAGCACATGTCCAGAAACAAGATAAAGTGATTGAGGCAAATGAACTGGAAGTAGACCTATACTCCATACTGGAAGATGGGCAGGCTTTGGAAATGCCTGAGAAGAAATTCAGAAAAACAATTTAAAAATATATCAAAACACCATACAATGGAGTTGAAAAAAATAAGGAAGAAGTCAGGAAAGTGCTACAGCAACAATCGAATAAAACAGATACAATATTGGAAACATTTCAAAACCTACAGAAAGAAGTCCAAACGATAATGATAGAATATCAGAAATGGGCAATAGACTGAAAGGGCAAAGGAGTAGAGCTGAAGAGATAGAAGCCAAAACTAGTGAGCTAGAAGATAAATCTCTCAACACTACTAAGATAGAAGA
>NW_006408528.1:24550100-24551895 GCF_000296735.1 Chrysochloris asiatica
TGTGTATTGAATCTGGGAAGCAATTCTGTCGTGATCGCTTCCTCAGTTGTCTGGACATTACACAGTGGTGCTATTTGGGTCTCTTTCAATGCCCAGTCTTCTTTTACTTTGTATACCTGTTCCAGGATCTTCCAGTCCTCCATCTCACATTTATGGATGAATATGAAACTACATAGTTTCTGAATTGTACTTCTAGTGTTAAAACAGAGTTTCTGAGCCATATGCCTTATTATTGCTAGGCAACTCTAATGGGATACCCTATTGCTGATGTCATTGAGTTAATTCCAGCTGATGGTGACACATAAATCACATAAACACAAAATATATCAATTGCTCCACTATTTTTCCCATCCAATGTTTCTTATCTCAGTTTATGTCATATTAAATAACACAATCTAAAAACCTGAGATGCTGTTTCACAGTTTCTTTCACATTCATCTCTAATTAATTATAGGATTCTCACATGTCTCCAGTAAGGCTTATTGTCCACATGTTTTTATCCAAGTACTAAATTAAACTTTAATCAAGTAGTGCTTTTACTCTTCAAATAACCACATAACTTGTCTCCTTGTCTGAAGATTTGTCTAAATCAGACTCACTAATCCAAATTGGGGCCAACTTTAAAATGCAAGCTTAATCTTGTCACTGGTCTGTTTAAAATATAGATGGGGTTCCTGTCATATATAGGATAAACCAAACCAACAAGTCAAGTCTATCTCCCTAAAGTCATCTTCTGTGCATTCCTGCCTCAAGATTTGTTATTATTTTGTCAACTGCTGTAGATCTCCTTGTACCTTCACAAAAAGTTCTTCCAGTAGAAACTGTCTTCCACCGGTACTCTTATCCTGCTAACTCTCATACATTGCTGTAAGTTTCAGCTCATTGTGTTGTTGTTGTTAATTGCCATCAAGTCAGTTCTGACCCACAGCGACACTGTATAGGGCTTTCAAGGAGCTGCACATGAGCTTGAACCGCCGACTTTGAGGATCAAACCTACTGCAGTCCAGTGCATAAACCCACAGAGCCACACCAGGAATCCCAACTTATTAGTTCTCCTCCCAAAATATCTCCTGATCATTCCTGTACCTCTTTATCATGGCAAACGCCACACACACAAAAGCAAACATCTAAGATTTCCTCCTTCTGGGAATGTGGTGACCTGTAAGATAAGCCTTGGACTGTGAACCAAATGATTGGTGGTTCAAGCCCATCAGCTATTCCACAGCAGAAGAAAAAGGCTTTTCTGCTCGCGCAAACGTTTGTTGTTGTTGTGCCGTGGAGTCAGTTCCAAGCCATAGTGACCCTGTAGAGGGTTTCCAAGGAGCAACTGTGAGCTTGAACCGTCAACCTTGCAGTTCAAACCAACTTTGAAGTCTAGCGCATTAAGCCACAGTGCCACACCAGGACTCCGCACAAACATTTACAAGCTCAGTAATCCTATATAGGATTACGATGAGTCAGATCCGGCTCAGTAACAACAATCACTAACTTATGGCTGAGTGTTTCTCTTACAGCACCATATCAGGACTTTTAGTAATGGAAGTGGCCTGCTGTGGCTCTGTGGGCTAATGCGTCAGACTGCAAAAGACATTGAACTTGCAAGGGCTGTGGTTCAAGCTCACCAGCTGCTCCTTGGAAGCCCTATACAGGGTCACTATTGGTCGGAATCGACTCAATGGCACTTAGCAACAACAACAATCCTGGTGTGGTTCTGTGGGCTAATGCACTGAACTGTAAAGTTGGTTTGAATTGCAAGAGCAGTCATTCAAGCTCACCACAATCTCCTTGGAAACCC
>NW_006408528.1:24552010-24582174 GCF_000296735.1 Chrysochloris asiatica
AAATTAACAACAGCAACATGAACAATCTAGTAAGGAGTCCTGGTTTGACACTAGAATAAGCAGCAGACTGCTAACCACAAGCTCAGCAGTTCAAACCCCTTTGCCATTCTTAAGAAGCCCTATACAGGGTCAGTAGGAATCAGAACTTAAACAACAGCACTTAACAAAAACAACAACCTGAGAAAAATGGCACAGGAAAGCTAAATAAATGAATGTGTGTTATTTGAAGTGAAACTCACTGCTGTGAAGTGAATTCTAACTTATAGCGACCCCATAAAGTGTTTCTTAAAAGGCAAAAATTTATTGGATCAGACAGCCTCATCTTTATCTGAAAGGGTAGCTGGTGAGTTTGAACTGTCCACCTTGCAGTTAGCAGTCCAACACCTAACCCACAGAACCATCAGGGCTCCTGATTGCACCATATAAAATGTCTGTATAAGCTATGAAAGATTGACAGATAGATCGACAGAGATAGAACTGTACAAAGATAATCAGCTTAGTGGTATTGAAGGAGTGAAAACGAGTGAATAATTATTACATAAATTCATTTATATGTTTAAATTATACTTTTCTTCTTAATAAGTTATTTTTCTCTGATTGACTGCATCATATTTTTTTTGTGGCAGGTGAGTTCCAAAACATGAGTTATTATGGTTCTTCCATTAAGTGATCAAGTTTTGGTAAAGTCTTCCGCCTCCCCTCCACCCACAAGGAGTCCTGGTGTGGCACTGCAGGATAATGTGATAGCCTGTCAGATCAGTCTGAGCAGTTTAAACCCACCAGCCGCTCCTCAGAAGCCCTATACAAAGTCGCTATGAGTCAGAACTTACTGGACAGTACTTAACAACAACAGCAAGAACCATTACTTGGCCCTGGAGCATGGTGGCACTATAGGATAAGCACTGGACTGTGAACCACAAAGTCAGCAGTTTGAACACACTAGATGCTCCTTGGGAGAAAGATGAGGGTTTTCTGTTTCCACAAAGATTTACAGTCTCAGGAGCCCTATAAAAGGTCACTATGAGCTGACTTGATTGCACTCAACAATTTCTCGGCCCTTGTGAGTTCCACCACTTGTCTGCTAGCATGTCGTAATGTGGTAGCTTTTGTATTGCTTTGATGCTGGAAGCTATGCCAGCAGTATTTTAAATACCAGAAGGGTCACCCATGGTGGACAGGTTTCAGAGGAGTTTCAGACTAAGACAAGGAAGAAGGAAAAGCAGTCTACTTCTAAACATGTAGCCACTGAAAACCTCAGAAATAGTAATGGAACATTGTATGATATAGTGCCAGAAGATGAGTTCCTCAAATTTGAAGGCACTCAAAATATGACTGGAGAAGTGCTGCATCTTCAAAGTACAGTTGACTTTAATGACTTGGATGGAATAAAGCTTTGACGTCTTCATTTGCTGGTGGAGTACAACACAAAATGAGAAGAAACAGATGCAAACATCCATCAATAATTGGAACCTGCAATGTATGATGTATAAATCTAGGAAAATTTGAAGTCATCAAAAATGAAATGGATTACATAAAGGTTAATATCTAGCCATGAGTGATCTGAAATGGAAAGGTATTGGCCATTTAAATTGCACAATTATATGATTTGCTATGTGACCAATGGTCAATGGAAAAGGAATGGCATCACATTCATCATCAAAAAAAGCATTTCAAGATCTATCTTGAAGTACAGTGTTATTTGTCATAGGATAACAGCCATAAGCCTATAAGAAAGATCAATTAAAACCACTGTTTTGCAAATTTTTACACCAACCACTAAAGTCAATGATGATGAAACTGAAAAATTCTACAAATGTCTTTAGTCTGAAATTGATCAAACATTCCTTCAAAATGCATTCATAATTACTGGTGATTAGATTGCAAAAGTTGGAAGCAAAGAGGAAAGATTAGAAGTTTGAAAATATGGCCTTGGTGAAAGAAATTATGCTGGAGATTGCATGATAGAAATTTGCAAATTAAATGATGTTCATTACAAATACCTTTTTCAACAACATAAGTGGCAATTGTGCACATTGACTTTGCCAGACTGAACACACAGGTATCAAATTGACTATGATGAGGGAAGACATGAGGGAGAAGATCAATGTCATCAGTCAAAACAAAGCCAGGGGTCAGCTATGGAACAGAACATCAATTGCTTAAATGCAACTTCAGGCTGAAGCTGAGGAATGTTAAAACAACTTCATGAGAGCCCAAATTGGATATTGACTATAATCCACATTGAATTTAGGGACTGTATCATGAACAGAATTGATACATTAAACAACATAAAAGACAATTATATACATGGACCTTACCAGATAGAAAAAAGGAATCAAGTTGACTACATCTGAAGAAAGAGGTGGTGGAAAAGCTGCATATCATCAGTCAAAACAAAGCCAGGGGAAAACTGTAGGGCAAATCATCAATTGCTTCCATGCAAGTTAGACTGAAGTTGAAGAAATTAAAACAAGTCTAGCAGAGTCGGAATATGAGCTTGAACATATCGCACCTGAATTTAGAGACCATCTCTAGAACAAATTTGATGCACTAGACACTAATGACCAAAGACCAGAATAGCTGTGAGATAACATCAAAAACATCATACAGAAAGAAAACAAAAGTTCATTTAAAAGACAGGAAAAAAAGAAAAGACCAAAATTGATGTCGGAAGAGATTCTCCAACCTGTTCATCAGCTGTTAGAGATATTAAAGCAAATGAAAGAAATGAGGAAGTAAAATAGTTGAAAATAAAATTTCAAAGGGCACTTCAAGAAGACAAAGTCAATTATTATAATGCAAATATCTGGAGTTAAAAAAAACAAAACAAAAGAGAAGAACATGCCTAGATTTTCTCAAGCTGAAAATACTGAAGGAAAAATTCAAGCTTATGTTGCAATATTGAAGTATTCCCTGGACAAATTACTGAATGATGCAGAAAGCATGGAAAGAAAATGGAAGATATACAAGATCTTATAAAAGACATAGTCGATGTTCAAACATTTCAAGAGGTAGCATATAATCAAGAACTGATGGTAATGAAGGAAGAAGTCCAAGCTGTACTGAAGGTATTGGCAAAAAAAAAAAAGAAAGGCTTTGGTAATTAACAAAATGCAAATTGAAATCTTTCAATAAACTGATGCAGTACCAGAGGTGCTCACTCACCTATGCCTTGAAATTTGGAAGGTAGCTACCTAACCAACTAATTAGAAGAGATCTATATTTATAGCCATTCTTAAGAGAGATGACCCAATGGAATGCGGTAAAATCAGGAAAGGTGTGCACCCTGGCTGTATCCTTTCACCATATTTATTAATCTGTATGCTGAGCAAATAATCCAAGAAACTGGATTATATGAAGAAGACTGTGGCATCAGGATTGAAGGAAGACCCATTAACAACCTGTGATATGCTGATGATACAACCTTGCTTGCTAAAAGGAAAAAGACTTAAAATACTGACTGATGAAGATGAAAGACCACATCCTTCAGTATGGATTGAACCTCAGTGTAAAGAAAACAAAAATCCAAACACCCGGACCAATAAATGTCAATAAATAGAGAAAAGATTAAAGTTGTCAAAGACTTCATTTTACTTGGATCCACAATCAACTCATTGAAGCAGCAGTCAAGAAATCAAACAACATATTTCATTAGGCAAATCTGCTGCACAGGATCTCTTTAACGTGTTCAAGAGCAAAGAGATCAGTTTGAAGACTATTGTGAACCTTACACAAGCCATGGTATTTTCGAAAGCATCAGATGCATGTGAAATTCAGATAGTGAATTAGGAATACCATCAAATAATTGATGTATTTGTATTATGATGTTGGTAAAGAATATTGAATGTGTCTTGGCCTGCCAGAAGAACAAATAAATCCCTCTTGGAAGAAGTACAACTGACTCAATACACTTAACACCAACATCATTCATATATTCCCCTCCTGTCTCAGATTGTTGCTTCTTTCTAATTTCTCTGCATAGAGCAATTTCTCAGGTTGTTAAAAAAAAAAACAACAAAAAAAACCCTGATGTCTTTCTTCCTCCACGTGTCATTTTAGATATTTTCACTCCAGAAAGTTTTCTTAATCACCAGAGTTAAGTTTTTCATCCAGCAACTCTATCAAATCAACCTACTTGTTTTCCTGACTTATTTGTAGTCTTTAGTACAAGGTTGCATTTATTTCTTATATAACTGGATCCTCATTAATAAATTCTTAAACATTCTTGAACATTTTTCTATTAATAAATTAATTGAAAATACAAGAGCGCCTTTATGCTAGATCAATGTCAAGTTCTAAAGTATAAATAGAATAATCTTATTAAGCAAGAACAATAAATAAAAAAAAACAATGAATAGGTAAGAATATTGGAGGTAGTTAAGTAATTTATGAATAAATACAAGGGAAAGAAAGATTGTCTATTTGCTATATTTTTTCTATAAAATAAGAATTATAATATCTGTTTAAAATTATAACTAGGGTAGAAAAATTGGGAACATAAAATTAGGATTGATTGCTATATGAAAAAGGAATAAAAAGTCAACAGAATAGGAAGAAGGGTTGCCGAGCACTATTGAATGTCTGAGTAGGGTTATACACTATGGATATGTTTTATGGTATTTCCTATAAGTTTATGAGAAAGTAGTAGATGAGATAAATGTCTTTAATCCATAACTGGTATTTTGCACAGAAGCTTCCATGTAGATAGATAGATAGATAGATAGATAGATAGATAGATAGATAGATAAACAGAAAAATTGAGAACATGAACAAAAAAGAGGGAAGTGGGTTGTCATAGGTTACATAGGAAAACCAGGAGGTATTAAATTGTGATAGAATAAAACAAGATGCCTCAGGGATAATAAGGAGTGGATAAGGAGTAAGTACATGAAGGTCATAAAAAGGATTTTTGAGATGTAAGAATTTAAAGAGTAAATGGAAAGGTCATCCTACTGAGTATGATACGGAAGCTGAGCTAGTTGGATCATTGTGGCAACTATGTTTGGTAATGTGCTACAGAGCACTTATTGGTGACAGTCTATGATTTACTATAAATTGTACCTGTTTACTTCAGGAAAAAAAATTAAGCAGCATTATTAAATTATCGAAAATGATTAAGTTATTGAAACCTGTTGTTGTTATTAAGTGCTGTCAAGTTGGTTCTGATTCTTAGCAAACTTGTAGAGAGTTTCCAAGATTCTGCAACCTGGCAAGTATTAAATATTGGTAGTTTCTTGAAGGCAATATATGCAGGATACTAGTTCTGTTTGCTTTATTTTGACTACTTTCTGAATTAAATGGTGTCCATCCAGACATAAATGGATGAAAAGAAGAATGTGAGAGGACTAGAAGAGAGTGAAGGATAAGTTGAGCAGAGTTTGAAGGAGCATAGACAGACTAGCTCAATGTTCAGTGGTTGGCCTGGGATCTACTGGTAAATGAACTTAAATGTGACCACCTAAAGCTAAGAGAAGGAATGTAAGATAGTCTTACTGTATATACAAATCAGGTGTGAACAATAATGTGAGTTTATAATAAAGTGAGTCTTTTCAGGGATAAATTTGTGTTCTAAAATAAGAAAATTTGTTCCACTCTACTTCATGATCATATGGAATATTTCTGAAGTGCCCAAGCACCAGCACATCTGTCCTCTCACTGGCTTTTAGATCAGTAGACCAAATGTAATAAATCCTTCAAGACTAAAGTATGTTGGGTTAATCTATTGCAATGCAGTGTGTCACCATAGAATATAAGTTTACTAACATATTATAGGCCTCTTCTAAGGTTAAGAACAACTAAATTCCTTCAAGTCATCATCCAGAGGAAGATTTATTCTTGGTGCTGTGGAACTTCGGTTGACTGTAGTTTTCTTTGTCATAATCATGAACATTCAAAGTTTAGTTATTCATGTTTTTATGTTTTCCAATTTTGAAAGGCTCATATGATGATGGGTCAGCTAATTTCACATTTTATCTTTTATTACACACTTGAAAAAAATAGCTTCCTGAGTAAGTTCTTTAAAAACAGAGCATCTTATTTCAAAGTCTAGAAATAAATAATAAAAGTCAATGACCCTTGTTTTAAAAGTATGTGGCAATGATAAATTTTGATATAGTTAATGATACCCCATGATAAGATCTAATGGTTTCAGTCAGAAATTTATTTTCTGTCCAAAGTTGGATTAGATACAGTCTCTATATATTAGACATTTTGATGATGTTGGTTATTAAAAACATCAGGTTGGTAATAAATTAAATCTACAGTAATAAGGGTATTTTATTTTGTAGCACCATGCTGTGATTATCTGTTCTGTATTACATATAAATTAAAAATTGAATTTAGAGTAGTTCCTCTTTATTTTTTCAGATTTTGAAGGTGTACTTGAAAATGGTACCGCTGGCGCACTTCGAGTAAAGACTTGTACACTTTCTCCAAAGGTACATGTGCAAGATGTTACTTATTTTCTATTCATCACAAATCATATATGAAGAGTTTCCTTGAAGTTCTAGTAGCTTAGCACTCACTGCACACTGGATTTTCATATTAACTATCAGGGTCAGCAAATTTAAAACTGAACAATATAAGAAGAAAAAACAAAAGGAATACATCTCCAGATCCAGAGATTATTTCCCAAAGGGGACTTTCAGCAGTGTAAGAAACTTTACTATTGATTCTTATGCTTAATATAATGAAGTTTAAGCTCTTCACCCCTTATTTTTAATAGATATATCTACATACAAATGAAACAGTACTATCTAAATAACAGTAATAAAACACTCATCCATGTTACCATCAAGGAAATTAAGAAATAAATTAATAGCAATGATTCAAAGTACAGCAGGATAATGTACTGGACAACAAGGTTGGTTTGCACCTAAGGGTTGGCAGTTCAAATCCACCAGTCTCTCTTCAAAAACCCTTAGGGTTGCTACAAGTTGTAACTTACTAAACAGCATTTAACAGCAAAGAGAATTCTCCTTCCCAAATGCATCTGGAACTTTCTCCCAAACTCTGTACTGAATTTTATGTTCACCATTTCCTTCATTTCTTCATACACAGTAGCTATAACAACTTCTAATCTAAAGTTATCATTTCATAGAAAGTATGCAACCTACATGTTATATAATGTATAAACATAAGTGCAAAATAATAGTAAATGATTATCCAATGTTATTCATGTATCTTAAAGACAGTTTTGTTTTCTCCATTCCTACTTCCAAAGTAATTCATTCAGACATTTGTGCTATTTCCTTTATAGTTTGTAATGTTGTGCCACCTCTATATCCTTGATCAATACAATGGTATTGCATTATTCAAATAAGTAGCAAGCATAACATGACTGCATAAGGAAAGAGTAATATTGCCAGTGTGACTATAAGATAAAAAGCATCAAAAGAGAATGAGCAGAAGAAAAGATCTGGGTTATAGTTTGGCTTCAGCTTCTCTGAGAATTTTTTCCCCCTGTACTGGAAAATATCTTTGTTTTAAAGTAGATGTTTATTTCCTAATTTTTCATCTTAAATCTCTAACAATCTAACATTCCTATTCTTGCAAATAAATGACATCCCAATGAGACTGAGTTTTAATTTTTTCCCCCTCAAAGTTTGCTATGATTCCTCCTCCTTACTAATAATGGAACTAATTAGATGATTGATCCAATGTATATACTTCCCTGAAAAATACACAGACACATAGGCTATGTATTTATTAAGTTATGTTATTAAGGATCTCTCTCATGAAGTACCATTTAGAAAATTATTTTACTTCTATTTTCATTTAGTACATTAATTTTACTTCTCCACTCCTCTTTCTGCTTTTAAAAACCATAGTTGCAGTATTCCATTCTCAGTTTTCTCATTCTTTAAATTCAGGCAGCATGGTAATACCCTCAATTTCAAAATAAAAATAAAATAATGTAAGTATTCCTATGTAGTTAAAATTATTTTACATACTTATATTTAAATATGTAAGGAGCTTTATTTTAAGTAGAAATAGCTATACTGAATTATTTGCCTTTTTTGTATCATATTTTATCAAAACATAATTGTAGTATAACTAATTATTTGATGTCTCTTCTAGACATAGTCTTTACAAATGCTCACCAAATGACTAGGTCTTGGGGAAAGAAGGTGTGGGATGATGCTGATGGATTATATGATTCAGTTGTGAATGATTCTTCTTTTTTATTTATTAAATGTTTTTATTTTGGATTGAGTGAAAGTTTACAGGCCACATCATCAGCTTCACATTCAACCATTCATATAGCTTGTTTCATTACACTGATTATTATCCCCTCCATATATCATCAGTTAACAGTGTTTCTCTCTATCCTCGTTAGCTTTTTTTTTTTTTTTTTTTGGGGTGGTGTGAATGATTCTTAACAGGATTAATTGTATAAAAATTTGGATCGCTAATGTGTGTATAAAATGAGCCCTCTCAGAAGCAGAGGGGAAATCTCACTACCATCAAATATGAGTCAGGAATAGAGCATGTCATTTGGACGTCAAAATCCCTGTGCATTGAAACTTCTCAACCTAGGGCAGAAAATCAGGTCACTAGAAGAGTGACAGAGGAGCAGCAACAGAACCAAGAGCCACAGCACTAGACAGAGTTGTGGGCTTCTCAAACCACTGAGTAAGTAAAGCTGAGCACCTTTAGTCATAAGTCTCACTAGTGGAGTAGGGTACCTCCAGAAACTTAATTGGGGAAGCTAAGTTGCTGACTCACAGAACTAGATTAGAGCACCTTTGAGCTAAAGCTTATAGCTGAGTGTCCATTGTGCATTCATCAGCAGCCCTAATAGAGCTTTATAACATTGCCTGACCAGGGCAGAGTCCAGGACAAGGAATGGAACTGAAGAGATCTGCCTGCAGGTACAACTGAGATGAGACTGTCCTGACTAAAGACCTGTGTTCTGAGCACTTCTGGTAAATTTTGCTGAAGATCATTGAAAAAACTTTGCAGCAGTGTATTGACAAGGAACTGCCAGATATTCAAGTCAGGTTCAGAAGAGAATGTGGAACAAGGGATATCATTGCTGACATCAGATGGATCTTGACTAAAAGCAGAGAATACCAGAAAGATGTTTACTTTCACTTTATTGACTGTGTAAAGGCATCCAACTGTGTGGACCATGATAACCTACGGATAACATTTGGAAGAATGGGTATACCAGATTATTTAATTTGCGCCTGAGGAACGTGAACATAGACCAAGAGGCAGTTGTTCGTCTAACAAAAGAACGCTGAATAGTTTAAAATCAGGATTGTGTCCTTTCACCATTCTTGTTTAGTCTGTATACTGAACAAATATGAAGAAGAACGTGGTATCTTGATTGGATTAAGACTCATCAACAACCTGCAATATGCATATGAGATAACTTTGGTTGCTGGAAGTGAAATGAACTTGAAATACTTGCTAGTGATGATTAAAAAAAAAACAAACAAAAAACTACAGACATCAATATGGATTGCACCTCAATGTAAAGAAAACAAAAATCCTCACAACTGGACCAATAAATAATATCACGATTATTAGAAAAAGGTTGAAGTTGTCAAGGCTTCAATTTGCATGGATTCACAATCTATGCTAATAGAAGCAGCAGTCAAGAAATCAAATGACTTATTGAATTAGGCAAATCTGCAAAAGATCTCTTTAATGTGTTCAAGAGCAAAGATGTCAGCTTGAGAACTAAGGTGTGCCTGACCTAAGCCATGGCATTTCCAATTGCTGCATATGCATGTGAAAGTTGTGCAATGAATAAGGAAGATTGTAGCAGAATCGGTAAATTTGAATTATGGTGTTGGCCAAGAATATTGAAAGTGCCTTGAACTGACAGATGAACGAATGAATCTGCCTTGAAGAAATACAACAGATTTCTCCTTAGAAGACTGGATAACGAGACTTCATCTGTCTTACTTTGGACATATTGTCAAGAGGGGTAGATGCCTGGAAACAGACATTATACTTAGAAAAGTGAAGAGTCAGCAAAAAAGAGGAAGACCCCCAACAAGCTGTATTGACAAAGTAGCAGCAACAATAGGCTAAAATGTAACAACAAGTGAGGATGTCACAGGTCCGAGCAGTATTTGGTTCTGTTGTTCATATGTTCTCGATAAGTTGGAACTGACTGGATGGCACTTAACACCAAGAAATATTAGTTTAAATAAATAACAACAGACCTTTAACCCAAGTCCTCTGATTGTAAGTCTAGAGCTGTTTCCAAAAAAAACATCTCAAGGTATAGATAGAAGTTATCTTTTGTAAATAATGTTTGATAAAATATTATTATAAACTAAGCTATATTTTTAATCAATTCTTAAATTATTAAATAAAAAGTAAAGTTATATGTCTGTACTAAACATCTTATTTATTCATCTTATAAGAAATGCCTAGTGTAGCTTGGACTTCTGCACCTTTTCTCATAAATTCAAAGCCTCTCAAAGGTCCTTGTCAAGGGGAGAACATGACTCTAATTTATATATTTTAATTACTATGACATTGTAGCACTGTAGTTAATTTGATCAATGTATATTAAAACATCAGTCATTTGAAGAGTTGCTTTATAGTAAAAACCAAAATGGGGTACTAGTTTCTCCTTTATATGCAGGATTTGTCTTTCCAATGTATGTATCACTCAAAAACTCCCACATATAAGTGACCTTATGCACAATAACCAAGAAAACATACAACAGTCTGATGTTCTATTTAGTGATCTCAGAAAGTTTTTTATCCTACATCGGGATAGCACTAGGTTGCCCTACAACTGGATATTGTCAATGGAATATTCTTGTCTAGCAGTCATTCACAATATAATGCATTCACAATAGCATACAATCACAGTATAATGCAATTAATCTCATGGTAAATCTATGGTGAAAGGCCTTGAGAGACACAAATGGTTAACACTGGACTACTAACCAAAAGGTTACTCCTTCAAATCTGCCCAAAGGTACTTTGCAAGACATACTTGCCAATCTGCTTCTGTAAGATCACAGCCTTGAAAACCCTCTGGAACAATTATACTCTGCAAGCGTAGGGTCACCATGGGGCAGAATTGACTAAATGGTAACAAAAATAATTCTATGCTTACCAGAACTCAAGAAAGAGGGTAAAGTATATCCATGGAAAAAAGCTGCTCTACAACTTAGTAACAAAAATGTATAATGGACTGATTACCTAGAATTTATCTATTCATGTAAAATCTAGAATTATATGAAGGTTCCTTCATTTTTACCTAACCTAAAAATATTGCAAGACTTTTCCTTTATGTTGTTATTGTTAGGTGCCATTGAGTCAGTACCAACTTACAGTGACCTTATGCACAGCAGAATGAAATACGGTCCTGGGTCAACTTCACAATTGTTGCCACACTTGAGTCCATTGATGCTGCCACTTTGCCAATCCGTCTCGCTGGGGTTTTTCCTCTTTTTCTCTGACCCTCCACCTTACCAAACATGATATCCTTATCCAGTGACTGGTCTCTCCTGACAATATGTCCGAAGTATGATAGACGAAGTTTGGCAATCCTGGCCTCCAAGGAACACTCTGGCTGCACTTCTTCTAACACAGATCATAGTCTGGTCTAAATTTCGCATAAATTTGTCCCAGTTCACGTTACATGGATCTCATAGTTACAGAATAAGAAAGGCCTATATGGGAAACAAAGGAGCTCTGGTAGCGTAGTGGTTACGAATCGGGCTGCGAACCTTAAGGTCAGCGGTTCGAAACTACCAGCCGCTCCGTGGGAGAAAGATGAGGCTTTCTACTCCCGTAAAGATTTACACCCTCGGAAACCCTGTACAGGTTCGCTATGGGTCGGAACCGAATCGACGGCACTTAACAACAACAACAACATATGGGAAACAGTATTGATGCTTACATAAGAAACCTCTTGACCCATTATGTTCATCAATTACTGTTGTAGACTGCTTCCTGAAAGCTGATAAGTTCTCCCTCAAGCATTTATGTCTCTTTTCTGAATAAAGATTTTCTTCAACACCAGAAAAATTTTGAGAATTAATACCTCTGGAGACAACCTTGTGTTGCAGAATGCATCAGAAGAAGATGGAAGGAATACACTGAGGCACTGTACCAAAAAGAAATGGTCAATATCTAACCATTTCATGAGTTAGCATATTATCAAGAGCCAATGATCTTGAAGGAAGAAGTCCAAGGTGCACTGAAGGCGTTAGCAAAGAACAAGGCACTGGGAATTGATGGAATACAAATTGAAATTGTTCAACAAAATGATGCAGCACTGGAGGCACTCACTCATCTATGTCAAGAAATTTGGAAGAAAACTACCTGGGCACCAGACTGGAAGAGATCCATATTTGTGCCCATTTCAAAGAGAGGTGACCTTACAGAATGTAGAAATATTTTGATAATATTAATATCACATGCAAGTAAAATTTTGCTAATAATACAAAAATGGCTACAACTATACATTAACAAAGAATTTTGAGTGCTTCAATGTGAATTCAGAAGAGGACATGGAATGAGGGATATCATTGCTAACACAAGATAGTTCTTGAATGAAAATAATGAATAACAGACAGATATTTGCCTGTGCTTTATTGACTATGCAAAGGCTTTCAGCTGTGTGGATCATGACAAGCTATGGACAACACTACGGAGAATGAGTATTCCAGAACACTTAATTGTGCTCAGGAGGAACCTGTACATAGATCAAGAGGCCACTGTTCGACCAGAGCAAGGAAACCCTGAATAGTTTAAAATTAGGAAAGGTAAGTTCCAGGGTTGTATTCTTTCACCATACATATTATATGCTGAGCACATAATATGAAGAGTTGGATTATATGATGAAAAACATGGCATCAGGATTGGAGGAAGACTCATTAACAACCTACCATATGCAGATGATACAACCTTATTTGCTGAAAGGGAAGATGATGTAAAATACTTACTGATGAAAATAAAAGACCACAGCCTTTGGTACTGGTTGCACATCAATGTAAAGAAATCAAAATCCTCACTACCAGACCTATAAACAACATTTTTTAAATGGAGAAAGATTGAAGTTGTCAAATACTTCATTTTGCTTGAGTAAACCATTAGCACTCATGGAAGCAGCAGTCAAGAAACCAAACGACATTTTGCAATAGGAAAATCTGCTGCCCAAGACCTCTTTAAACTGTTCAAGAGCAAAGATGTCAGTTTGAGGACTAAGATGTGCCTGACCCAAGCCATGATATTTTCAATAACCTCATGTACATGTGAAAGTTAAAGAATGAAGAAGGAAAACCATAGGATTGATGCATTTGAGTTATGGTGTTGGAGGAGAATATTAAAAGTACCGTGGACTATCCAAAGAACATACCAATCTGTGATGGAATAAGTACATCCAGATTGCTCCTTTGAAGCCAGGAAGGCCAGGTTTCATCTCTCATACTTCAGACATATTATCAGGAGGGACCAGTTATGGTTAGTAAAGGATATCATGTTTAGTAAAGTGAAGGGTCAGATAAAAAGAGGAAGACCCCAACAAGATGGATTGGCACAGTACAGCAGCAATAGGTTCAAACGTAGCAATGGTTGTGAGGTTGGTGCAGGACCAGGCGGTGTTTTGTTTTGTTGTGTACAGTGTCACTATGAGACACTAGTGACTCAATGGCACCTCACAATAACAACAAGGGACAACCTTATGTCAAAGAAGTGGTGATATCGACCAAGTTAAGCTATAATTTATTAGAGATGTACAAGGGGGCATCAGAAAATTTGTGTAAAAGTGGAATTAAAAGATAATGGATTTTTTCCACAAAGGTTTTGAAGTTCCCTCGTATATGTATAGTTTTTAAAAGAAATTTTCATCTGTGCACATTTTTCTATTGCTGTCAAGTAGTTCCTAACTCACAGCAACCTTGCAGGATATAGTGGAACTGCTCCTCTAGGTTTCCAAGGCTGTAGTCTTTACCAAACCAGATTGCCATGTTTTTCTCCCACAAAACAGCTGGTGGGTTAGCAACTGAGTACTTTAACACTGAGCCACCGGGCTCCTTCTATATGATATTGTTATTACTATGTGATGCAATTCAGTTCCAACTTGCAGGGACTCTGTATAGGGTTTCCTAGCAGTGGCTATTAAATTTGAACTGCTGTCTTTGAGTTTAACAGTCCAATGCTTCTCCTACAGCACCACACTAGGACTCCATAAGTGACATTCTTATAGTTGTTAAGTGCTGTTGAGTCGGTTCCAACTCATAGTGACCCTTATAGGGTTTCTGAGGAGTAGTTGGTGGGTTTGAACTTTTGACCTTATAATTAGCAGTCCAGTGCTGATCCTACAGTGCTACGCCAGGAGTCCTAAGTGACATTAGTACACATTCTTTTGTCAACCTTCATAGCTAGACCTACCCTATTTGCCAATTTCCTCAGTTGAGGAAATTCAATCAAGTATTTCTGGTGCACATTCTACAGTCCTCAAGTTCATGCATGCATTAGTCTTTTAACACCCGGGATGACAGGTGTTTCCTGAGATGACCAGTGACTTTACATATGTCAATCTTGTAAGCAGATTATTCAAGAGAGGAAGCTTGCATTGATTGTACCAATAAGATCTGAATTTCAAGAATTCATAATATAAGCACCAAATAGTTCTTGATAGGTCACATATGCTTCTCATTTGGTCAATTAATTTAAATAGTTCATTTAAAAAAAAAAAGTAATGTCATGGTATAAATTCTTTCTTTTCAATTCTTGTTCAAACCTTTAACTTTCTGAACAGCCTAATGGATGAAGTGCACAACTAATAAATAATTTATAATTTACCGATGACTCAGCATTTACGTACTTATTAATACTATAAATTCTCGGTAACAAGTATCAGAATATATATAAAATCTGTATTTAAGTATGTATTGCATATATTTTTGGGGAGTAGGGGAAAGTCATATAGGTAAATAATTTTAAGAGTTAGAATCATTTTAAAATATTCACCCAAAATGCTATTGCTGTTTTTCCCCCATCTCCTCCTTCCCTTCAAAACAGGCTTCCGTTACGTTAGAAAAGCCACTAAAAACAAATACATTCTTTAAATGCTAAGATGAGAACCAGATTCCTTACAGGGAACGGATTCTGATATTACTCAGGGTACAGTAAATGTTTAGAAATTAAGGCAAAGCTAAAGAAATAAAAAATTTGTCATGGTTTGAGGTATTAAGACATTGACATTCATATATATATTCTGTGGTTTATGTGATGCCAAAATATATATTCACTCTCTGGGAGATTCTTCAAATGATATATAAACGTTGGTTTAGTTTGTTGCTCTGTGAAAATTATAACTCTCCCAAATGGGAAAATGTGCTAAAGTACGTATTTCTAAATTTTAACATCTTAATTTTTTCCAACTGCCAAATATTTTTAAAACTTACATGTGTCATAAAGATTGAAGGTGATTTAGGAGTGCCAAAGACATGGCTAATTTATTCCTTCTATTCTGAGTCTTCTGACAGAATATTTTTAGTAGATAACACCCAAATTATTATCTCTCAAATGATCAACACTTGGTAACAGGTGACTAAACATATACCTATTTTAAACATAGAACCCTGCATTATTTTTAAACTTTTATACATTTTCCTTTTTATCCCTTTTACTTGGATACATTTAAGTTGTTTAATTGGATTAATTTTCAGACGAAATATTTCCCATTAATCTTTTAAAGTGCCACCTTTGCTTTAATTTGAACAGTAAATATGACAAGAGGTTGAATTTACTTATCGAATCATTATTCTTACTTACTGATGAAGATCAAAGACCATAGCCTTTGGTATGGGTTGCACCTCAATGTAAAGCAAACAAAATTCCTCACCACTGGGCCAATAACATCCATACAAATGTAGGAAAAATTGAAGTTGTCAAAGACTTCATTTTGTTCGGATTAAATATCAATATTCATGGAAGCAGCAGTCAAGAAATCAAACGATGCATTGCATTAAGCACATCTGCTACACAAGGCCAAGATGTTATTTTGAGAACTAAAGTGCACCTGATCCAAACCATGGTATTTTCAGTAACCTCATATTCATGTGAAAGTTGGACAGTGAATAAGGAAAACCGTAGAAGAATTGAAGCATTTGAGCTATGGTGTTTGAGGAGAATATTAACAGTACCATGGATTACCAAAAGAACAAACCTATCTGTGTTGGAAGAAGTGTAGTCAGAATGCTCCCTGGGAGCTAGATGGCCAGACTTAGTCTCTCATACCTTTGACATCTTTCAGGAGGGACCAGTCCCTGAAGAAGGATTTCATGTTTGGTAAAATGGAGGGTAAGAAAAAAAGAGGAAAACACCCAATGAAATGGATTGGCATAGTGCCAGCAGTGATGGGCTCAAAGCAACGATTGAGAGGTTGGTGCAGGACTGGGCAGTAGTTTGTTCTGTTGTGCATGGGATCACTATGAGTCATTACTGATTCGATGCAACCTAGCAACAACAATCATTATTTTTACAAGTAGAATAGCTTTAGAGGATAAACACTGTACTGGGAAACCAGTTGGGGTGGTTCATGCCCACAGGTTGCTCTATTGGATAAACATGAGACTTTCTGCTCCCACAAAGATTTACAGCCTTGGAAACCCTATAACGGGTCATTGTGAGTTGAAACCAACTCGACAATGATCATCTAACTTACTAAATATTTATATTTTGATTTTGAATTGATGACCATTTTGATATCTTGGATCTTTTACTAATTTTTAGAAGAACTTGTTTTATGACATGATCTAGTTACAAAATTTGCCATAATATAATACATACATTTAAAAGAAAGCTTATTTTTCATGTTAAAGCACAATATACCAAAGACTTATAGTATGTAGAACATCAAATTTTCTAAAATAAGCATTAAATCTGACATTGAAATTATTAGATAAACTAGTTTGTATTTCATCGATAATGAGAAGGATTAGATCTAATTCAATAGAAACAATTAAGAAACTGTTTTTAAAGCAAAGATAAACTACCTTAGCAATAAGTGGTGATATTGGCATCTATTCTTTCTCCTCTCTACACACACAACCCCACTGGACAAAAATTTGAAGTAAGACTAACTTTTGTCATAAAATTATGTTTGTAAAGATTTAAAGACATTTAATTGTATATTATATGCATAACTTTTCTACTTTCTAAAATGGTATGTTATCTTTGCATTTGAAATTTACACATTTTAAGTTAAAATCTTAAAAAAAGAACAAGAGATTATGTAATTGACATCAACTTCTTGTTGTTGTGGTTAAGTGCCATCAAGTTGGTCCCCACTCAAAACTACCCCGTATAGGGTTTCAAAGGAGTGGCTGGTGGGTTTGAACCACTGACCCTGTAGTTCCAACCAACTTTGCAGTCCACTACTTGTTCCACCACCAGGACTCTGAAGTAAACTTCAAATGATGCTATTACTTTTGAAATGTATTTATTAGCCACAATGAAAATCTCTCTCGCTTTCTCTATGTATGTGCGTGTGTGTGTATATATATATACATATGAAATATATGTATATTATATATATATGGAATCTGGCTTCTTTAGCAGTATAGCCACCCATTTTATCAACATGTAACTATTAAAATGGTGCCTGTTCTCTGCCTCTCTGATTTAAAATTTTATGGAGTAATATAAAGTCAAGTAAATGAAATGGAAAAATCATGAATTTTTTCCTAACATTAAAAATTGTCTAATATAAAATGTTGTATATAAACCAAAGCTTTATATACTTTGGCCTTTATATATATTTTTAAAACTTACTACAGCACTGTTTATATTGGTTCAATTAGAGTAATCCACAGTCCTGTTTCCAAATACTTCTTCAGTAATATATAATTGGTTATTTTAGGTTTAAAATCAATCATATTTTAACTTTAAAAGCACCTTGCTAATATATTTGGAATATCGATAGAGGATTTTGCTTAAATTCATTATCTATGTTGTTCCTACTGCTCCCCCCCTTTTTATTTTCTATCGGGAAAAATACATGCAATTCTTATCTAATAGAAACAAAATAGTTGCTGACTAATTGTAAGCTTATCTGTCACCTTCAATAAATTTATTTTAGTTAAGAAATTAGATGTTTTCGTTAAGTGCTATTGAGTTGGTTCACACTCATAACAACCCTGTATGGAATTTCTGAGGAACGACTGGTAGATTTGAACTCCTGACCTTGCAGTTCAAACTGACCTATGTTTCAGTGCTTATCCTATAGTGCCTTACCTATATTTGATATGTTTAATCAAATATTGAGTACCTTATTTTGGGCAATGCCAAAAAATAGCATTTAAAATTGATGAATGTCTTATTTAATATTTCTATTATTATATTAACATATTTGTAAGCTGTTTAATTTATATTTATAAGCCTTAAATCCATCTTTGTAACTAGTTTGTGATAGCTTCTTAATATATACACCTAAAAAACACTCAATTTTATGCAATATTCAATATTTAGAGGAAGACTGATTAACAACCCGGGATATGCAGATGATACAACCAACCATCATTTATGAAAGTGAAGAGAACTTAAAATACTTACTGATGAAGATCAAAGACCACAGTCTTAAATATGGATTGCACAGCAATGTAAAGAAAACAAAAATCCTCAACACTGAACCAATAAATAACATCATGATTTAAAAAAAAAAAAAAAAAAAAAAAAAGACTGAGGTTCTCAATGACTTCATTTTGCTTGAATCCACTAACAATATTCATGGAAACAGCAGTTAAAAACCCAAATGATGTATTATATTAAGCAGATCTCCTACACAAGCTCTCTTTAAAGGGTTCAAGAGCAAAGATATCAGTTTGAGGACTTAGGTGCACCTCACCCAAGCCTTGGTATTTCCAATAGCCTCATATGCATGTAAAAGTTGATCATTGCATAAGGAAGACATTAGGGGAATTGATGCATTTGAGTTATGGTGTTGGTGAAGAGTATTCAAAGTACCATGGATTTCTAGAAAAACAAACAGATCTGTGTTAGAGGAAGTACAGCCAGAATGTTCCTTAAAAGCCAGGATGGCAAGATTTCTTCTCTCATATTCTGGAAATGTTATGACCAGTCCCTGAAGAAGGCCATCATATTTGTTTAAGTGGAGGATCAGCAAAAAAGGAAGACCTCCAGTTAGATGGATTGGCACAATGGAAGCAGCAATGGGCTCAAGCTTAACAATGTTAGGTGCACCTAAAAATGATGCCTCCTAACAGTATTTCTACTCCTTGGAAATACTATACAAGGTTGCTATGAGTTGGAACCAACTCGATGGCACTTAATAACAGCAACAACGATTGTGGGCAAACCTTACTAGTGTTGTTGTCCCCCCTATCTACTAATTGGCTGAAAATTGGGCCATGAAGTTGACTTCCATTCTAGACCAGAATGATTGTTTAGACCATTGTCCCAAGTTCCTCCAGTCTCTTTCTGGCTAGTAAGGGTTATCTTTTTTTATAATTTTGAGTTTTGTTCCATAGTTCCCCTGACTTTATCAGATAACTTCTACTTCTAATGTGATCCCTTTCAGAGCAGTAGGTAGTGGTAGCTGGCACCATCTAGAAGCCTGATTTAAGGCTTATAAATATAAATTAAACAGCTTACAATATAGCATAAGTGGTAGAATGGCATTCATTCAACTCTGAATGAGACCACCTAGTTCTTCTGGTCTCTGAGTCCTGGAGATTGATGTTCACATGTTCCATCTGTCTATTGGACTAATTAATTCCAAGCTTCTTAAATTCTCATCAGTCTTCTTTCTTCCACACATGTAGAGACCAATAGTTGCACCTTAGATGGTATTTTATAACCTTTAAAGATCCCAGGTGTTTCTCTCCAAAGTAGGATGTAGAACATTATCTTTGTGGACTATGTTATGCCAATTGCCCATGGTGTCCCCTGAGACTATGGTCCTGAGCCCCCAGGCCCACCAACTCACTGTATTAATAAATTTTATAATAGCTAAGAAGTTTTCATAGTTTTGCCTTCTATATACTCCACAACATTCATAGTTGCATTTATAGTAATGGTACATACAAATTCTTGATAGAAACAATGCTGGAGATCGATGAAAGAATATTGCAAGACTAATGAATCATTCACTGCAAATACCTTTTTTAAATACCATAAAAAGAAACTACACACGTGGATCTCACTAGATGGAATGCAAAGGAATTAAATTGACTATATCTGAGGGAACAAATAATGGAGAATCTTAAAATCATAAGGCAAAATAAGGCCAGGAAAATCTATAGAACACACCACCAATTGTTCCTATGCAAGTTCAGGCTGAAGCTGAAGGAAATTAAAAGAAGTCTACCAGAGCTAAAATATGAACTTGAATATATTCCACATGAAAATAAGGACTATTAAGAACAGACACTAATGTACAAAGACCAGGACAGTTGTGGATGCCATCAAGAACATCATGCATGAAGAAAGCAAAATATCATTAAAAATACAGGAAAGAAAGTGGATGTCAGAATAAACTCTGAATGAAACTTGCTCTTAAGTGTAGAGAAGCTAAAGCAACTAGAAGAAATGAAGAAAAAGGGTTGAACAGAAAACTTCAAAGGCCAGTTGAGAAGACAAAATGAAGTCCTTTGAAATGTGCAAAAAAATCTGGAGTCAGAAAACCAGAAGGGAAGGATACACACAACGTTTCTCAAGCTTAAAAAAATTCATCTTAGATTGCAATATTGAATGTTTCTGTGGACAACATATCAAAAGCAGATGAAAGTAATATACAGAGTCACAGTACCAAGAAGTATTGGCTGATGCTTAACCATTTCAAAAGGTAGCAATGAAAATATTGGTGAAAACAAGCTCCAGGTATTGATGGAATACAAATTGTAACCCTTCAACAAACTGATGAAGCACCAGAGGTGCTCACTTGTCTATGCCAAGAAATTTGGAAGATGGCTACCTGGTCAACTGACTGGAAAAGCTCCATATTTGTGCCAATTCCAAAGAAATGTGATCTAATGGAATGTGGAAATAATCTAACAATATCAGTGATATCACATGCAAGTAAAATTTTGCTGAAGATAATTTAAAAAAACCTTGTACATGGACAGGAAACGCCAGAAATTCAGGAATGATTTGAAAGGGGATGGGGAGCTAGGGCTATCAGATGGAGCTTGGCTGAAAACAGAATACTAGAAAGATGTTTTCTTGTGTTTTATTGACTATGCAAAAAATATTCATCTGTGCAGACCACAACAAACTGTGGATACTATTGTGAGGAATAGATAGTCCAGAACTCTTAATTGTGCTCATAAGGAATCTGTACATAGACCAGGAAGCAGTCATTCAAACACAACAAAGGGTAATTGAATAGTTTAAAATCAGAAAAATGTGCATTGGGTTGTATCACTTCACCATACTTATTCAATCTGTAAATTTACAGATAATCTGAGACGCTGGATTATTTGAAGTAAATAGCATCAGGCCTGGAAGAAGACTCGTTAAAAATCTGTGATATGCAGATAACACAAGCTTGCTTGTTGGAAGTGGAGTGGACTTGAAATACTTACTGATGAAGATCCAAGAGAACAGCCTTCAATATGGATTACCCATCAATATGAACAAAACAAAAATCCTCACAATTGGACCAATAAATAACATCATGATAAGTGGAGAAAAGATTGAAGTTGTCAAAGACTTCATTTTGCTTCGATCCACAATCAACACTCAAGGGAGCACCAGCCAAGAAATCAAATGACGTATTATATTGAGCAAATACACTGCAAACAATCTCTTTAAAGTGTTAAAGAGTATAGATGTCATTCCAAAGTGTGTCTGACCCAAGCCAGGATATTTTCAATTGCCTCATATGCATGTGAAAGCTGGACTATGAATTAGGAAGACCTTGTAAGAATCAATGAATTTGAATTATGGTGTTATACAAAAATATTGAAAGAACCAGGGACTGCCTGAAGAACAACATATCTGTGTTAAAAGAAGTAAACCAGAATGCTCCTTAGAAACAAGAATGGTGAGACTTCCTCTCTCATACTTTAGACATGTTGTCAGCAAGGATCAGTTCCTGGAGAAGGTCATCGTGTTTGGTAAAATGGAGGGTCAGCAAAAAAGAGGAAGACCCACGATGAGATGGACTGAAAGTGTGGCAGCAACAACAGACTCAAGTGTAACTGCAATGATGAGGATGGTGTAGGATCGAGCAGTGTTTCATTCTGTTGTACATAGGATTGCTATGTGTTGTAACCACCTTGATGGCACCCAACAACAACAGAACTATTTAGATGATAATATTGCACAATAAAATACAATCTTCCCATTCTAAGAAAAGAAAGTCATGATACAGCATGGAAAATGCCTTAGTAAGAATGACAGGTATCTATATTTAATATTTTGCTGTTAACTGCTCTTGAGTCAGTTCCAACTCATAGCAACCCTGTATATGTAATATAATCAGACTTAATCTGCTAAAATTCCATAAATGTATGGGGAAAGAGAACTCTAAAGAAATTATCAGATAGTAATTTATATAAAATAATTTGTGTAATTTATACAAAAGCAACTATTTATATATATAGTTAATACATTTTATTCAGGATTTATATCTGATTCCTACCTCCAAAAATACTTCTTTGTCACCTATTATTTTTGAAGTTAATTACCAAATGCAAGCAGGACTTTGTTAGACTTTCTTTCTTATAATTCACAATTCTGGAACTATATTAACTTCTCAGTCAGTATTTACATACTTTTGAATTAAAGACCTTTATTTTCAGAGAACTTTAAAACATGTTTTTCTTTGAAGAAGTCATCTGCTTCTATTGTTTGTTTGTTACATGGATTCCTAATCCTTTATTATCAGAATTGTTTGCATTGCAAATAATTAGGTTCTACCAAATGGAGGGTTGAAAGATGGGCGCTCTTGGCAGCATACTCACTGCCACAAAATGCATCTGATTATGTTCAAACATTTTGTATTCAGAAATATTTTCAATACAATTTCAAACAACTTTTCTTTAAACTCTGTCCATCTGTACTCTATAGAGAAAGAGGACTTGTAAACATTAAGATGAATCATGAATCAAAGAGGCTGAATTGTAAGTATGTATAGTGCAAGTAACAAGGACTGGGATTTCATGGTTGCTTGTGAATTCACTGCACAGATCACCACCCATGTTAATTGTCTAGATATCTGATCCCTGTCCACCTCTATGGGAATCGAACATCACTAATGAGTCCACAAGCTGAAAATAGACATTAAACCCTGTCAACATCTTCTATGGTCTACACTCTACCATTTCCTAATTAAACAAATATTTTATTTTGTTCCTCACATACTAATCTATTGTCTCTTTATATTCCGCTTTTATTATAAAATGTTTCCGGATATTAATGTGTTAATGGTACTCAGAGGTGAAAGAGGTAGAAATTGCAAAGAGAGGAAAAGAAAATTCGAAAATCTCTTCACTTCACAGTATTTTAAAGGGTAATCATATTTTATTTTTATGTGTATTGTAACAAAGGGAATTATGTGAAATTTATGAAAGTATAAATAATGAAAAATGATAAATATTAAAAAGTATATGTGTATGCTTTTAGACTGTTTATCTAAACTTGAGCGAAAGTGTCCCACTATGTGGAGGCTACCTCTTTGAGGTAGGAAATAATACTTTTTTTTCAATGTTTTACTGCGAATTAAGTGAATTCCATAGAGATACATCAGTTTTACATTTTAAAAAATCATGCACTTTGTTGCATTTCAATTGTTGTAATCCCTACCATTTAATAACAGTTATTCTACTTCCTTTCTGTGATTCCTATTTCCATTCTACCGTCCTTCCCACTCCTTCTCAACTTTGTCCTTAGGTAAATGCTGCACTTTTGTTCTTGAATGAGTGATAATTTCATGGTGAGCATACCTTACTAGCGTTATTGTCCTCCCTATATACCTATCTACTGCTTAGGTTAAAATTGGGCCAAGAGGGTGTGTTCTGTTCCAGACCTGAAGGATGGTCAAAGGCTCTAGTTTTGGGTTCCTTCAGTCTCTTTCTGACCAGTAGGTCTGGTCTTTTTTATCATTTTGAGTCTTGTTACACATATTCTCCCACTTTATCTCTTGATTTCCTTTAAAATCAAGATTAATTAACAAATTAAATAGACTGACTCCTGATGTCGTGCTGTAGGATCAACACTGGATTGTGAATCACAAGGTTGGCAGTCCAAACCCACCAGTGGCTCCTTGTGAATCCTATACAGGGTTGCTATAAGTGGGAACTAACTCCAGGGCACTTAACTATAACAACAACAACTTTTTAAGTATTTGCTACTAAAACAACTTTTGCATTATCTGTAAGTCCCCATAATCAAAACAGAACTACTTCGAGACTAGAAATCAAGTAACCAAAGAATCTAGTTTAAAGTCAAGAAATCAAAATTGTATTGTCAACTACATCAATGACGTTGTGGATGAAAAATAAACTCTCTCCCAAGGAAACAAGAAATTAGAAAATGTTTGTCTTTTCTGAAACCTTTTTGTGTATTTCCAATATAATTTAAGGAGCTCTGTAGTGTAGTGGTTACGAATTGGGCTGCAAACCTCAAGGTCAGCAGTTCAAAACTACCAGCTGTTCCGTGGGACAAAGATGAGGTTTTCTGCTCCCGTAAAGATTTACAGCCTTGGAAACCCTGTAAAGGGTCGCTATGAGTCAGAACCAACTCCACGGCACATAACAATAACAACAATATAATCTATTACGATTGTATCTGTATATAAAATAATCAAAGTCCATCCATATAATGATTCATAGTTTCAACTCTTTTTTTTTTTTTTTTATTAAATGTTTTTATTTTGGATTGAGTGCAAGTTTACAGGGCACATCATCAGGTTCACATTCAACCATTCATATAGCTTGTTTCATTACATTGATTATTATCCCCTCCATATATCATCAGTTAACAGTGTTTCTCTCTATCCTCTTTAGCTTTTTTTTTTTTGGGGGGGGGCAGTTGCCTTTTTGGAATTTACAGTCTTGGCTTTTAGGGAAGGTGGAAATAATATTTTTAAAGCAATAAATCAAACTTGAACTTTAAGAGTTAACTTCATATCCATGGTGGTGGTTATGTGCCGTGGAGTTGGAACCGACTCATAGCTACCCTGTGCAGAGTTTCCAAGGCTGTAAATCTTTACAGGAGCAGAAAGCCTCATCTTTCTCCAGTGAAACAGCTGGTAGTTTTGAACGACTGACCTTAAGGTTCACAGCCCGATTCGTAACTACTGTGCTACCAGAGCTACTTTATTGGAACAAAATTTATAGTCTAAACCTATCTGTTCCAAATAAAATTTAAATACTAAATTTAACAAAATTTAGAAACATGGATTTTCAAATATTTTTATGCACATAAATTAGGAAACATAGAAACCATAAATATTTGATCTAGGAGTCTTATAATGCAAGCAGAAATTAATAAGTAGCATAAAAACAAACAAGTCTTTCTGTGACATTGCAGGATAAACTCTGAATTGCTAACCAAAAGATTAGTGATTCAAACCCCTAAGGCACAACCCTATACAGGGTTGCTATGAGTCAGAATTGACTTAACAGAATTTAACAACAACAGCATAACATAAACTTGTTGCTTTATGTTACTAGATGCTGTTGAGTCATTTCCAACTCACATTGACCCTACACACAATAGAATTAAACATTGCTAAGTCCTGCGCCATCCTCATAATTGTTGCTATATTTGAGTCCCTTGTTGCTGTCACTATCTCAATTCATCTCACTGAGGATTTTTCTCTTTTTCACTCCACTTTACCAATCATGATGTTTTCCTCCAGGGACTGATCTCTCCTGATATCATATCAAAAGTATCAGAGACAAAGTTTCAAGATTCTCATTTCTAAGGAGCATTCTGGCAGTTTATTCTTCTGGCAGTCCATGGTACTTTTAGTATTCTTCACCAACACCATAATCAAAATGCATCAATTCTTGTATGACCTCCCATATTCAGTGTCCAACTTTCTTATGCATATGAAGCAATTGAAAAAGCCTGGGTTGGGTCTGGCACGTCTTAGTCTTCAAAGTGATATCTTTGCTCTTTAACCCTTTAAAGAGGTCTTGTGTAGCTGATTTGCTTAATGCCATATGTCATTTGATTTCTTGACTGTTGTTTCCATGATTGTTGCATGTGATATTAATTATATTGTTTGATGATTTCCACATTGCAGTGAGTCACCTTTCTTTGGAATGGGCACAAAAATGAATCTCTTCCAATCACTTGGCCATGTAGCTGTCTTTCAAATTTCTTGGCATAGATGAGTGAGTGCCTCCAGTACTGCATCTGGTTTACAAAACGTATAAATTTGTATACTGTCACTTCCCAGAACCATGTTTTTAAAAAATACCTTCAGTGCAGTTTAGAGCTCATCCTTCAGTACCATTGGTTTTTGTTTATATGATTCTTTTTTAAATGGTTAAACAGTGACAAATTCTTTTTGGTACAGTTTTTCTATGTATTCTCCCCATCTTTTTATGATATTTCTTAGTCATTGAACAGTTTGCCTGTGGAATCTCTAAATATTGCATCCTGAGGCTTGAATTAATTCTTCATTTCATTCAGCTTGAAAATGCTGAGTGTGTTCTTCTCCTTTGAGTGTCTAAATTCTGGTCTTGGCACAATTCATTGTAATAATTTATTTTGTTTTCTCGAGCTGCCCTTTGAAATTTTTGGTTCAGCTCTTTTGCTTCATCATTTCTTCTACTGGCTTTAACTACTCTACATTTAAGAGCAAATATCAGAGACTCTTCTGACAATCATTTTGGTCTTTTATTTCCTGTATATTTATTTTCCATTTCATTGCAATCCCCTGTATGCATCATCAAACAACCAAAGGGTACACCCCGCACATCTGCCCCCTGGGAGCCAGCACACAATCCCTCTCTCTCCCTGAGTCCAGAGTCCCAGGGAACTCCTTCTTTCCACATCATCATCTCTGCTTCCATCCCTGGCGTCACTGCTTCCCCAGACAGGGTCTCTTGCTTTGCTTTTCTCCCTGATGGCTTCAGGGATCTCTGTTCCTGGACTGCAAAATTAACCACTCCCCTCCTCTTGTTACAAAATGTCTACCTTTACCTTTCCAACACTCACTGTCAGACCTGACAGCAGTCATTCTTTATTGAACCACAGGAGTCTTATCCCCATCACCTTTTATCAGCCCCATCCAGACAGGTTGGGAACAACTTTCCCAGTACTCTCTGAAACTAGGTTCCCTATTGAAAGCTTGTAAGCCAGTCACTTCTGGCCTTTGTAGTTCCCCCCTCCCCCCATTTTGGGTAGCCAATGTCTAAGTTCCCCATCCTTATAGACCTTGAGTACCAAGGGGGTGGGAATGATCCTCACTGTAAATATTTGTTCATTCCTTTGCCATACTGCATCCACAAGCATAGGTCAAGTTCATCTAATTGTAGTGAATTACTTCCCCCCCCCCCTTCTTTCTTCCTCTAATTGTGTTCTGATCATCCAGCCATTGATGCCAGGTCAAGTGGGTACTATCTGCCAGTGTGGGTGTTCTTGTGCGTCTCCCCTCAATTCATATCAGCTGGACACTTCACACTCTGCTCTAGTCCTCTGGGGCCCTGTCTTTTTCCCTGGACCCAGGAGGGTCCTGCTGGCCAACCAGGTCTCAATCCAGGTTAACAGGAGTTTATTGAATGTGGTCGGACTTGGCTCACACTTCCATTGCTATTTTACCCCTAGATCCCCTTATAGGTGACCAACATGGTCATCAGCAAGACCATATGCCTGCTTATGTATTCCACTTGTGTTTCAGTCTTGGAAGTGGGTTTGCCTTGAGGGGACCTCAGCACTTGCCTTGATGGCTCCCAGGGGAACATAGACACTTGAAGGGGAGAGAAAGGAATAGCTAGAAATATCACCATAGAAAGCTTGTAAGTCTGTCTTCAACCTATAACTGACTGGAATACCTAAAATGGAACTTGCCCAGTGAAGGAGGCTTCCTGCGGAGCCTTCACATTGCACGAGACCATAGGTGGAATCCTGATCCCCATCCAGAACCTTCTGAGGTGGGAAATTTCCACTTGAAAGGACAAGCAGACCAGCCTGGAGCACCTAGAAGAACAGAAGATACGTCTTGAAAGAGAGACCAGCAGGAAAAATAAAAAACAATAACAGCAGTCTGAGTCACTGTTTCCGGTATTTTTAATGAACTTTTGTTTTATTCATGGATGATGTTCTTGATGTGATTCCAAAATTCTTCTGGTTTTTGGTCATTAGTGTCAAACACATCAAATCTCTTCTTGAGATGGTCTCTACATTCAGGCATAATATGTTCAAGCTTATATTTTGACTCTCCTAGACGTGTTTTAGTTTTCTTCAGCTTCAGTCAGACTTGCATGAGAGCAATTGATTGTCTGTCCCACAGTTTGCTGCTGGGAGCCAATTCCCTGCTGCCATTTGACACAGTCCCAGCAGAAGAAAAAAACATCAGCAAAGCAGATGATTCTGGAAAGGCACTCTATCTCTCCTTTTTGGGATGGTTCTGATTCTACTTGTGGGGATATGTTGTACTGCCATTTTCACGACTTCTACTGTGAGTTCTGCAGAGCTTAGGAAAAAACAGTCTTGCAACAATTGTTTCGGCTTCACTGGATTAGATTCAAAGGGAATTGTAAATAAATTAAGGCACTATGACCTATTCCCTCTCACAGAAAACCTGAGTACAAAGCAGCTGCATTTATGAGATCACAGAAGCAGATAAAAAAACTAAAGTAAAGCTGACTGACCCCTATAGGCCCCACCTAAGTCAATTACCAGCCAGAATCCACAAACCCCCCACTACCACATACAGGAACTTACATAATTGGACAGAGAATGGTGAACATAAATGAAAGGTGGTCAAAATTTAATAATCTACCTTTCCTGCAGCAATTAACCAGGTTGGGCCCTTTAACATGCCTTATGGCCCCAAAAGAAAGAAACATAGGAACACTGTGGTTAAGCAATTTAGTGAATACTTTAGAAAAACAAAATAATTAAATAGATGTTAGTAATGCTTTTACTATAGAAAATAGTAGTACTTGATGTAGGATAGAAGATTGATAATTATCTAGTAGAAACAAGGTAGTGTCGGCAATGATGATTGATATAAACTTATATTAGTAAGAGGATGTAATCAGAGGTCTGGGAGGTGGAAATGATTTGTGTAAGGTTTAACTTGATCTTTTAGTGGGAATAAGAAAAAACAATCTATCACTTACGTAGAAGATGAGACGATGTCAGAAGGAAAATACTTAATGGTTAGAAAATGAGCAGGATATGGAAAGGTCAGGTGGAACATCATAGAAATACTTTTGTTAAGGTTTTATAATCACAGGGTGAAAGAATGTTATGATTAAAAATGTGTAATAATTCAAGGGAAGAATCAAGGCATCAAATCTTTATGCATTGTGTAATTTTAAGTATAAATAAAGACTTGCTGAGCCGGGGCAGAGTGAGATTCATCAGCCAACTAAGCGGAGACTCCTCGATTACTTTCTTTCGCCAATTCCGCATCTCCTCTTGAGTCTCACGACCCTGTGAGAGCTGGACTCCCGCAGTTTGCCCCTGGCTTTGTTTTGGCTGATGATATGAAGCTTTTCTACCATCTCTTTCCATAGATGTAATCAATTTGATTCCTTTTATTATATCTGGTGAAATCCATGTGTATAATTGTCTTTTATGTTGTTTAACAAAAGGTATTTGCAAAGAATAACTTATTGCTCCTACAAAATTCTTTCATGCAATCTTCAACATCATTTCTATCACCAACTACTGACCCTTATTCATTTCCAACCTTCATATTCCAATCATCAGTAACTATCAATATATCTTGATTGCATGCTTGATTAATTTCAGACCGAAGATGTTGGTAGAATTTTTCAATTTATTCATCATTGGTTTAGTGGTTGTTGTGCAAATTTGAGTAATAGTGGTATGAACTGGTGCTTCTTGTAGGCATATGGATATTATCCTACCATAGACAGTGTTGTATTTCCAGATAGATCTTGAAATGTTCTTTTTGATGATAAATGCTATGCCACTCCTTTTGAATTTGTTGTTTCCAGCATAGTGAACCATATGACTGTTGGATTCAAAATGCCCAATATCAATCCATTTCAGCTCAC
>NW_006408528.1:24583287-24606495 GCF_000296735.1 Chrysochloris asiatica
TATTCATAAGGCAGTCAAGGATTTTAGTATTATTTACCCTCTTCAAGCTATACCTAGATCCCTGTATCCCAGAGCCCTGTTGTTCCAAGGTTGCGTATGCATCACTATTTACCTCTGTCCCACTAGGCCATGCAAACCTGTCTGAGTGTTCCCCTATCTATCTTGTTTTTCTGCCCTCTCCAACACCCAAAATAAATCCCCCACCCCAACTCCATTGTGGTTACCTTATATTCCATTAGTTCTTCCCTCCATTTAACAGTCTGCTTTATCCAGTAATGTACCTGACCTTCCCACCACCTGGATCTCTGTTCTTCTGTGTTTACCTTTTTTCACATTGTAATTGTTTTGGTCATAGACTGACCTCCCAGATTCTCTGTTCTTATAATTTTATTCTGTTCTTGACTCTTTCATTTGTTGACTGAGTTCAGGTTGATGCTGTAGTTGTTATTCCATTTCATTTTTGACAACAGCTAATTCTCCTAGATTCATGTTTTGTACATTCTATATTTCAATTATTAATGGATGTTCACAGCTGTTTCTCCTGATTTTGAGTTGTGCCCTATCAGCAAATGAAGTTCCTAAAGCTTTACTCCATTCACATCATCACGATCAGCTCTACTTTCAGGAGACAGCTCTTCTGCATTTGTATTTTGAATGTCTCCCAAGCTGAGGGGCTCATCTTCTGGCACTATATCTGACAACATTCTAGTGCTATTCATAAATATTTTCATCTCCAGGCACTATATCTGACAATGTGTCACTGCTATTCATAAGGTTGATTGTTGTTGATTAGTGCCAGCAAGTCATTTCCAACTCATAGCAACCCTGTATAGGGTTTCTGAGTAGCAGTTGGTGGATTTGAATCACCTACCTTGCAGTTCAAACCACCTTTGCAGTCCAGTCCTTATCTTATAGTGCCACACCAGGATTCCATTCATAAGGTTGTCAGTAACTAAACATTCAGAAGTAGTCTGCCTATTTTTCTTCCTAGTCTCTCTTAGTCTGGTAGTTCTGGTGAAACCTGTCCATCATGGTTGAACCTGATGGTATTTAAAATACCAGCATTACAGCAACATGCAAGTCACCAGAGGATGACAAACTGACAGATGTGTGACATAACTTTTGACAGAGTATATAAGAATATTTTAATAATTAAAGAAAACATAGGCCACTGTAATTTTACAAATCATGATGAAAAGTTTGAATTTTAGTCTAATTTCTAAGGAGAAATGCTGAAACTTTTAGAATAGAATAATGAGACAATCTGATTTACACTTTTAAAAGATAGGTCTCATTGCAATAGAATGGATTGTGAACGCAAAAGTAAAAGCTAGGAGACCGTTAGGAAGCTGTGGCAGTAATCCAACAATAAATGATGGTGACTGTATTGTGATGCTTTTAGCAGCTGAATTGGAGAGAAGTCAACTGATATGAGATACATTTTAAAAAATATATCCTATAAAATTCACTGGTTGAACAAATATGTAAAAAAAAATGAAAAGAGGAATCAAAGATGACATACATTTTACTTGAACACCTGAGTGGTGCTATTTACTGAAATGAGTCAGCTTGAGGAAGCAAGTTTGAGATTAGAATCAGAACTAAATAATTTCAATTGTGAAATTGTATTTTCCTGTTAAGGACTCAATTATTTGCAATATGAAAAGAAAATCAAGAAAGCAAAAATCTTTCTTAATAAGTCTTGACCCACTTCTTTTATATTCTTTCAAGCTTCAAAGTGCATATGTGTCATATCTAGGCTACAGTTAAGTGGTTTGGCAGAGATAGCGTCACCAACACCCATTTTGTGAACTAATGTGAGCAACCAATGAGCTGGAAGAAGAATTTGTTTGAAGGTCTGACCTGCATCCATGATACAGATGAATGTTATGGCAAAGCCTCTTCTCTATCTGATTCTTCAATCTTCCTGGCTTCTGACCCAAGTTCCTGGGACATAAACCTTCATCCTGTTGGCTGACTTGCAGATTTTTGATTCACCCATCTTTGCAACCCTGTGAGTCACCAGAAGCCTCCAGGCTATCATCTGATGTACACATTTTGAGTTAGTCAGCTTTTGCAACCACATGAGCCATGTGGAACTTGTCAGAGCATATCTTCTGACCCATAGATTTGGGAATTGCCAGTCTCACAATTGTATGAGTCATTTCCCACAACTGTGTGAGCCATTTCCTTGAAGTAAATCTCTCTCCATATATAGATCTATATAAATTTCACTGATTTTGCTTCTCTAGAGAACCCACACTGAGACAGTGCATTAGCTTAATTTGGTTGGAAAGAAAAAATAATAATAGCAATGACTGGAAGCACTATAGAATAAACACTGGACTGCTAGCTGCAAGGTCAGCAGTTCAAACCCACAATCTGCTCATTGGAAACCCTAAGTCATAATCGACTCACCAGCATTTAACAGCAACAACATGTCTAGAAACTAGGAAGTAAAATCTACATTTCATAGAGCCTTAGTCTTATGTAGCTTTGAGAGTCTGCTTTAAGACAATAATACAATGCCACATATAGAAAATACCTTTGGCAGTTCTGTTGTTGTTATTAAATGTTGTCGAGTTTGTTCCGACTCATAGTGATCCTGTATAGGGTTTCTGAGGAGCAGCTGGCAGATTTGAACTGCCCACCTTATGGTTTGTAAATCAGTTCTGATTCTACAGTGCCACACCAGGAGCTCTAATACTACACAAACTTGAGGAGTAGTGGCATGGAAGGAAAGGGAGAGTGTGTTTACAATGTCTTAGGTAAAGCATATGGCAACGTTAACACAAGACTAGAGTTCCAGTCTAGGGCCATGTAAGGCATTCCTGCAAGAGGCCAACTCACAGTGACCCTGTACAGGGTTTCTGAGGCTGTAAATCTTTATGGGAGCAGAAAGCCTCATCTTTCTCCCATGGAACAGCTGCTAGTTTCGAACTGCTAACCTTGCTGTTCGCAGCCCGATTGGTAACCACTACAGCACATGACAACCATGACCACAAGAGGCCAAATGTCATTAGCTTCATAGGTAAGTCTCCTTCCTCTTTATTGGAAATGAGGATAACAGATTACAAAAGGGTTGCAAGCAAAGGTAAACAGACTATCTTTAGTAATCAAAGAGGAATTAATGAATAAAATGTAAGTGTAGTGATTACCTGTATAATCTGAGAGATTAACCTATTTTATGTAGAACATTCTTATATCTGAAGGGGCAGAAAAGGATTTGTTGTTATTTGTCATGATGTTGTCATCAAATTTATTTTCATATTACTTAAAATAATAGAGAACAAAATAGCTATTCATATGGGTTTTATTAAATAATGATCAATTCTATGTCCTTATGAAAATAGAACCTTTTATAATTTATTTTGAAATATAAACATTTAAATATGGCTACAGGATCAGAGTTGGAGTTGATATATTAAATTATGTAATGTATTTTTTCCAATATAAGAAGAAGAAATATACAATTTTTATTTCCTTGTCTACTTCCTTGATTTCCACTGTGAGCTGAAATTGGATGAGCCACTCCTCTGACTGATGAAGAATCATAATTGAATTAACATGTGGTTTCAGTTGTCTATCCTGTTATCTGTGACCTTTCCATCCAAATTGTGGACCTTATTAAAGTTTGAAAAGGATCCTGAGTACCCACAAGATTGTCATAGAAACAGTAAAAAAAAAAAAAAAAAAAAATGTCAAGGTAAAGCAGTATTTTACAGATTTAAATTCAATTAATAAGAATCTCTGGTAGCGTAGTGGTTACAAATTGGGCTGTGAACTGTAAGGTCAGCAGTTCGAAACTACCAGCTGTTCCACGGGAGAAAGATGAGGCGTTCTGCTCCCGTAAAGATTTACAGCCTCGGAAACCCTGTGCAGGGTCGCTATGAGTTGGAACCGACTCCTCGGCACATAACAACAACAATACAGGTCACTATGAGTTGGAACCGACTCCACGGCACTTAACAACAACAATACAGGTCACTATGAGTCGGAACCGACTCCACGGCACTTAACAACAACAACACAGGTCACTATGAGTTGGAACTGACTTCACAGCACTTAGCAACAGCATTTAAAACATTTTCTCTTTGTTGGTGATTTCATTACAATAATTTATTACTTATAGTAATAAAATTGACAGCCAAAATTATTATTTTCATGATTTCAAATTTTCATGATGCCCAGAAATTTCATTCAAAAAATAAAAAGAAATCCTTTTATTTATTTGAAAAATAGAACTCAATTAATTTCAAACCACTTTTCTTTCTTTCTTTCTTTCTTTTTTAGCGTATATGTGTCTATGAAACACCTACCTTATTTACTCAGACTGTAATTCCCAACAGGGACTACTTTCCTAGAAAACTTGAAAAAGTTCAACATGGGGAAAATGTACAGTTAAACTAAAGATGATTCAAATACTCAAGCAGGTAATATTTTCTTCTTGACTGTTTTACAAGAGTAGAAAATAAAGTTGATGATGAAGAAAATTGATGAAGAGCATAAATACAAGAAGAAAACTGTTCAAGGACATCCAGTTCCAGGAAACCATGGTTTGGTTGAAGGCAAAGTGTTTGTATTCTTTAGACCCAAGCAAACTGTTAACTTTCCCAAGTCACAATTGAGCTGCTCTTTCCAGGCTTTTTCGAAGCATCTTTAAGTTTCCCTACCAAATCCTGTAAATGTTCCATGTTGCAACTAAAACTAATCTCTGGGTGGGATCTACATTTAAGGTCATCAAATGTGCAGGTCTATGCATTTTATGAAGTTGACTTGTCTTTATCTGGTATTTCAATCGCCAAGAAACATCACTTATGTGAGGAAGAGAGCTGTCTATACTTCGCAGTAGGATTTCGAGGGAATTCTTATTAGTCTGATATTCCGTACAAAACAGTTCTATTCGCTGTCAAATTTACAGTCTTCTAGATAAGTGCTTAGCATTGATTTGTCAACTCTTTGCTTTCCTCTTTCCAGTATACAAGTTGCAGCTGCTGCATGGCAATGTTTTAATATTACTGGGTCGATATGTTTCAAGTCTCGGTGATCTAACACGGCCTCGTCCGCCTGGGCGTCCAGCAGGCTCTGCAAAGCCGCTGCGAGGAGAAGCATGATGGCGCTGGGGTCGAAGCAGGCAGGATCTGCCAGCATCTAGACGCCTTTTTACACATATTCTGAGAGCTCCATTGTGAGCCTCTAATAACTTTTCAAAGGCTTTCATAAGATTGTGATCGGTTATAAAATATAATTCTTTGAAATCTAAGAAATCTCACTTATATTTCATTTGTTTATTATTTTATAGTTTCTACACACAAAATTTGGAGTCCTGGTGTGGAGCTGTGGGTTAATGCGCCAGACTGCAAAGTCGGAGGTTCAAGCTCACCAGTCACTCCTCGGAAACCCTATAGAGGGTCGCTATGGGTCGGAACCGACTCGATGGCACTTAACAACAACAACACACACTACCGTCCAAAATGAGCAAATGCTGCCTCTTCGTTTTATTGTAAGGAATTTTGTAATGCTGATATTCCAGGCGAAATTGTGTTCAAAAACATTACCTATTTTTTGTATATTTTTTTTATTGTTAAGAACTGTCCCTTCATTTCTGACTCCTAGTGATCCTGTATAGGGTTTCCAAGGAGTGGCGAGGGGGTTTGGACAACTGAGCTTGTGGCGAGCAGTCCAATGCTCTTCCTACAGCACCACAAAAGGACTCCATTGCTTTGCTATGTAAATAGATTAGAATGATTGATTTCTAGAGCTGAAAGGCATCCTGTTGTTGTCATTTGGGTCCATCTAGTTGATTCTTACTCATAGCAATCCTGACCTATGCAGTATCATCCTTACAATGGTTGTTATGACTGAGCCTATTGCTGCTTGAGCGCAGTTTTCATGATTCAAAAATAAGAAGAAACAGCTGCAAATAGCCATTATCAATCAGATGTAAAATATTGTTGTTAGGTGCTGTCCGGGTGGCTCCAACTCATAGCACCCTCTGCACAACAGAATGAAACACTGCCCAGTCCTGTGCCATTCTCACAATTGTTATGCTTGAGTCCATTACTGTTGCCACTGAGCCATTCCATTTCATTAAGGATCTTCCTCTCTTTTGCTGACCCTCCTTTTACCATGTCTGATGTCCTTCTCCAGGGATTCGTCCCTTCTGATAACAGAGGTACCTGTGGATAAATCCTACTCTCTTTTCCCATCATTACTTGACCAGTTTATACAATTTTACCATGTAGCATACAAACTCAGTAGGCATATACATACCAAGACTTTATTTCACCCCAAAATTTTAACTCTTCATCAGTCAAATTGGATCTGTCTCATTATGAAGTTGGATTTAGAATGAAGCTAATGGTGAACATCATGGGCTTTATGACAGGCAGATAAAGAGAAAAATTGACATTTCTGTCATTCCTTCTTGTAGATGAATGTCTCCCACAACCTTAAATTGCATAGACTGTCTTTTCAGTGGAAGTAGCAATCAAAGTTGTATTAATGGATACATTTATAAATCAGTAAGGAGTTAAAAACAAAACACTGAAAAGGAAAAAAAAATCATGTATTAATTTGTAATATTAAGCATTTTACTATAATAAACTAGTCACTTATTGCCTTTAGTTAGTAGTGAAGAACATAATGATTATAAATATATTTTTTAAATTTCTTTCAAAAGAATGGTCTCAAATGGATGAAAAAAAAGATTTTCTTTCTCTCATTTTGACTGTCTTAACCATGCACAAAGGCTTAAAATAAATTGCCAAGCAATTAAAAAATATTTCATAGAGAGCATGATGTATAAATACATTCAGAAGTTTTTAAATTTCTGTTTGTATGTGAAGACACGGTCTGGCTTTTTTTTTTTTAAGCCCAGCCCAAAGATTTTTAAAGTTTTTATTGTGAATTGAGTGATAGTTTACATGAGAGAACATCAATTTTGCACTCATCCTACCGTATTTCGCTTCATAGTAATGATTACAATCCCCTCCATGCATCACCGTTCAACAGAATTTGCTTCTATTCCCTCTGTGTGTGTGTTTTTTTTTTGTTGTTGTTTTTTTCTTGTTTTGTTTTTTGATGTACACAAAAAAATCATTTAAACAACCAAAGGGCACATTCTGCAAATCTGCCTCCTGACCACCAGCACACAGCCTTTATCTTTCCATGACTGTTGAGTCCTCTGCTGCTCTATCTCTCGATGTCAACATCTTTGCCTCCATCTCTAGTGTCACTGCTTCTCTGGATAGGGTCCCACTTTCTGCTTGTGCTCTTCTTCCTTGATGGTCTTAGGGTTCTCTGTTCCTGGAATGTAAGATTAACTACTTCCCCCTTTATGTTACAAGACTTTTACCTTTACAGTGGTAACAATCTCAATTAGTCATGATAACAATTACTCACTCATAAGAATCTTATCCCCATCTCCTTTCACCAGACCCGCCAAAACAAGATGAAAACTATTCAGTGGGGATTCTACATTCCCCCACACACCCTGAAACTAAACTCCCTCTCTAAAACATGTAAGTCAGTCACTTCATGCCTTTATAAATCCTCCCCACCCCTATTTTAGGTAGGCAATGTCTAAGTTGAACATCTGTATAAAGCCTTTGTACAGAGGGGATAGGTTTGATCCTTGATGTGAAGACTCCTTTCCTCTCAGTTGGTATTTTGAGCTACTACATCCTTATGGATATAGTTCAAGTTCATCAAATTGTAGCAATTTACACTTGTTTCCTTTATCAAATTTCTTTATCTTCTTCTAGTCAAGTTCTGATCATTAAGCCATCAAAGTTAGGTCAAATGAGTACAATCTGCAAGTTTGGGCATTCTTGTGCATCTCCCCTCACTTCATGTCAGTTGGATGCTTCACTATTGGCTTTAGCCCTGCAGTGTTGTTATTAGATGCCATCGAGTGGTACTGATTCATAGCAACCTTATGCATAATAGAACGAAACACTACCCGGTCCAGAGCCAACCTCACAATTGTTGCCATGCTTGAGGTCATTGATGCTACCACTTTGTCAATCCATCCGCTGGGGGTCTTACTCTTTTTCTATGATCCTCCACCTTACCAAACATGATATCCTTCTCCAGTGACTGGTCCCTTCTGAAAATATCTCCAAAGTATGAGAGACAAAGTCTGGCCATGTATCTTCGTTCCTCTAGACACTCCAGGCTGGTCTGTTTGTCCTTTCAATTGGAAATTTCCCACCTCAAAATGGATCTATTGGTTCTTTTGGCAACCCATGGCACTTTCAATATTCTCCTCCAACACCATAACTCAAAAGCATCAATTCTTCTACAGTCTTCCTTATTCACTGTCCAGCTTTCACATGCATACGAGGTTACTGAAAATACCATGGCTTGGGTCAGGCATACCTTAATGAGGATTTTTGTTTTCTTTACATTGTGATGCAATCCATAGCAAAAGCTGTGGTCTTAGATCTTCATCAGTAAGTATTTTAAGTCCTTTTCACTTTCAGTAAGCAAAGTTGTATCATCTGCATATCGCAGGTTTTTAATGAGTCTTCCTCCAATCTTGATGCCATATTCTTCATCACATAACTCAGCTTCTTGGATTAGTTACTCAGCATATAGGTTGAATAAGTATGGTGAAAGAATACAACGCTGTCGCACACCTTTCTTAATTTTAAACCATTTTGTCTTCTCATATTCTGTTTGAACAACTGCCTCTAGGTCAATGTACGTGGGAGTAAAGCCCTCAGAACCTTCATTTGCTGACGAGGAAAAACTCAAAAGGAAGAAAAACACCTATAAACATCCATTAATAATTGGAAAATGGAATGTACAAAGTATGAATCTAGGAATATTTTAAATTGTCAAAAATGAAATGAACACCTAAACATTGATATCTTAGGCATTAGTGAGTTAAAATGGACTGGTATTGGCCATTTTGAATCTGACAACCACACGGTTTACTATGCCAGGAAGACAAATCGAAGAGGAATGCTATTACATTCACTGTCAAAAAGAACGTATCAAGATCAGTCATGAGATACAATGTTGTCTGTGATAGGATAATATCAATGTGCCTACAGGGAAGAACAGTTAATACCACTATTATTAAAATTTATGCACCAACCACTAAAGCAGTGAAGATGAATTAGAAGAAGTCTACCAACTTCTTGAATCTGAAATTGATCAAACATGCAATAAAGATGTGTTGATTATTACTGGTGATTTCAATGCAAAAGTTGGAAACAAAGAGGAAGGATCCGTAGCTGGAAAATATGGCCTTGGTGATAGAAATGATGCTGGAGATCGTATATAGAATTCTGCCAAACCAATGATTTGTTCATTTCAAAATAGACAGCATAAGAGACAATTATACCCATGGACCTCACCAGATGGAATACACAGCAATTAAATTGACTACTTTTGTGGAAAGAAACACTGGAAAAGCTCCACATCATCAGCCAAAACAAGGCCAGGGGCAGATTGTGGAACAGACCACCAATTGCTCAGATGCAAATTCAGACTGAAACTGAAGAAAATGAAAACAAGTCCATGAGAGCCAAAATATGATCTTGAATATATCCCACCTGAATTTAGGGATCATCTGAAGAACAGATTTGATACCTTAAACACTAAAGACCAAAGACCAGAAGAGTTGTGGGATGACATCAAGAACATCGTACAGGAAGAAAGCAAAAAGCCATTAAGAAGACAAGAAAGAAGGAAAAGATCAAAATGGAAGTCAGAAGAGACACTGAAACTTGCTCTCCAGCATAGAGATGCTAAAGCAAATGGAAGAACTGAGGAAGTACAAGAGTTGAACAGAAAATCTCAAAAGTCAGCTTGAGAAGACAAAGTCAAATATTACAATGAAATATAAAAATATCTGGAGTCAGAAAACCAAAAGGGAAGAACACGCTCAGCATTTCTCAAGCTGGGGGAACTGAAGAAAAATTTCAAGCCTCGACTTTTGTTATTGAAGGATTCTCTGGGAAAATTATTGAATGATGCAGAAAGCATCAAAAGAAGATGGAAAGAATACAGAGTCACTGTACCAAAAGGAAGTGGTTGATGTTCAACCATTTCAAGAGGTAATATACGATCAAGATCCAGTGATACTGAAGGAAGAAGTCCAAGGTACATTGAAGGAACTGGCAAAGAACTAGGCACCAGGAATTGATGGAATAAAAATTGTGATTTTTTCAAGAAAATGATGTTGCACTGGAGTCATTAACTCATCTATGCCAAGAAATTTGAAAGACAACTACCCAGCCAACTGATTGGAAGAGATCTGTATTTGTGCCCATTCCAAAGAGAGGTGATCCAATGGAATGCAGAAATTATCGGGCAATCTCTTTGATATCCCATGAGAGTAAAGTTTTACTAAAAGTAATACAGAAATAGCTACAAGTATACATTGACAGAGAACTTTCAAAGGTTCAAGCCAGATTCAGAAGAGGACGTGGTATGAGGGATATCACTGCTGCTGTCTGATGGGTGTTGGCTGAAAACAGAGAATACTAGAAAAATGTTTGTCTGTGTTTTATTTACTATACAAAAGCTTTCGATTGTGTGAATCATGACAAGACTATGGACAACATTGTGAAGTATGAGTATCCCAGAACACTTAGTTGTCCTCATGAGGAATCTGTAGCCTTCTACAGGTAGGTCCTTATTCATGGACTTAGCTGTCCTCTGGTCTCACCACACTTCAGACTAACTAGTCTTTCATCTTCTTTCTCTCATCTCCAGGTCAACGGGAGTCTATGGAGCATGATCAAACTCAGCCCATAACTTCCTTGCTGCCTTTACCCTACTTCTACTCACCAGTAGACTGACGTGGTTTCCAGAAAACTTACATACCTGCTTGTGTGTTCCCTATGAGTTTCAGTCTTGGAGGGAGGTTTGTCCTGAAGGGACTCCCTGGTGAACAACTTGTTGTTGCTGTAGACAGTTAAACTGTCATTTTTGTTTTAGATTTTTCTTACTGGTCTTTCTTTTCAAGATGTATCTTCATTCCTCTAGACACTCCAGGCTGGTCTGTTTGTCCTTTCAATTGGAAATTTCCCACTTCATAAGTTTTTGGATAGGGCTCAGGATTCCACCTAAGGTCCTATATGCTACACAGGCTCTACAAGAGGCCTATTTCACTGGGCAAGTTGTAGAACCTCTTTTAGGTATTCCAAGCATTATAGGCTGAAGACAGGCTTACAAGTTTTTGTAATCATGTTTCCTGGCATTCCTTTCTATCCAACCCAAGTGTCCGTTTTACAAGAGTAGGCAAGGGAAACCAATATACTTAAGACTGTCAAGCATCTTAGTATTATTTCCCTTCTTCAAACTATGCCTAGATCCCTGTATATCACAGAGCCCTATTGTTCCAAGGTTGAGCATGCATCACTGTTTTCCTTAGGGGTCTCTTTCTCTTCCTTCATTACCCAAGAAGAGACAATAATTATAGTCATATAACCAAGCTACAATCAAACCTATAAAATTCCCCCATCCAGGCAAGTGCCAATACCAGCTGCTATACACTAGGTAGAAAACCAACACCAAGAAAAGAAAGAAAGAAAAAAAAAAAATAACAACACAACAGAAAAACAAACAAAAAAAACATAGCAAAATATGAGTATGACTTTTACACCTCTTGCTCAGCTGGCTGGAGCTGTTCTGGGAGACCATTCCATTTTAAGCAGTTCCTGTTGACTCCTCCCCCTTGTTAGATTCTGTGTGCTGTGGTCTTTGCTCAGCATACCCATGCATATGCATAGCAGAACCCTTCAGGGGTGTGTATGTGGAGGGTGTGTCCGCTTGTTCAAGCACCCCCTCTAATCACCAGAGTGGAGGTGCACAGATGCAAGAGAACAATGAATAGGAAGGAATGTTCACACCTTTGTCTCTGACAATCAGTCAGACCTCTACAGCAGGAGGGTTCCTCTGATCCTGCTTCTGCTCCATCATGCACAAGATGGCTGCTCCAGCAACTGATGGCAATCTCATATCAAAAAACACCACCTTTCTTGCTTCTGATACAGATCTCATTAGCAGCAAGCCTTCAGTCCTTCTAAATATTTCTTTATATGTATCTCAAAGTTCTGGGATTGTCTCCTGAAGCTGCTTTGTCTGGTATTCTGTGTTATTACTGTTGGAGGTCTGTACCACACTTCTACCTAATCTGCTACCAAGCCCCACCTCTTAATATCCCAAAGATCTTTTTGTGATAAACTTTGTTTCTTGTTGGAGATCTTTGGGTTCCGTAGGAACGTTGTTTAAGGAAACAGGATTTGTGCTGCCAATCACTTAGATGAAAAAAATAAATTTATTAATATTTCAAATCAAATATTATAGTTCAGTTAAATAAACTTTAAGGGCTTTGTTGGAAAGTTTTGGCAAAACACTGTTTAAAAAGCTTTAGAAAAAATATATATATATTCATGCATGCCTAACCTCTGTAGATTACATAATTCCCTTTCACTGTACCATTCACTAGGCCTTCAAATCTAATGGAGTTTCCATTTGTTTGAGTGACTAAAGCAGAGCGCTGCACTCGAGAACACTGTGAGGCTGGTTTATTAGGGCTGCTCTAATCAGGGAGCTGTTTCTTCAGATAAACTCAGTTGCCTGAAATATTGTCCCTGCTGTGCCATTTAGTTTGATTGGAAAAGCAGTGATTTCCTCTTCAATTCTTAAAGTAAAACCAGAAAACTTTCTTTTTGCCCTTCAACAGTCTTTTAAATATATTTTCATAATTCATAATTCATACATTTGTAAATTTAAGCAATGTAACTTTTTGTCCTTACAGGATCATTATCCAATTTATGGATTGGAGAAGAAATTTTTTTCTTCTAAGCTGGTCTTTTTATAGAATTATATATTATAGCTTAATTTGATGTGTCTTTTAAAGCACTATTTTCCCTTACAGATGGAAATAAAATTCTAGTAGCATTCACACTTATCCTATTGTATTTCTTGAAAGAAGCATTTGATAAATGCAACAAAGATATGCTTAATTAAGATGAAGTGCTTAGAGTACAGATATTCATATTTGGGGCTTTGTTTAACCTTTATAAGCTATAATCAAGTAAATCATATAATTAAAATTTTTATTACCAAAAAAACCCAACAATGTATATCTTGTGCTTCTCTTTTAAAAGGGGTTAAATTTAAGTTGAAACCACTTAGAAATGCCCAGGTAACAGGAAGGAGTTCATCTTGAAAATGAGAGTTGTTAAGCTATGGATAATAAACTTCACTTATTTTTAAATGTTAAACAGGATGCTCAAACACAATTCAGAGAGAACGACTGAAATCCCTTTGCATGCAATACAGTTTGGTGTTTCTTTTACTATAAAATCTTTAGAAGCTCTTGTTAGGAAAAAAAAAAATGTTTAAAATCTAAACTAAGTTAAATATAGATACATGAATTTATCCATCTAACCTTATTCTACAAGATTCTAGAAAATTGCTTTTAATTTAATCTTTTGAATAATGTATTCCTCCTGAATAGCATATTGTTTTAAATAATTGTATGAATCCAAGTAAGGATGAGATTGTGAGGAATGGCAGTGAAGTAAAACTTGGAATTATTTATAGGACCTTTTAATAACATTTTATATTATAATACAGTTTGACTTGTGTGGAGTTTACATTAACTTTGCCCCCAAATTTGGTCTTTGTCCTCAGTTTTTGAGAGATAATCTCTAAAAAAGAACAAAACACCTGGCAAATTAAGTGTCTTTCATAAGGATGTACCAGATAGATGATGAGATGACTTTGAGATGAGAGCTGACCAGCCAGAAGTGCCCATTGTGTGTGTAATCTTGTAATTACCTCATTAGACTCCTTCAGTGGAGAGGAAGAAAGGCTAGACTTTTATTACATGAAGACTCAACATAAGCTCTCCATACTGAATCACACTGGCTTTCTAGTAGGTAAAAGACATCAATACACATCAGAAGGTAGGACATTCCTTTTTTGGGATATGCTTAGACTTCTTCTTATGTGTTTCTTCTTTGTGCTGATTCTGATTTGTATCCTTAATAAGACTGTAATCTTAAGTATACCGCTTTCTGTGAATTCTCCAAGTTGTCCTTGTGAATCTTTGAACATGAGGAAGTAATGGGAGACAGCAGGTCAGAAGTGAGGGGCTAGTGTTCTGATAGGTAAGGTAACCCCTAGAATAAATACTTTACCATGAGGTTGGTAGTTCAAACCTACCAGCTGCTCTGAGGGAGAGAGAGCTTTCTGCTATCATAAAGATTTACAGCCTCAGAAACTCTATTCAGAGTTGCTATGAGTAGGAATCCCATCAATAGCAGTGGGTGATGGGTAAGTAGGTCGTACCTGAGGGAGCTCAGGCATCCTCAAGTCGTTGGTTTTAAGTGCTGTGGAGTTGGTTCTGACTTACAGTGACTCTATGCACAACAGAATGAAACACAGGCTGGTCCATCACCATCCTCACAATCATTGTTATATTTAAGTCCATTGTATCCTCAAATGATAATGGGAATGTCCAAGATTTGTAGCCAGCAGGTCAGAGAAGTAGGAAGCCCAGGGGCCTCACAGGCTGAGACTTTGCAACTAAAGTCTTGACCTACTGGACAGTCTGTTGAACAGTGCCCTTTAACTTGTGAGTTCTGATTTGGCACCATAGGTTTACAGTCAGAGGAAGAACTGCTACACATGCAACTGGAGTCTGAATGGAATGGGAAAGTAAAAGTGGAGATTTTGATTGATGTTGATTATTATCCTTGAATCTAAATACTTTCTTTTTAGATGGAAATACTGAGACTTGAGCTATATCTAAAGATAAATACATAATTGAAAGATTTTTCAAGGAAGTTAAGGTTTTTATAAAGAATCTCATGTTTGGTAATTTTCAATTCTGCAATTTATGCTATATGTGGTACACACATTTAAGTTTGTATTTATTTTGTTGTTGTTAGGTGCCTTTGAATTGGTACTGACTCATACAGAATGTATGCACAACAGAATGAAACACTGCCTGGTCCATTGTCAACCTCACAATCGTTGCTACATTTGAGTCCATTTGCTACTGCCACTGTGCCAATCCACCTTGTTTGGGATCTTCATCTTTTTCATTGACCCTTCACTTTACCAAACATGATGTCCTTGTCCAGGGACTGGGCCCTCCTTACAATATGTCTGAAGCATGAGAGATGAAGTCTAGCCATTCTGGCTTCTTAGGAGCATTCTGGTTGTACTTCTTTCAACACAGATTGGTTTGTTCTTTTAGCATTCCATGGTACCTTAAGTATTCTCTTCCAACACCATAACTAAAATGCATCAATTCTTCTATGGTCTTCTTTGATTATTGTCCAACTTTCAGGTGCATATGAGGCTATCGAAAATACCATGATCTCGGTCAGACACACCTTAGACCTAAAACTGACATCTTTACTCTTGAACACTTTAAAGAGATCTTGCATAGTAGATTTTCCTAATGCTATTTGCCGTTTAATTTCTTGAAGGCTGTTTCCATGAGTATTGATGGTTGATCTGAGCAAAATGAAGTCTTTGACAATTTCCATCTTTTCTCCATTTATCTTGATGTTATTTATTGGCACAATAGTAAGAATTTTTGTTTTCTTTACAACAAAGTGCAACCCATGCTGAAGGCTGTGGTCTTTCAGTAAGTATTTTAAGTCCTTTTCACTTTCAGCAAGCAAAGTTGTATCACCTGCATATCACAGATTGTTAATGCATCTACCTCAACACTAATGACATGTTTTTCTTCGTATATCCAGTTTCTTGGATTATTTGCTCAGCATACATATTGAATAAGTATGGTGAAAGAAAACAACCGTGGCACACATCTTTCCTAATTTAAAACCATTCATTGTACCCTTGTTCTGTTTGAACAACTGCTTCTACTCAGCTAGAATTCATTTGCATTGTTCACAGAATTCATTGTAATGTTAACACGGCATTCAAACACCATACTTACAGTTATGGAGTTTATTAGGGAAATTAACAAGTTATAATTCATAGCCAGAAATTTTCAGAGCACAGTTCTTCCACTCAGAACAGGCTCTCCTCAGTTGGGCTCACAGGCAGATGTGTTTCTATCCAGGCAATGGTACAAAGCTGTTTTGAGACTGCTGATAAATGCCCACAGGGCATTTATGTAAGCCTCAACCTATATGAACTAGGCTCTAGCTCCATGGGTCACCAAACTTAAATCCCCCAATTAAGTACCTGGAGGCACCTCACTTTGCAAGCAAGTCTCTTGCCCCAGATCACTCTGCTTTAGTTACAACATGGACCGGGAAGTCCATGCTCTAGCCAATGGTTTGCTTCTTGGTTTTGCTTCTGCCACTCCTTTGCTGTTCTCTGTTGCTTCTCTGGAGTCACAGCTTTCTGTCCCTGGGTCCAGGAGGCTCAACACATAGGAACTCAGAGCCCAAAGGATGCATTTCACACCTGGCATTTCCTTGTTGTTAGTGAGATACCCTCTCCTACTTCTGAGATGACTTCATTGTATACCCATGTTAGAATTTTAAGGTTTTACAATCACAATTAACTCTGTTGACAATCATTCAAAACTGAATAATATCATCCTGACACTGTTTTTTTTTCCCCCACTTTTTCTTATGCAGACCTATCAGGAATAGAGTTGTTTGGTGGGTGTTACAAAAACTAAGGCTAGAGGAGACATATCAAATAATTTACTACACCGTAGCCACAAAAAGCGATAACTCACCTTATTCCAGTTCCATCTTCCAGACTTCCAAATCTGCCTGATATTTTTCATTTTCCAATGTCTCTAGATTCTTGTGCTGCTTTTGTTTTGATTTTATTTTCTCTCTCTCTCTTTTTTTTTTTGCCAAGTTTAGGATTGAAGATTGTGTGAGGGCCAGCAAGTAGGAGCACATGCGGCCACACTGCAACTGTAACTCTTCTGTGTATTATATATACACTGCAAAAATTAAACTGTTAAAATTAAGTCGAATCCTGTAACTTGTCTTCCCCTAATCCTCCAATTACTTTTCAACAGATTCAGAATAAAATCCAATACTTCAACATCATTATAAGATATTTCAGTATGTATTCCCAATAAATACGTTCCTGACTGCATTTCTCATTACTCTCAAATTGCATTCAGACATTATTCTCATTCTCTTACTCAGATGTACACATATGAGACATTTTTTTAGCCTCAACATTTAATATTTACTTCCTTTTCTTAGAATGTTCTTCCCACCAAATACAGGCATGAATGATGTCCTGCCCACCTTCAGCTCTTTATTCAAATATCACTTTTTAAAAATAAATAAAATTTATTATTTTATTTATTTATTTTCATTTCCAGGCTTCAAAGGTGACTAAGGACCATTATCTGAAGGATTCTACCTGTCCTATTTGACCAATAAGCCTCATCCTTTCTATTACTTGGAGTTTTGTTTCACATTTCTCTCCTACTTTATCCAGGATTTTCTAATGTAATCCATTTCAGAGTGGCCAGTACTTGTAGATGGATGTTGTTATTTTGGTCTCAGGGTTGAGGAGGCTGAGGTTCACATGGTCTGCATGTTTTCATGAATTTTCATGCATTTTCAGTTTCTTTTTTTTTTCTTTCTTATTTACATCAGATGGAAAGAGAGCAATAATTACACCTTAGATGGTTGAAGCTAGTCACTACTCATAAAAGTAGGATATAGATCACTGTTGTTGTGGACTATGTTTGTCCAATTGATCTTGATGTCTCCCAGGACTATCAACTTGACCCCAAGACCCAGTGACTTAATCCCTTAAAATGTTTGGTGATGGCTAAGAAGTTTTCATAATTTTTCTTCTTGTGGGCTTTTCTATATTCATGGATACATTTGTAGCTTAGGTAAATATATCCGTAGAAATATCCTCTTTCAAACCTAAAGACAAGAGGGATTAAAAAAGTATGTGGAAAACTCCCATTATCTTGTCATTTTATTTTCCATGAACATTTTGAAGTCCTCTTGTATATTTGTTTATATAGTCTTATTTTCCTTCCTATGCTTGTTCAGCTTCTATGTGTCTATTGCAAGATAGATAGACACACACATGAAAATTTAGTTTTAAGAACCATTTATAGTTGTTGCTAAGGACCATTGCGCTGGTTCTGACTCATAGCAACTGTGAGTAAGATTTCTGAGGCTGCAAATCAATGAGAAAGCCTCATTGGAGTAGCTGGTGGGCTCTAACTGCTTACCTTGTGGTCCCCACTCCAGTGCTTATCCTACAGAGTCACACTGCTCCCTAAGAACAATTTAGACTTACAGAAAAAAATTGAAAAGATAGCACAGAGAGGTCCCATATACAGTTTTCCCATTTATTATTTTTATTTGGTACTAATAGGTTTAAACTCATAATGGCCTTATGTATAACAGAAAAAATATTGCCTAATCCTACACCATCCTCATATCCGTTGCTATATTTGAGTCTGTTGCTTCAGTCATTGTGTAAATTTATCTCATTGAAAGTCTTTTTATTGACCCTCTATTTTACCAAGAATGATGATCTTCTCAAGTGATTGGTACCTGCTGATGACATGCCCAAAGTGAGACAATATATCACCTTCCTCACTTCTAAGGATTATTCTGACTGTAGTGCCTTCACTGTGCATTTTGTTCTTTTTTTGGCAATCCATGATATATTAAAGATCTGTCACCATCACCACAATGTGAAAGTGTCATTTCTTCTTAACCCATTGCCACTGAGTCAATTCTGACTTAGTTGACTTTGTAGGACAGAGTAGAACTTCTCCATAGTGTTTCCAAGTCTGTGATCTTTACTGAAGCTCATTGCCTCATCTTTCTCCCATGGAGCAATTGGCGAGTTAAGACTGCGGACCTTTCAGTTAGAAGCCAATGCTTAACCCACTGTACCACAAAGTCTCTGTTTTTCATTGTCTGATTTTCACAAGCATATGAGCTGATTGAAAACACCATTGCTTGGATCAGGTGTATCTTAGGAATCAAAGTGACTATCTTTGGTTTTTATATTTTAAAAAGGTCTTTTGCTGCAATTGGCTAATCTGCAGTAAAAAGGCCTTTCTAAAATCAGAAGGGACAAATCACTGTAGAGGGACATTTGTCTTATATTTTCTTAGTTTTTACCTCATATCTGTATTTTCTGGATACCACATAAAGTTTTGAGATCATGTCTCATTAGGCTTCTACTGGCTTTGAGCCTTTCTTATACTTTCCTTATTTTTCATAATCTTAATAGTTTTAAGGAGAACTGATCAAGTATTTTGTTGAATTTCCCTCTCTTGGAATTTATCTTTTTTTTTTTTTAATGGTGTAGGCTTCAGTTAATTCTTTTTGAGAGGAAGACAGACAATAAAGGTAAACTGCCAGTTGTACATACTGTTAACATGACTTATCACTGTCGGTGACATTGATCATTTGGTTGAAGAAGTATTTGGACAATTTTCCCGCTATGAACTTACTGTGTATTTTACCTATACTCTATACTCTGCCCTTTGGAAGGCCAGCATAATGTGAAGTCAACACTTAAGCATTAAATAGTTCTGCTTCATCTCTTTGAGGTTAGAGTTGTTGTTGTTGCTGTTGTTAAGTGCCGTCAAGTCGGTTGTAACCCATAGCGACCCTGTACAGGGTTTCCGAGGGTGTAAATTCTTACGGGAGTAGAAAGCCTCATCTTTCTCCCGCGGAGCGGCTGGTAGTTTCGAACCGCTGACCTTAAGGTTCGCAGCCCCATTCTTAACCACTACGCTACCAGAGCTCCTGAGGTTAGAGTATCAACCTAAATAATTTGGATTTTTGTTGTTGTTGTTGTTCAAGAAATGTTTCTCTTTTTCAATCATTAATTAGCGTAGTGGTTACGAATTGGTTGCTAACCTCCAGGTCGGCAGTTTGAAACTACCAGCAGTCCCACAGGAGAAAGATGAGGCTTTCTGCTCCCTTAAAGATTTACAGTCTCGGAAACCCTGTGCAGGGTCACTATGAGTCGGAACCGAATCCACAGTACTTAACAACAACAATCTTTATTAAGTATGGAATATTCGAAGAATATGGCATCAGGATTGGAGGAGGGTTCATTAACAACCAGAATATTCCTTAAAAGAAATGATAGCAAGACTTTGTTTCACATATTTTGTGTTTTATCTGGATGGACCAATCCGTGGAGAAGGACATCATGCTTGTTACAGTAGAGGATCAGTGAAATAGAGGAAGATGCTCAGTGAGATGAATTCACTTAGTGGAGGCAACAATGTTCTCAAACACAGCAAGGATTATGAGGATAGCTCAGGACCAGGAGATGTTTTATTCTGTTGTTCATAGGTAACTATGAGTTGCAAATGCCTCGACAGCACTTTCAAAACTTCCTCACGGTACACAACTTCATCAACAATATTTATGTAGTTTTTGTTTTGTTTACTTTTCATCTTACAGGCTCCACTTATTTCCAATGTTATTTAGGTTAGCGCCTTTTGTTCACACCCTTCATTGAAGTTGCTTCAAGCAGCTAAATTTTTTGGTCATATTCTGCATTTCATCCTGGGCTTCTCCAACCTCTAAAATGTTTGTTTTGTTTAGTTTATAATTTGCATACATAAACTTTTAGTCTATGTGCTATAAAAATCAATTACTTTTGACAAATGCATTGTGTTAACTATCTGCAACTGCAGTATCATACAGAGTAGTTTACCTACAGAAAATAAAATTGCTCTAAGAAAAATAATTTTTAAAAAATTTCCTTCTATTTCCCCCCACAGTTCTTGTAGCCACTGATCTTTTGACTGTCTTTTCCAAAATATCATACAAAGTGAATCAAATAGTATGTAGCATTTATCAACTTGCAATATGCATTTAAAGATTCATGAAGTGATTTTGCTTCTTGACAACTCATTTATTTTTATCAGTGAGTAATATTCCATTTCATGGATTTACCACAATTTGCTTATTCATTTGTTTATTGGCGAACAGCTCATTGTTTTCAGATTAGGACAATTTAGAATACGACTGTTATAAAGATGCATGTATGGAATTTTGTATGAACCTAAGTCTTCAAAAATCAGTTGATTAAATATGTAGGACTGTTGTTTCTGGATCATTTGTTGAGAATGTTTAACTTTGTAAGAAATTGTCAAACTATCTTCAAAAGGGAATATACCAATAACAGGCCTTATTGCTCTACATCCTCTAAATCAGTATTGCCAGATATTTTTGTATTTAATCCTCCTAATGTTGTTGTTAAGTGCCATTGATGGTTCTGACCCATAGTGACCCTGTAGATGGTTTCTGAGTATGTTGTATTATTTCATTGTTGTTTTAATTTGCTATTTCTTAAGTAGCTCAGGTGGTGTAGTAAGTTAAGTGTTGAACTGCTAACTACAAGATCAGCAGTTTGAATCCACCAGCTACTCCTATATAGGATTGCTATGAATCAAAATCCACTCAATGGAAGTAGCTAATTATAAATTCTATTTAGCATTTTTTCATATATTTATTTGCTGTATATCTCCTCTGGTGAGGTGTCTCTTTGGATGTCTTGTCAAGTTTTTAGTTAAGTTGCTGGTTTTCCTTTTGATGTTTAGAGAGTCCTTCATATAAATTTTTTGATCCAACTTATTGATTAGATATGTGTTTTGCACATAGTTTCTCCCAGTCTCTATGTGTGGACTTTTACAGAAAGAAATTTTTCTATCAATGCTTTTTTTTTTTTTTCTCGCATTTCAAATAAGTTAAATGTGTTTGAACAATGTAGAGCTGTGATTTTATTCTAATACATAGTATATCAAAAACTAAATTGTCATAATCATGGCTATCAATACAGAAGTTTATAATTGTGCATGTTAGTGTATGTGGGCAAATTTGTACTTTGCCTTTGCCAAAAACGGGTATTGGCTTTTCTATTGTGGACACTAAAGAAAAGCAAACAGATCACATCACTGTTTCATCCTAAACAAGTAGCAGATCCTCTTTTTTATACAACTGGTGCATAAGCAGTAGTGTGTTAGCAGTGCTATTTAAATACCTTGTCATCCAATGTGGAAGTATAGTATGTCAGTCATAGGATTTCATTCAGCCTTGAAGTTTCTGGCTGGAAATTGTTTTTGTCTAGGAATCCATTTCAATTTTGGCAGTGGAAGAATTCTAATCACATTAAAATTTGGCATTCTGATAGTTTTCTAAAAATGAAAAAAAGGAGTTTGTGATATTTTGTACATCTTAAATTTCACCTTTCTTCACTGAAAAGAGCTCATTTGAGGTAGTTCTGATTGTAACTTCAGTAAATCAAGTAGTAAAGCTTCATTGCCAAAATAGGAAGAATATAAACGGAAGTGAATGCGTAACTAAAAACAGTACTCAATGACTGGTCATTGCTGCAAATCCATTGTTGAATTAAACATGTGGGATGATCTTGTGAATATGACAGTTTTAGGAAGCGATCCATAGTAGATTGTGAAGTCTGTAATTTACAATGTGTTGTTTTTAAGTGTCGTTGACTCAGTTCTGACTCATTGCGTCCCTGTATAAGGTTTCTTAGAAGCAGCTTGTTGGTTATGTCATTATGACCTGAAAAATTCTTACATGGACTGAAAATTTAGGTCTTTACCAATTGGCCTGAGAACCTTAATTCGAAACTACCACTGGAGAAAGATGAGGTTTTCTACTCCCATAAAGATTTACAGCCTTGGAAACCCTGTACAGGGTCGCTATGAGTTGGAACTGACTCCACAGCCCATCACGACGACCACCAGAAAGACTTATCATTTAAATATTTCTGTCTAACTAATACAAAGTAGATATATTTCTAACTAATACATAGTAAAAATTCAAATTGATAAGATAGTTTTCATTGTGAAGAACCAATGTAATTAAAACTTCACTTAATAGACAGTTGGACAGAATCCTGGGGGCTTCAGTGTCTCTCTTCTAATGGAAACTTCTTTCATTAATATCCAGTTCCATTGAATTTATTTATTCACCATCATATGTTCTAAAATGATCATACGTTTTAGCCTCATTTTTCTATTTAATCTGTATTTTGGGGATTCTCATGTTTTTCTCCTGATAAACATTACTACATGTGATTGGATCCCTTTATTGTCATGCAAAATGTGACATTTTACACAACTATCTTATATGAACATCAGTTTTTATATGTGAAACCATTTCTTTATTTGCATACTTTTTTTTTTTAATTTGGCACTATCAAATGTATTTATTTATTTGCCAACCTCCCTCTTTTTTTTTTTTT
>NW_006408528.1:24607471-24627722 GCF_000296735.1 Chrysochloris asiatica
CCGGGTTCACAGAAGTCTATAGAACATTGTAGGGCTTAGTTCGCCACTTCATTGCTGTTTTTCCATCACTTCCCCTTATCGGTGTCGAGCGTGGTCACCAATTGGAGCGTGTATTCTCATTGAGTCTTAGTCTTGGAAGGGGGTTTGCACTGAGGGGACCCGACCACTTGCCTTGATGTTTCCTGGGCAAGCAAGTTGCTTGTTCTTGTAGTAACAGTCAGTCTGCCTATGTTATTATATATTTTTCCTGTAGGTCTTTCTTTCAAGAAGTATCTTCCGTTCTTCTAGCCACTCCAGGGTGGTCTGCTTGTCCTTTTAAGTGGGAATTCCCCATCTCTGGAGATCTGGATGTGGTTCAGGCCTGTAGTCTTATGTATTGCAGAAGCTCCGCAGGAAGCCTCCTTCACTGGGCACGTTGTAGCCCCATTTTAGGTATCCCAGTCATTTATAGGCAGAAGACGGACTTAAAAGCTTTCTATGGTGACGCTTTTTGCTGTTCCTTTCTCTCCCGTCCGGTGTCTATTTTATAATATAATGCAAGGAAAACCAAGATTCAAAAGACAGCCAAGCATCTTAACATTATTCGCCCCTTTTCCCCATTCCAACCATGGCTCAATCTCTGTATCCCAGAACCCTGTTAAGTTCCAAGGTTGTGCATATATCATTATTTACCTCTGTCCCACTTAGCCCATTGAGACCTAATTGTTCTCCCATCTGCTTTGTTCTTCCATTCCTCTCTCTCTACTTGTATATTGCCCCCTCCCTAGCCCCCAAACTATCCTGTGCCTAATCCCTGCCCTGTGCTCCACCTTCCCCTCCCTCCCTCCTCTCACCTGATCCTAGATGAGCAAGTCGCATGTTGTTGTTGTTGTAGTTATGTGCCGTGGAGTCCGTTCCGACTCATAGTGACCCTGTGCAGGGTTTCTGAGGCTGTAAATCTTTACAGGAGCAGAAAGCCTCCAGCTGGTAGTTTCGAACTTCTGACCATGAGATTAGCAGCCTGATTCATAATCACTATGCTACCAGAGCTAATAATATCAAAAGTCAAATCCGCTGCTATCAGTTGATTCTGTGACAAAGCAAGCTTATAAACTAGAGTAGAACTGCCCTACAAAGTTTTTCCAAGGTTGCAAATCTTTACAGAAGCAGACTGCCACACCTTTTTGCCTATGAATTGACTGATTACAATTGCTGACTTTTCGGTTAGCTGTTGAGAGCACCTCAGCAACTTTGCAACCAAGCACCTTTAAGTGAATAATAGATTAATAGTATTATGAATAAACTGTGGTGGCACAACGGATAATCACTGACTAATAATTATGCTATAGTGTAGGAGTCCTGGTGTGGTGCTGTAGGATGAGCATGGTACTGCTGACTGCAAGTTCGATGGTTCAAACCCACCAGCTGCTCCTCGGAAACCTATACAGGGGTTGCCATAAGTCAGAACTAGCCCGATAGTACATACTAACAGCAATAACTGAAAGGCTGGCGGTTGAAGCAATCCATAACCTCTATGGGAGAAAAGATCTTGTAAAATGTATATGTATATATATGTGTGTGTGTGTGTGTGTGTGTGTGTGTGTGTGTATACACACAGTGGTGGTGGTTATATGCCGTGAAGTTGGTTCTAATTCATAGTGACCCTGTACAGGGTTTCTGAGGCTGTAAATCTTTAGGGGAACAGAAAGCCCCATCTTTCTCCCATGGAAGAGCTGGTTGTTTCGAACTGCTGACCGTGGCTCTGTGAGCTAATGCATCAGACTGCCAAGTTGTTTGAAATGCAAGGTCAGTGGTTCAAGTTCACTAGCTGCTCCTTGGAAACCCTATACAAGGTTGCTATGGGTTGGAATCGACTCCACAGTACTTAACAACAATCTCTCTCTCTCTCTCTCTCTCTCTATGTATATATAGATATAGATTGTTATCTATCTACCTAGCTATCTATAGATAGATAGATAACAATCTATATCTATATAATATCTATTTAATTATATATATATATATCACGTATATATATACCATATATATGTATATATTAAACAATGATATTATTTTTGTTAATACTCCTTTTGAGGAGTATTGGATATCTATGGCAAATATTTTATACTCTGTTTGGGAAAATAATAAATGAAATGAAACATTCTTGAATCTATTACAAAACTATAGAAAATATCCATCATATATTTTGTGGGGTGGTAGCAGACATTTTGTTATCATTAAAGTTAAAAAAGATATTTGAATGTCTACACGAGATTATTATATATATGGAGTCCTGGTGTGACACTGTAGAATAAGCCCTTGACTGCTAACTGCAAGGTTGACAGTCAGACCCAACAATCATTCCTTAGAAATCCTATACAGAGTCACTTATGAATTAGAACCAACTCTATGGTATTAAGAACAATGAAAATAGCATACAAATGCATATATACATATATGTGCATATATACACATATATGAACATACATATATATATATATGTATATATATATACACTTTTGGGAGGGCTACTAGTTAATATCTCATACATAATTATTTACAAGGCACTTCAAAAATTTCATGGTCTTTCATTTACATTTTTCCATGAACTTTCTGAAGCCCCTTCATGTACAGGTGCTGCATACATGTGTAAAAACATACGTCTGAGACTTTTTAATATGAATGATTATCTTACAAAATATTAATAGCCAATTTTTTATTAAATTTTGTATTCCTAAACAACTCCATGATGCAATTTTTGCTTTTCCCTTAAAAGTCAATAATTCTGATAAGTATTCTGGTGAATACAGTATGACTTTTGAAAGGTATTCAAGGAATAGAATAAATGTACTTATACTAGGGGATGATTAGGTCATAATATTTAAAAAAAATATTTTGGAAAGAAATATACAGCATACTTGTCAGTGTATCAGAGATAAAATATAGCACATCTTTTAAATTGTTTAGAAAATATGTATGAATATCAAAATTGCTGATGGCAACTGTGATAAACAAACTCTCATTTTTAGCTTAACATCTCATTTCTGCCAATGTTTGGAGTTGTATATAATAGATGTACTTTTATTGAAATTGAGAAATAGTTTATAACTGTTCTTATATGTTTGTGCATGTGTGTAGTTTTCTCTATTGTAGATTATAAGCAAATGTTAAAAGTATCCAGATACATTCCTTCATTTATAATTAAAATTAAACATATTTGTGGACATAATTTAGAAACTCCAGTCCAAGTATGTAAATGTTAGTCTGGCAAGTGAAAACTAATAATTTCAGTTACATCTACTATTTTATAAACAGTAAAATAATATTCCTTCAATATTATGTATTATATACTTTTTCTTACTAGAAGCACATAGGGCAGATATAATACTTTAACATACAAACTTTAATACCACCACTTGTCTGGCAGTTTAGCATTCTGTGGTGGCTTGCGTGTAGCTGTGATGCTAGTATAAATACCAGAAAGGTTACCCAAGGAGGACAGGCTTTCACCTGAGCTTCCAAACTAAGGCAGAGAAGGAAAAAGAAGCAGACTATTTCTGAAGGTTAAACTGCTGAAGAGCAGATAGGAATAGAATACTGAATAGTGAAATACTATTAATAGCACCAGAATATTGTCAAGAAATAGTGCCAGAAGATGAGCCTCACAAGTTGAAGGGCATTAAAATACACCTGGGGTAGAGCTACCTCCTCAAAGTGGAGTTAACTTTGATGACGTGAATGTGGTGAAGCTTTCTGGGCCTTCATTTACTGATTAGGCATAACTCTAAATAAGGAAAAACAGCTGCAAACATTCACTCATAATCAGAACATGGAATGTAAAAGGTACAAATTGGAAGATGTCAAAAATGAAATGGAATGCATAAACATTGACATCCATGACATTAGTGAGCTGAAATGGATTGGTATTGACCAATTTGAAGCTGATAATTACATGGTTTGTTGTTGTTGTTGTTATGTGCTGTTGAGTCAGTTCCAACTCATGTGACCCTGTAGAGGGTTTCCGGGAGCAGAAAGCCTCATCTTTCTACCAAGGAACAGCTGGTAATTTCAAACTGCTGACTGTGAGGTTAGCAACCCAATTCGTCATCACTACGCTACCAGAGCTCCTTAATCACATGGTTTACTGCACTGTAAATGAAAATTAAAGAGAAGTGACATCACATTCATTATCAAAAAGAAATTTCAAGATTTATCTATCTTGAAGTACAATGCTGTCTGTGATATAATAATATCCATACACCAATAAGGAAGACCAGAGTCCTACAGTGGCGCTGTGGATTAATACACCGGACTGCAAGCTCAGTTTGAACCTCAAGGTCAATGGTTCCAGCTTACCAGTCAAAACTGACTCCACGGCATTTAACAACAACAACAATAAATAATACCAGTTAATGACACTATTATTTAAATTTATGCTCAAACCACCAAAGCCAATAATGATGTATGTGAAGAATTCTACCAACTTCTTTACTCTGAAATTGATCAAATATACAATCAAGATTTATTGATGATTACTGGTGATTGGAATACAAAATTGGAAACAAAGTGTTGGATTGTTGTTATTGTTGTTAGGTGCCATCAAGCAGTACCGACCCATAGCAACCTTATGCACCCCAGAATGAAACACTGCCCGATCCTGGGCCAACCTCACTACTCTTGCCATGTTTGAGTCCATCCATGCCACCACTTGGCCAATCCATCTATTGGGGATCTTCCTCTTTTACTCTGACTCTCTCCACCTTACCAAACATGATATCCTTCTCCAGTGACTGGTCTCTCCTGACAATATATCTGAAGCATGAGAGATGAAGTTTGGTTATCTTGACCTCCAAGGAGCACTCTGGCTGGACTTCTTCCAAAATGGATTTATTTGTTCTTTTGGCAGCCCGCAGCACCTTCAATATTCTCCTTATGGGCTCTGTGATAGAAATGATTCTAAAGATCACATGTTAGAATTTTGCAAGACAAATGACTTATTCACTGCAAACATTTTTCTTAAGCAGCATGAAAGATTATTATACACATGGACTTCCCCAGATGGAATACACAGAAATCAAATTGTCTATATCTTTGGGAGGAAACAGTCAAAAAGCTGCTTACCTTCAGCCAAAACAAGGGCAGGGCACTGTTGAAGAGTCCATAAATTGCTCGTATGCAGTTCAGTCTGAAGCTGAAAAAAATGAAACAAGTCCAAGAGAGCCAAAATATGACCTTGAACATTTCCCATTTGAATTTAAAGATCATCTCAAGAACAGACTTGATGCAGTAGGCACTAATGATTGAAGACTTGTGGGATGACATCAAGGAAATCATACAGGAAGAGAGCAAAAACTCATTAAGAAAGCAAGCAAGCAAGCAAGAAAAAAAAACAAAATGAATATGTCAGAGAGATACTAAAGCAAATGGAAGAAATGAAGACGCAAAAGAGCTGAACAGAAAATTTCAAAGGGCAGCTCGAAAAGACAAAGTCAAGTATTATAATGAAATGTGCAAAGACCCTAAATTAGAAAAAACAAAAAGAACATGTTCAGCATCTCTCAAACTCAAAGAACTGAGGAAAAAATTCAGACCTCAACTTGAAATAAGGATTCTTTGGGGAAAAATATTGAATGATGAAAAAAGCATCAAATGTAGATGGAAGGAATACACAGAGTCACAGAACCAAAAAGAAATGATAGATGTTTCAAAAGATAGGATAAGATCAAGAGCCAGCGGTACTGAAGGCATTGGCAAAGAACAAAGATCCAATAATTGATGGAATACAAATTGAAATCATGCAACAAACAGGCCCAGAGTCACTCACTGAACTACGTCAAGAAATCTGGAATATAACTACCTGACCAACTGACTGGAAGAAATGTTTATTTGTGCCCATTCTAAAGAGAGGTGACCCAGCAGAATGCAGAAGTCATCCTACAATATCATTGATTTCATGTTCAAGTAAAATTTTGCTAAAAATAATTTTAAAATGATTGCAAAGCAGCAAGGGGACACTGACTGTTTTAAAAATCAGGGAAGATGTGCATCAGGGTTTTATTCTTTCACCATACTTATTAAATCTATATGCTGAGCACATAATCCAAGAAAGTGCATTATATAAAGAAGAATGTGGCATCAGGATTGGATGAAGACTCATTAACAACTGCAGTGTAAAGATGACACAACCTTACTTGCTGAAAACAAAAAGGACTTAAATACTTACTGATGAACTTTTGGTATGCAATGCACCTCATTGTAAAGAAAACAAAAATCATCCCTATTGGACCAGTAAATAACATCATGATAAATGGAGAAAATATTGAATTTGTCAAAATCTTTATTTTCCTTGAATCCACCATCGACATTCATGGAAGTAACAGTCAAGAAATCAAATGATGTATTGCATTTAACAAATAAGTTGTACGAGACCTCTTTAAAGTGTTCAAGAGTAATGATGTCAGTTTGAGGACTAAAGTACATGTCTTAAGTGGGGCTTTCTAGAGAAGTGAAATACACACACACATATATATGTATATATTATTTGCTATATATATATATATATATATATATATATATATATATATATATAGAGAGAGAGAGAGAGAGAGAGAGAGAGAGAGAGAGAGAGAGAGAGAGAGAGAAAAGGAGCTCTGGTAGCATAGTGGTTATGAATCAGGCTGCTAACCTTAAGGTCAGCAGTTCGAAACTACCAGCTGTTCCGCAGGAGAAAGATGAGGCTTTCTGCTCCCGTAAAGATTTACAGCCTCGGGAACCCTGTACAGGGTCGCTATGAGTCAGAATCGACTCGACAGCACTTAACAACAACAACAATATATATAGAAAATTTTATTATCAAGGAAATGGCTTACACTTGCGGAATCCCAGGTCACCAGCGCAAGAGAGACAGTGTGCCCTTTCCACATGTTCATTACATTGGGAGCAGGCCAAACACCCAAGGAAGCATCCCTTCAATTGACTAACTGTTCATAGCCGCTTAACATAGCGCTAACTATGCCTGAATCAGGTCCCATCAACATGGAAATAAGCGCATCCCAACTCCCAAACCTCTGGAAATCCTGGCCTAGTCAAGTTGACACAAAACTCTAACCACTACATTCCACCCTTGTCAACTTGAAACCTATAAGCTATAAGCATAATTTTCAAATAAAGAAAATTATAAAAATCATACTTATACCTAACATGATTGAAAACATACTGGCCCAACTTACATGTCACACATGAGCAAAGCAGAATTATTTGATGCACACATACAAAGCAAAACAAATGTGATACCTAGAGAATGGGGACCTAGAGAAAAAATAATATGAGTTTTCTAAATCGATTCTCAAGTGTGACTAATTTTAAAGGTACTGGTAACATGGTGTAAAGCTGTGAAGTCCTCTTCACTAAATAAAACTTCCTCAAGCAGAATTATTTTGAAAAATAAAGAATAATAACAGAAGACTGAAATTCAAGACAGAGGAATTGGTTCCACCTCGAGGAGGAGTGTGTGTGCGTAGGTGCATATGCTATCATACAAGTGCACACACACACAAACATGTACATTCAGAGAGGGGGGATCTGGAGGGAAATTGAGACTGAACCTAATCAGACTTGTCTGGGTGTAGCAAGTTGTTATTGTGGAAAATGGCATCCTTTGAAGTACAGAGATTTTAATCCTATTTGATTTCCTAGTTGACTGAAGGGCTATAAGGTGGGGCAAAGTATGTCACATTTAGTGTTTAATAAGAAGGAAGAAAGTCCTCAAAATTGCCCTCTAGGTATTCTAGCCCTGACATGTTTTAGACTTGGTAAAATCAGAAAAGGAGAAAAGCAGATTCTAAAAAGAAAGAAAAATAATTATATTTTATTTCATCTTTAAAAATCAAATAATACAATCACATGTGCATGCATATATACATATACACACATATAATTACATTTATATACAAGGGGGCTTAAAAAAGAGTGGAAAAATTCCATTATCTTTTCATTCCATTTTTCTACAAAATGTTTGAAGTTCCTTAGTATACAAGAGTGTGTGTGTGTATACACACACACACACATTCTTGTAAGCTAAGGAAATAAGGTATATATATATAAACCCACCACATACTTCACTGGAGAAAGATGTGACTTTCTGCTTCCATAAATATTTAAAAGTCTTGGAAATACTATATAGGGTCGCTAGGAGTCAGAACTGACTGAATAAACTCAAAAACAACAAATATATATACATACCTTATTTCCTTAGTTTATAAGAATATGTATATATATATATACACACACACATATATAGTATCTAATTTCCTTAGTTTGTAACTTTTACATGACAGGAATTAAGAATATGTAAAGAAAAACCAGTATTTTTGTTCTGTTTGTGTGGTGCTGTGGGTTAATGCACTGTACTGCAAAGTCAGTTTGAACTGCAAGGTTGGTGGTTCAAGCTCAACAGTCACTCCTAGCAAGCCCTATACAGGGTCACTATGGGCCAGAACTGACTTGATGGCACTTAACAAAAACAACAAAATATACAGCTTGTAATAGTTTCTATCACCCCAGAAATCCCTCCATCATATATATTCATTTTATATTTATATGTATATATAGACATGGGCTCCTGGTGTAGTGCTGTAGGATCAGCACTGAACTGAGAACCACAGAGTTGGCAGCTGAAACCCTCCATAGGGCATAGGGCCCTATGAGTCAGAGCCAACTTGACAGCACAACCACAACACATACATAGACATAAGAGCATTGGTGGTGTTATAGGATATACACTGGACTGCTAACCACAATATTGGTAGTTCTAACCCACTAGCTGCTCCATGGGAGAAAGATGTGACTTTCAGCTCCCAAAAAGATTTCCAGTCTCAAAAACCTTACACGGGGTAGTTGTAAGTTGGAACCAACTTGACTGCACTTAATGACAACAAAAACATAGACATACCTATGCACTGGAAGCAGGCAAATAAATAGATTGGAAAAGGGAGATGATGAGGAACGATTCATTTTTTAAAGATGTCTACCTTTTTAGCATGTCCAGTTTTAGTTTTGGTTAAAGGTTTGAATTATCAAAAAACATAGCAATCTTCTGATTTATTTCCTGGGTTAAGACAGTAAAGATTGAGAAACAGCATTAAAAATTGACTCATGGACACTTAAAATTTTTCATCAATACAGTATCTACCAGTTGTCTGTCAGTTTGTCTGTCACACTGTGACAGCTTGCATGTTGCTGTGATGCTGGAAGCTATGCCACTAATATTTTAAATACCATCAGAGTTATCCATGTTTGACCGGTTTCACACAGTTTCCAGACTAACACAGATTAGGAAGAAGGAGAGGCAGACTATTTCTGAATGTTTAGCCATTGGAAAACATATAAAGAATAGCGAGACATTATCAGATATAGTGCTGAAAGACAAAAATATTATAAATAGAACAGAATATTGTTATATATAGTGCCAGAAGATAAGTCCCTAAGGTTAGAAGATGCTCAAAATACACCTGGGAAAGAGCTGCTTCCTCTAAATGGAGTTGCCCGTAATGACACTAGTAAAGTTTTTAGGACCTTCATTTTCTGATGGGGCACAATTCAAATTGAGGAGACATAGATGCAAACATCCATTAATAATTGGAACATAGAATGAATGAAGTATGAATCTAGGAAAATTGGAAGTTATCAAAAATTAATGGAATACATTAAAGTCAGTGGTAATGAAGTTGATGAATTCTACCAGATTCTTCAGACTGAAATTGATCAAACATGCAATCATAATATATTGATAATTGTTGGTGATTAGAATATAAAAGTTGGAAACAAAGAAGAAAGATCAATAGCTGAAACAGATGACCTTGATGATAGAAATGATGCTGGGGATTGCATAATAGAATTTTGCAAGACCAATAACTTATTCATTGCAATTATCTTTTAAAAATAACATAAAAGGTGACTATGCACATGAACCTCACCCAGTAGATACTTTAGAAAAGCTCAATAACATCAACCAAAACGAGGTTAGGGGCTGATTGTAAAAGAGACCATCAATTGCTCATAAGCAAGTTCAGGCTGAAGCTGAAGAAAATCGAAGCAAGTCCACGAGAGTGAAAATATATCCTTGAACACCTGAATTTAGAGATCATCTCACAAACAGATTTGATGCCTTAGATGTGAATGACTGAAGACTATAAGAGCTGTGTGATGACATGAAGAACATAGTACAAGAAGAAAGAGATGATGACGTGGAGCGATGGAGCAGCTGGAGACTTTAGATACAGAGAGGGAGAGGGACTGTGTGCTGAAGACCTGGGGGGTACGGGGGAAGGATTGCATGGAGGGGATTGTAACCATGGCAATGAGACAATATACGATAGAATGAATGTAAAACTAGTGTTCTCCCATGTAAACGATCACATAATTCACAATAAAACATTTAAGGAAAAAAAAAAGGTTATTAAAAAATACAGGAAAGAAAGAAAAGACCAAAATAGGTGTCAGAAGACATTCTGAAATTTGCCTTTGAGTGTTGAGAAGCTAAAGTGACAGGAAGAAATAGGTAAGTAAAAGAGATGAACAGAAAATTTCAAAGAGTTCAGTAAGACAAAGTCAAGTATTAGAATGAAATATGCAAAGATCTGGAGTTAGAAAAACATAAGGGAAGAAGACCCTCAACATTTCTCAAGCTGGAAAAACAGAAAAAACAACAACTCAAGCCTCAGGTTGTTTGTTGTTTATCATAATTTATGGACAAACTGGAGTCCTGGTGGTACACTGTAGTATAAGAACATGACTGCTAATCACAATGTCAGCAGTTCAAACATGCTACTCAGAAACCCAATATGAGTCAGAACTGACTCCACAGCACTCAACAACAGCATGTGAAAAATACTAAATGATGCAGAAAGCATAACAAAATAGCTGGAAGGCATACACAGAGTCACTATACAAAAAAGAAATGGTTGATGTTCAACCTTTTCAAGAGGTAGCATATGCTCAAGAACTGATGGTACTGAAGGAAGAAGTACAAGTTGAACTGAAGAAGACATTGGTGAAAAACAAGTCTTCATGAATCGACAGAATACAAATTGATATCTTTCAACAAACTGATGCAGCATTGAAGGTATTTATTTACCCATGCCAAGAAATTTGTAAGATAGCTACATGTCAACCTATTAGAATAAATCCATATGTGTGCCCGTTCAAAAGAGAAGTGACCCAACAGAATGCGGAAATCATTAATGACACATGCAAATAAAATTTTGCTGAAAATAATTCAAAAATTACTGCAATAATACATCAACAAGGAACTGCCAGAAATTCAAACTGGATTCAGAAAAGGATGGATTTTGACTGAAAACACAGAATACCAGAAAGATACTCACTTGTGATTAATTGACTATGCAAATCCTTTGGATTGGGTGGATTATGACAAGTTATGGGTAACACTGTGAAGAATGAGTATTACAGAACACTTAGTTGTGCTCATTAGGAACCTGTACACAGACCAAGAGGCAGTTGTTAAATAGAACAAGGGAAATGTTTTAAAATCAGGAAAGCTTGCTCCAGGATTGTATCCTTTCACCCTACTTATTCAATTTATATGATGAATAAATAATCTGAGAATCTGGGTTATGTGAAGAAGACTCATTAACAGCCTGCAATATGCAGATGATAAAACCTTGCTTGCTGGAAGTGAAGAGGACTTAAAATACTTACTGAGGAAGATAAATGTCTACAGTCTTCAGTATGGATTACACCTCTATGAAAATAAAACAAAACTGACCACAACTGAACCAATAAATAATAGCATGATAAATGGTGAAAAGATCGAAGGTACCTAAGGCTTCATTGAAGAACTCTGGTAGTGTAGTGGTTATGAGTTGGGCTGCTAACCTCAAGGTCAGCAATTCAAAACTACCAACTGTTCCACAGGAGAAAGATGAGACTTTCTGTTCCCATAAAGATTTACAACTATGGAAACTCTATACAGGGTCGCTATGAGTAGGAACTGACTCAATAGCATGTAACAACAACAAAAAGACTTTATTATGCTTGGATTTGAAATCATCACTTATGGAAGCAGCAGTAAAGCAATCTAAATACCAATTGCATTAGGCAAATCTGCTGCACAAAACCTATTTAAACTACTCAAGAACAAAGATATCTGTTTTAGGACTAAGGTGCACCCAACCCAAGCCATGGTACTTTCAGTATTCTCATATACATGTGAAAGTTAGATATTGAATAACAAAGAACATAAGAAAATTGATACATTATGGTGTTGGATAAGAAAATTAAAGTACTATGGACTGCCAGAACAAACAGATTTGTCTTGGAAAAAGTACAGCTAGAATATTCCTTAAAAGCTAGGATGGTGATACTTCATCTCTCATACTTGCGGCGTGTTATCAGAAGGGGTCAGTCCCTGGAGTAGGATGTCATATTTAATAAAGAAGAGGATCAGCAAAAAAGAGGAAGATTCCCCCACTGAGATGGATTGGCACAGTGGCAGCAGCAATTGTGAGGATGACACTGGAGTGGGTGATGTTCATTATACTCTGTATTGAGTTGCTGAGTTAGAGCAGACTTGATGGCACCTAACAACAGTTTATCAATGTTATAAGGCCCTAGGAAATGCATATTAATATTACAATTCCTGTCTTCAAAAAACTTTCAGTCTACAGAAAACAGATGTACTCGTGACCACCTAGTTAGAATAGAGTACAATAGTACTATTGTAAGAAGATGTAAACACTTAAATGATGGCTCAGGATCTATGCATATTGTTCAACGAAGGGTGACTTCAGAGTGAAATTTGAGATGGATATTCAAATTTGAGCTGAACTTTCATAGATAGATTAGAGATGAAAGACCATTTTTGTTATTGGAGAGGTCATTGAATCTGACAAGCCACAGAGGAACAAAAAAAAAGACAAATTTGGAAACATGAATGATTTGCTTTTTGCATCAGAATACAGGGGATAAAGCAGGGAACAATTTTAAATGTAGCTGTAGATGTAAGAATAAGGAATGTTATACCCTAAAAGGATTTGAACTTTCTGCTATGAATTGTGGAGAGCCATGGAAATACTTTAAGGAAAGATATAACAAGCCAAAAAAAAAAAACAGTCCTGTTTCCTTTTTGGCATTGTAATTTCCCATTTTTATATTGAAAGTGTGTTCCTTCCAGAAAGAAACAACATTTCTTCTTTAAGAATACATTTCATTAAAATAGAACCAAATTTTATTTGCAAAATAGGAATGAGGAAGGACCAGACACTATTCCAAAAACAGTTTATATGCCCGTGCAGATATACAATGAATGAGGCACATGTATGAACTGCCATCAACTGAAACAGTCATGGTTCCTCCACTTGTTATTTCTAAGCATATCTTCAGGGGAAAAAATGTCAAAATGTTTCTAAATCAATTAAGTTTTTTTTTTTTTAGAAAAAAGACAAGTTGCTTAAACAACATAGGGTAGATGTTAGTGAATTTTTTGAAGTCATCTTTCTGGAAAGAAAATGTAGTGGTACTAGTCACATTATAATTATTTCATGAATGGTATATTATTTGTGGGATTAGCTCAGATTTTCTAAAATATCGTAGCATACACATGCAGCACTTCGGGTTTCTGTTTGAATTGAGTTGCGTGTGGTCCCACACACAGCCCAGATCATCAGCAACTAATCCTCCTGTCTCCCAGAGAACAGAATTCTCATTGTTGTGGCTCTTCACTGGAAACAGCTGGGCTACCTTTCTTGGGTTAGCTGGCAGGATGGGCAGCTGCATTCCTCAAATCACACAAATCATCAGTCAGACTTATTTTGATTGCTAACTTCTGCTATATCAAGACACTTTAAAAAAAAAAAAATACTTTACTTGCATGTTCCAGTACATTCCTGTCCATGCATTGCTTCACAAAAAATGTCTGGATTATGGGTCCTCTGGAAACCCTGTACAGGGTCGCTATGGGTCGAAACCGACTCGACGGCACTTAACAACAACAACAACAACAACAATTTCCACTATAAAGATTCAAGTCATCCTCAATTCTAGAAAAAAATCCTCTTTGACATTTTTTTCTAAGATTGAAATGGGGTAAAAAAAATCTTTATTTATGTTTTCTTTTTCAGTTGTTTAATTGTTCTGCCCAGGGCAATTTCAACATTTTCTACATGTACAAGAGGGCTCCAAAAAGTTCATGCATGGAAACATGGAATTAAGAAATAATGGAACTTTCATAGACTTTTTGAAGCCTTGAAAGTACATATTGTGAAATTGAAACACTTTGGAGCATAGTGAATTGTGTTCTATATATTTCCTTTGATATGAAGGGAGATCTTCCAATGAATTTCCTCTTGTGGAGCTACTGAATTTTCTTCAGTATGAGAGACTGGCCATGACAGGCAATGATCCAAAATTGCTAAAGTGCTTAATACATAGCATGATACTCAGTCAATGCAGTGATCGGTTTAAAATGAGATATAGACATGGTATTTGTTCATATAGAAAAATAGCCAAACCTCTAAAATAATAGAGGAAAAAAATCTTCAAAGAGTGAGAGAAAGGAAACCTCACCTAGAGTGAAAAACAATCTGAATGACAAAGGACTTCTCCTTAGAAACTGTGGTAGACAGAAGGAAGTGGTGCAGATGTGGCACCTTAGAATAAGCACTCACTCAACCTCAAGTGTCAGTTTGAACCACATATCTGGTGGTTCAAATTCACCATCTGCTCCCCAGAAACCCCATACAGGGTGGTTATGACTTGGAGACAACTCAATGACACTTAACAACAACAATAATCTACCCAGAATTTTATGTTCAGTGAAAATATTTTTCAGGAATGTAGATAAAACCAAGACATTATCATATGAAACAAAACTAAGAGAATTTATTGACAACTGACGTATTCTTAGAGGATGACCAAAAGGAGTTCTCTAAAGTGAAATGAAATGGTAAAAGAAGAATCTTGTAAAACAGTATGAAAGAAGAGAACTGAAGACCTATGTTCCTTATGATTTTAGATGCAAAATTCCTTAACAAAATAATAGCACAATGAATTAAGTAGTATGTAAATAGAATTATACACTATGACCAATGGCATGCATTGAATTCCATCTTCTAATATAATGTGTCAACTTGGCTGGGTCATGATTCTTAGTGGTTTATTTAGCAGTAATATAGTGATATAATATGGTAGTTACATGATTTCTATGATGTAAGCTGATGTGATAACTAACAAAACCATTAAGGATGGGCTGTTGTTGTTTTTGTTGTTGTTAGGTGCCAATGACTCAGTACCAAGTCACAGTGACCCTACACACAGCAGATCAAACATTGCCCGATCCTGGGCCGACCTCACTACCATTGCCACGCTTCAGCCCATCAATTTTGCCACTTGGCCAATCCATCTCGCTGGGGGTCTTCCTCTTTTCCTCTGACCCTACATCTTACCGAACATGATATCCTTCTCCAGCAACTTATCTCTCCTGACATTATGTCTGAAGTATGAGAGACGAAGTTCAGCCATCTTGGCCTCCAAGGAACACTCAGGCTACACTTCTTCCAAAACAGATCTATTGGTTTTTTTTGGCAGTCCATGGCACTTTCAATATTCTCCTTCAACACCATAACTCAAAAATATCAGTTCTTCTACGGTTTCCCTTATTTACTGTCCAGCTTTCACATGTATATGGGGTTATTGAAAATACCATGGCTTGGGTCAGGCTCATCTTAGTCCTCAAGCTGACACCTTTGTTCTTCAACACTTTAAAAAGGTCTTGTGCAACAGATCTGTCAATGCAATACATCATTTGATTTCTTGACTGCTGCTTCCGTGAGTGTTGATAGTTGATCCAAGAAGAATGAAGTCCTTGACAACTTCAATCTTTTCTCCGTTGATAAGAATGTTGTTTATTGGCCCAGTGGTAAGGATTTTTGTTTTCTTTGCCTTGAGATATAATCCATACCTAAGTAAGGCTGTGCTCTTTGATCTTCATCAGTGAATGTTTTAAGTCCTCTTCACTTTCAGCAAGCAAGGTTGTATCATCTGTATATGGCAGGTTGTTAATGAGTCTTCCTCCAATCCTGATGCCACATTTTTCTTCATACAACCCAGCTTCTCGGATGATTTGCTCAGCATACAGGTTGGATAAGTATGGTGAAAGAATACAACCTTGTTGCACACCTTTCTTAATTTTAAACCATTCAGTGGTTCCATGTTCTGTTCAAACAACTGCCTCTTGGTCCAGTTACAGATTCCTCATGGGCACAATTAAGTGTTCTGGAATACTCATACTTCACAAAATTGTCCATAGCTTGTCATGATCCACACAATCGAAAGTCTTTGCATAGTCAATAAAGCACAGGTAAATATCTTTCTGACGTTCTCTGCTTTCAGCCAAGATCTATCAGACATCAGCAATGATATCCCTTCTTCTATGACCTCTTCTGAATCCAACTTGAACCTCTGGAAGTTCACTGTTAATCCAGTCCCAAGCTCTGATTTGATCCAAGAGAATGAATTTCACTGGGGTGTGGCCTAAAAAAATCTTTGATCTTACAAGAGATGAAAGGAGAGAAAATGAAGCAGGAATAAAAGAACCTACTATGGATTCCTGGTGTGGCACTGTAGGATCAGCACTAGACTTTGAATCTCATGGTTGACAGTTAAAACTCACCAGCTGTTCCTTAGGGACTCTATACAGAGTTGTATGAGTCAGAACTGACTGGACAACACTTAATAACAATCCTGGTAATGTAGTGATTACAAATTGGAATACTAACTGCATGGTCAGCAGTTTGAAACTACCAGTTGCTCCTCAGGAAAAAAGATGAAGCTTTCTGTTCCCATAAAGCACCAGAAATCCTATACAAGATTGCTATGAGTCAGAACCAATTGAGGGCACACAACCACCATGGTTACCACCACTACCACCAAGAAAGAAGATCCAGGAACAGAGTGTGTCCTTAGGACCTGAGATTATTGCACTGTGAACATCCTGTTGTTATTGTTGCTAAGTGCTGTTGAGTCAATTCCAATTTCCCAGAAGCAGGTGGTGAGTTTGTACTGCTAACCTTGCAGTCCAATGCATTATTCTGCAGCACCACACCAGGACTCCTTGAGCCTCCTAGACCCAGGAAAAGATTGATATCATGACACATGGAGATCTCAAAGGAATGTGAGGCCCAGAGATGCTGAAAAGAGACCAAGACCTTTCCCCTGAGCTGACAGAATCCAGACTTCTAGCCTCCTAAAGTGTGAGAGAATAAATTTATTTACCACTTGTTGTATTTCTGTTATAGCAGTGCTAGGTAATGAAGACACCAAATAAGGTTTATTTTAGGAAGACAAGACTAGTTCAAAATTCAAAACAAAATCATTCCAATCCATTATGTTAACAGGAATTTGTGTCATCCCATAGATCTTGCAACTGATTGTTTATTACTGCTTTATTTGCAATAGACAAAAATGAGAGGCAAACAAAATGCCCTTTAACAGGTGAATAGTAATCTGTGGTCCTATCGATTGCTATTGAACAACAAAATGAAATGAATTGTCAGTATATGAAACAAATTTTCTGGCTATTAAGAGCATCATGCTGAATACAAAATGCCAATCTGAAGAGTTTTCTTACAGTATGTTTCCATACAGTTATAAGATTCTAGAAATTACAAAATTATAGAGATAGAAAGCAGATTATTGGCTGCTAGGGGGTAGGGAAGTGGGATATGGTAAAAAAAAAAAAAAAAAAAATGGCTACTGAAACCCTGTTGTTGTTAAGTGCCTTCAAGTCGGTTCTGAACCACAGAGACCCTGTATAGGGTTTCCAAAGAGTGGCTGGTGAGCTTGAACCACCAGCATTGAAGTTCAACTGACTTTGTAGTCTAGCACATTAATTTGAAATGGGTTGCTAAGAGTTAGAACTGATGGATGACACTTAACAACAACAACAGGGGTTAGGGAAGATGGTGTGGTATTGGAAACTAAGTGTGAATAAAAAAAGGAGATGTTTGCAGTGATGTAATGGTTTTGTATTTTGATTGTGGTGGTGATAATGTGAATTTTAATATCAGAATCATTTGCAATGGCATGTTATTGTTGTTATTGAGTCCGTTCCAACTCATATCGTCCCTGTATAAGGTTTCCAAGAAGAGACTGGTGAGTTTGAACCACACACCTTGTAGATAAAACCAATCTTGAGGTCCAGTATTTATCCTACAGTGACACAACCAGAACACCTACCAATCTCAAATTCCTGGTTTTAATATTGTAATGCAATTACATAAGAGATAGTTACAGGGTGAAACAAAAAGATATTTACATGTGCTTTATTGACTACACAAAAGCTTTCAATTGTGTGGATCATAACAAGCTATGGACAATATTATGTAGAATGAGTATTCCTGAACTCTTAATTGTACTCATGAGAAACCTGTACATAGACCAAGAGGCAGTTGTTTGAACCTAATGAGAGAGCATCAAATGGTTTAAAATTAGAAACATTTGTGCCAGGGTTGCATTCTTTCACCATATTTATTCAATATGCATGCTAAGCAAATAATCCAAAGAGCTGGATCATATGAAGAAAAAAGAAACAGTGAAAGACATGGCAATTTTTGTTGTGTTTTTCCAACTTCCTTTGAATCCATATTAATTTCAAAGTAAAATGTTATAAGCAAACAAAACATGCCATACCACTGGTAAACCTCTTTGTTCTTCCATTTCACTCAGTGAAAGGAAAATGCTTTTCATGACCTACAAGCACCTACATAATGTGGCTCCAAATTACCTCTCTGACCTCATTTCCTACATCTCTCCTCTTTGTCCCTTAAAGTCTAATCAAAAGAACCTCCTTGTTGGTTCAAAAATGTGAACACACCAGACACTCTCTCATCAGGGACCGTGTTCCATGCTAGATCATCTGATTGATATTTATATGGTTTCCTTCCATCTTTTTGGTCAAAGTCAAATATCATCTCCTTAGTAAGGACTCCCTTGTTTTCAGAGCAGCTTCTTCTGAACATTCCCAATACTGTTTTCCTTCCATTCTGAACTTTTCCCTTATTTTTTTGACAGTCTAATATAGCATAAAGTTTTCTTCTTTTTCTCTTGAATTTGTCTGATATCTTCATTATAATATCAGCTCAAAGGGTAAGATATTTTTGTGTTTCTATAAATTTTTAACACTATCTTTATTTTTGTCTCAGAAACACTAAACAGGGTTACTAGGAAGCAACTCCATGGGACTTAACAACAATAACATCTTTATTTCCTAGAAGAGCTTTCAAAACATAGTACCCAAAACTCTACCTACTGCTATTGAGTCGAATCAGACTCATAGTGACCCTATATAAATTTTCTAAGACTGTAAATCTTTATAGGAGCAGACAACCTCATCTTTCTCCCAAGGAATGGCTGGTGCCTTTGAACCATTGACAATACAGTTAGCAGTCCAACTCCTAACCAACAGCATTATGAGGGTGTGTGTTGAGTAAATGAACACTCCAAAAATGGCAGGGAGGCTATGTCTGACTTCCTCTGGCTTCATAAGGGGGAAAGAGAATCAAAATCAAAATCAACCCTTCAACCTTCTTTGCCTTCTTTGACAACAACCATCCCTCTGTTTCACATCTGTAAAATCCACTGCAATGACCATACAGAACTCACAGACAATACTCATAATTATGGAGTTTATTAGGGAAGTGAACTGTGTGCAATTCAGTATCAGAAACAACTTAAGATGCAATAGTTCTCTTGTTAAGAATGCTTTTCTTTGCTGTACTGCAAGCGTGCCTCACTCTTTTCTTAAGTTTTTCAGCAATATGGCCCTCAGCCTCTAGTCTGTTCAGGCAAGTGTAACAAAGTTCCTTTGGCCAGTTTGTAAATGCCCAAAGGGCACATTCTGCAAGCCAGCCTCCTGTTTCATAGGCATTCCGCTTTACTGGGTCCATAGGCTAGGAATTTCTCAGCTGCTCTGTCTTTCCATGTTGCTGTTTCTGCTGCCGCTACTGCAGATACTTTTCCGTATGGATTTCATGTGCTGCTCATGGCTATTCTTTCTTGAGGATCCAGGGAACATCTGTTCTTGCTTCTGAGATGGCTTTTAAACCTAGCTTAATGGCAAAACTAACCAATCCCAGTATTAGAGTCCTATACACATTGTTTGCATGGTCTCACCCTATCATCTGGTGGGAATTAAGAAGACTTTGGACAGAAAAGACATTTAAAGAATATTCATAGCACCATAAACACAATTAATAAT
>NW_006408528.1:24628872-24631728 GCF_000296735.1 Chrysochloris asiatica
AGCACAGGTAATCATCTTTCTGGTATTCTCTGTTTTCAGCCAAGACCCATCGGACATCAGCAATGATATTTCTCATTTCACTGCCTCTTCTGAATCCGCTTGAACCTCTGGAACTTCTGTCAATATATGCTTGAAACCATTTCTGCATTACCTTTAGTAAAACTTTACTCACATGGGATATCCAAAATATTGTCTGATGATTTCCAATCCATTGGGTAACCTCTCTTTTGAATGGGCACAAATAATGGATCTCTTCCAATCAGTTGGCCAGATAGTTGTCTTCCAAATTTCTTGACATAGTTGAGTGCCTTCTGTGCCGCCTCACGTTCTTGAAAGATTTCAATTTTTATCCCATCAATTCCTGGTGCCTTGTTCTTTGCCAATTCCTTCAATGCACCTTGGACTTCCTCCTTCAGTATCATTGGCTCTTGATCATATGCTACCTCATGAAATGGTTGAACATCAACCATTTCCTTTTGGTACAGTGACTCTGTGTATTTCTTCCATCTTCTTTTGATGTTTTTTGCATCATTCAATAATTTCATACAGAATCCTTCAATAACGAAAGTAGAGGCTTGAATTTTTTCTTCAGTTCCCCCAGCTTGAAAAATGCTGAGATTGTTCTTCCCTTTAGGTTTTCTAACTCCAGATCTGTACATTTTGTTGTAATATTTGGCTTTGTCTTCTCAAGCTGAACTCTGAAATTTTCTGTTCAGCTCTTGTACCTCCTCATTTCTTCCATTTGCTTTAGCATCTCTACTCTAGAGAGCAAGTTTCAGTGTCTCTTCTGAAATCCATTTTGACCTTTTCCTTCTTTCTTTTCTTCTTAATGACATTTTGGTTTCTTCCTGTATGATGTTCTTGATGTCATCCCACAACTCTTTTGGTCTTCGTCCTTAGTGTTTAATGTATCAAATCTATTCTTCAGATGATCTCTAAATTCAGGTGGGATATATTCAAGGTCCTATTTTGGCTCTCATGGACTTGTTTTCATTTTCTTCAGCTTCAGTTTGAATTTGTTTATGAGTAATTGATGGTCTGTTCTACAGTCTGCCCCTGGCCTTGTTTTGACTGATATGGAGCTTTTCCACCATCTCTTTCTGCAAATGTAATCAATTTGATTTCTATGTATTCCACCAGGTGAAGTACATGTGTATATTTGTTTCTTATGTTGTCTATAGAATGTACTTGAAATGAACAAATCATTGATTTTGCAGAATTCTATCATGTGATCTCCAGCATCATTTCTATCTCCACGACCATATTTTCCAACTATGATTCATTACTTGAGTATAATTATCAGTTTGAGAGAAGAGCATGAATTGGAAAGTTGTTAAATTTATGCTTCAGATATTACAGTTTCTGAAATCTCTCCTGGTGAAATTTTAAAATATATAAGAACCTGTGTTTTGTGAACAATTGTTATCATGATTAATTGCGACTGTCACAACCGTAAAGGTAGAAGTTTTGTAACAAACAGGGAGCAGTAGTTAATTTTACGTTTCAGGAACAGAGGGCCCTAGGACCATCAAGAAAAATGGGTATGAGCAGAATGTGGGACCATATTCAGAGAAACAGTGACACCGGAGATGAGGACAGACAGAACTAGAGCAGCTGAAGACTCAAAACTCAAGGAAAGAGAAAGACTGTGTGCTTGCAGCCAGGAGGCAGGCTTGCAAAATGTGCCCTTTGGTTGTTTAAATACTTCTATTCTTGCGTGTTTTTGTGTATATCCAAAAAGAAAAAAAGAAACATAACAGGAACAGAAACAAACACTGTTGAATGATGATGCACAGAGGAGATTGTAATCATTGCAATGAAATGATGAGTGTAAAACCTATGTTATCCCATTTAAACTATCACTCAATTCACAATAAAAAACTTGAAAAAAAAAGTTTTAACATCTTTTTCTTTAATGTTTTCAGTTCTTTCTCTCTCTTTCCCTCCTTTTAACCTGCCCCTAACCTCAGTCTGGCTTTGTAAAATTTTTCCTGCTTTACTTCATAAACTTATAGTTTCATAAGCCACAAAAACTGTAGATTTAGCACTTTATCACTTGTTAAAATTTTTAAAGTTTTACTAGAATAATGAAATAAAAATAATTCTAATTAGATGTTCTGAAGAACAGTTTATGAATATATTATATTCTCATTAAGTTGAAAATTAGTGAATTCTGTTTAAAGTTACTTAAATTATGAAAATTACTTTTAATTTTAAAATGATTAACTTTGGAAAAAAACAGAATCTTAAACCAAGATATCATCAACCTATCATATATCAGTAACAACCTACACTTATAAATAGACATTTTTTTCATGTCATTATCAAATAGACTATTTTAACTCTAACTTAACTGCTGCAGAAATATATCTAGGAATTTTATAAAGGGAAAAAAATCTCCTTATATAACATATAAGGTAATAAGTAGAGCTGCTAATCTTAAGGTCAGCAGCTTGCAACTACCATTTGTACCGTGGAAGAAAGATGAGGCTTTCTGTTTATGTCAGGATTTTACAGCCTCGGAAACGCTATGCAGGGTCTCCATGAGTCAGAACCGACTCCATGGCACCCCTCCAACACCACTACATAACATATAGGTAAAAGTACATAAAATATTGCCTATATTTTTTTCTAAATCTTGGTGAATAAAGTCAATGTTAAACCAATTAAATTTATTTTATGCTGACTTCATATCATATAATAGAAATCCTCAACTTATTGAGCACTTGGATGCTACTTATTCATACATTTACATTATCTTTATACCACACTTGTGAAATTTATAGCTGACGAGAACTATGACATCACAGTGTGGAGCTGTAGGGTAAGCATTGGACTACTAACTATAAGATCAAC
>NW_006408528.1:24632428-24634450 GCF_000296735.1 Chrysochloris asiatica
GAAACTACCAGCTGTTCCGCAGGAGGAAGATGAGGCGTTCTGCTCCGGTAAAGATTTACAGCCTGGGAAACCCTGTACAGGGTCGCTATGAGTCAGAACTAACTCCACAGCACACAGTCACCACCATATACCATCTGTTAACAGTATTTCTCTCTATTCATTTTAGCTGTTTTGTTTTTTAAACATTCAGGCATAAATAATAATGTAAACCACCAAAGGGCACATTCTGTAAATCTGCCTCCTGGCTGCTAGTTCTCAATCCTTCCCTTTCCATGAATCTAGAATCCTCAGCTGCTCCCTCTTTCCATGTCCCCATCTCTGCCTACATCTCTGGTGTCACTGCTTCTCTGGATAGGGTCCCCCATTCCAATTATTGCTCTTCTGCCTTGATGGTTCTAGGGTCCTCTGTTATTTTATTGTAAAGTTAACTACTTCCCCATTTTTGTTGCAAAACTTCTACTTTACAACTGTGACAGTCTCAATTAGTGATGATAACAATTATTCACTATTGAATCATAAAAATCTTATCCTCATTTCTTTTCACCAGACTTATGTAGACAAGATGAAAACTAATCAACAGGGACTCTACCTTCCCCTGCACAGTCTTAAAACTAAACTCCCTCTTGAAAACATGTAAGCCAGGCACTTTGTGCCTTTATTGCCCCCTCATTTTAGATAGCCAATGTCTAATTTGCCTGTCTCTATCTAACCTGTATACAGAGGGGATAGCATTGATACTTGATGAAAAGACTCCTTCCCTCTCTGTTATTATTTTGAACTACTACATCCATGAGTATAGGTCAAATTCATCAAATTGTAGCAATTTACATTTATTTCCTTTATCAAAAAACATGTTTTTTAAATCATCCTCTAGTTGAGTTCTGATTATCAAGCCATCGAGGCTAGGTCAAATGGGTACTATCTACAAGTTTAGTTGTTCTTGTGAGTCTCCCCTCACTTCATATCAGCTGGATGCTTCACTCTCATCTCTACCCCTCCATGGCTATGCCCTTGTCCATGGGCTTAGGTGTCCTCAGGTCTCACCACACTTTGGATGAACCAGCCCTTCTTCTTCTCTCTTTCATCTCCAGGACAATAGGAGTCTATGAAACGTGGTTGAACTCAGCCCATTTCTTCATTGCTGCCTTTCCCCCTCTTCTACTCACCAGTAGACCAATGTGGTCTCCATCAAGCTTACATACCTACTCATGTATCTCCTTTGAGTTTCAGTCTTGGAGAGGGGGGTTTGTCCTGAAGGGACTTGATTGCTTGCCTTGATGGCTTCCTGGTGAACATCTTGCTTATTTTTGTAGTAGCCAATCATGCTGCCATTTTTGTTTTGTGTTTTTCCTGCTGATTTTTCTTTGAAGATGTTATGTATCTACTGTTGCTATAGCTGTTTCAGGCTGCTCTGGTTGTTCTTTCGAGTGGTAATGTCCCGCCTCATAAGACTCTGGATGGGGTTCAGGAATCCATCTAAGGTCCTATACACTTCAAAGACTCTGCAAGAGGCCTATTTCACTGGTCAAGTTGTAGAACTTACAAGAAAGTTTGTAAGCCCATCTTCAGCCTATAACTGATTGGAATACCTAAGCTTTTAGATATTCCAATCAGTTATAGGCTGAAGATGGGCCTACAAGCTTTCTGTAATCATGTTTCCAGACATTCCTTTCTATTCCACTCAAGTGTCTATTTTACAATAGTAGACAAGGGAAACCAATATTCATAAGACAGTCAAGCATCTTAGTATAATTTCCCCTCTTCAGACTATGCTTCAATCCCTGTACCACAGAGCCCTGCTGTTCCAAGGTTGAACATGCATCATTATTTACCTCTGTTCCATTTAGCCCATGCAAACAGTGTTTCTCTGTCTAACTTGTTCTTCCATCCTACACCCCTTTTTGTGTATTGCCCTCCCTAGTGTCCAGACTATGACGTATGCCCCCTACCCTGTGGTCTACAGTTGCCTGCCTCCACCTCCCCCAAACCCTCCCACTCCACCCCCACTAGTAACCAACACAT
>NW_006408528.1:24641719-24645511 GCF_000296735.1 Chrysochloris asiatica
CTTTCAGAATCATAGCAACTCACAAGCCACCACAGTACACCAAACTGATAGACGAGTGGTGGCCATTTGGTTTTAAGTGGAAAATGTCATTTTACTCGCATTTGATGTATCAATGATATTATCTGATGATTTCCGCATTCCATTGGATCACATCTCTTTGGAATGGGCACAAATACAGATCTCTTCAAGTCAGTTGGCCAGGTAGTTGCCTTCCAAATTTCTTGGCATAGATGAGTGAGTGCCTCCAGTACCACCTCATTTGGTAAAATATTTCAATTTCAATTTCTTCAATTCCCAGTGCCTTATTCTTTGTCAATGCCTTCAGTGCATCTTGGACTTCTTCCTTCAGGATCATTGGCTCTTGATCTTATGCTACCTCTTGAAATGGTTGCATATCAACCATTGCTTTTTGGTACAGTGACTCTGTGTATTACTTCCATCTTCTTTGACACTTTCTTCATCATTCAATGGTTTGCCCAGAGAATCCTTCAATACTTCAAGTCGAGGCTTGAATTTTTTCTTCAGTTTCCTCAGCTTGAGAATGCTGAGCACGTTCCTCTGTTCTTCTCTTTTGTTTTCCTAATGCCAGGTCTTCTGTATGGACCTCAATGTAAAGAAAACAAATGTCCTAACAACATGACCAACAATAAATAACATAATGATAAATGGAGAAAAGATTGAAGTTATCAAAATTTTAATTTTGCTTATGTCTAAGAGCAAACTGGAGTTTCAGTTAAAATCAATGCAAAGAGTTTATTGAAGGACTAAAATGATCCTAAGTCAGGCAGCACTTAGTGAGAATTCATTAATTTACTGCAGTGAAAGGTAGTTTTCAGAGCTTAAATACAGAAAATTCAGGAACTTACATTAAAAAAAAAAATCTGAGTCATTAACATTTAGATAATCATGCTTCAACAGACACACGACAGTAGCAGTGAGACCCTTAAACATTATTTTGTTAATCATAAAGTTTGAGTCATAGTTTAGTCTTTGGATATTTTGAGGCCCAGCCTGAGTGAACATTCTTCCTGAGAACCACTGTGGAAGGTTTTTGAGATATGCTCAAAGTCAGCTCAGAATAAGCAGTACACAGAATATTTGAAAGAGCCCTGGTGTGGTATTGTGGGTTAATGTACTGAACTGCAAGGTCAGTTTGAACTGCAAGGTCAGTGATTCAAGCTCACCAGCTGCTCCTTGGAAACCCTCTATAGGGTTGCTATGGGTCAGAATTGACTCAACAGCACTTAACAACAACTACAACAAGAGCAACAATAGATGGAAGGAGCCCCTTATGGCATAGTGGGTTACACACTGGGCTGCTAATTGCAAGGTCAGCAGTTTGAATGCACCAGGAGCTCTGTGGGAGAAACATGAGGCTTTCTGCTCCTATAATGATTTACAACCTCTGAAAGCCTACGAGTTGGAGCCCATTCCACAACAGACCATCAGCCAGCCAGTAGCACAAATCGAATCTAGCTTGCATCTTTGGTAAAAGACTCTCTTTATACCAAGCACCTAGTTGTTTTAAGCTTCTTCACACATACTTTCTACAAAATCACAGAATTATGACCATTTTGGTGGAACAATATGTTATAGTTACATGTTGTGAAATCAGTTCTGACTGACAATGACCCTGTATAGGATTTACCAGGCTGTAAATCTTTACCAGAGTGAAAAGCTTCTTCTTTCTCCAGTGAACCTCAGCAGCTGACCTTGTGGTTGGCAGTCAACTATTTATCCTACAGAGCCACTGTACTCCCCAGGGGAACAATACAGAGGGTATGATTTCTGCGAAGTAATATAAAACGTAGTTTCCATCATCAGTGACTAAATTCCAAAAATAAATTGTGGCTTTGATGAGGTAATAAAGTGGATTATAATATTTTGAAAATATTATATTTCCATTTTCATATATTTTTCAATTTTAAAAGAGAGACTTTGAGAGGAATGTTGTTGTTGTTAAGTGCCATCGAGTCGGTTCCGACCCATAGTGACCCTGAACAGGGTTTTCGATTGAGAGGAATAGATAATAAAATAAAGTCATAGCATTACAAAAGTAGATATGTATTGTTCATTTTATGTTCACTTTATTGAAATACAAGTGACATTTTATTGAAGCACAAAAGGAAAACAATTTTTATGTCATATTTTGTATTTCTAATATTATACTTTAAGGAATAATTTAAATAAAGCTTTATAATTGGAACTATAAAACTTAGAATAAAATCACTGCCATTGAGTCAATTCTGACTCATAATGGCCCTGTATAGGATTTCCCAGGCCGTACATCTTTCTATTGGTGGTTTTGAACTGCTGATCTTGTAATGAGCATCCCAATGCACAACCCACTATACCACTCAAGCTGCTTAACCTTAGATTGCTACATAAAAAGTATAGTGTACAATGCATTTAAGTTTCGTAGCTTCTCACTTATGGCATTTTCAAACATTTTCATTGTTAATTGATGTATTCTGTTGGATATTTAGGAAGATTCTTGAACTATGCTTTTTGATAGAAAAGTCATTTGGTGGTATGTCTGTACAATATGTTTAAAAGAGAGGTTTTAAAGTAAAGCCAAAATCAATGTTTGCATCTCATGTAATTCCTGAAACCTACCTGATTATCAACTGCAACCCTAATGCATCACTGTCAGCCTCTTGGTCTCTGTGCAGACTATTAGCAAATACACTAGAATGTTTTTGGAAACTAACTGTTTTAGGTAAATCTAAAATGAAAATGTTGAACAAAACTATTCATTCTGTTTTAAATAAAGAAAGGTGAGGGTTTAGTTTTTGGAATGTTAGTTCAAAAAAAAACCTTCTTTATGCACGTTTTTCTTTGGTGATCATGTACTATGTGAAACAATATATAATCATCTGGTCATGTTTCCCATTCTTTACTCTGCAAATTAAAATATCAGTGAAAAGTCCCTGTTGATAATATAAATACTTATATTTTTCTACATGATTCAATATATATTAAATGTATGTGTCGAACTTAATTTCCTTCTGCTACCAGTGAGATGGAATTGCCAAGTGGCAGCATCAATGGACTCAAGCGTGGCAACAGTAGTGAGGTTGGCCCAGGATCAGGCAGTGTTTCATTCTGCTGTGCATAAGGTCGCTATGAGTTGATGGCACCTAACAACAACAACAACAAACTAGCTAAAGAGAATTTAGCTACCCACTCCACACAGATGGAGACTAAACAAAGGATAACAAGGTTATATCATGCAATGTAACTAATTAACTTCTCTTTATTAGTTATCTGAGTTTTCACTTGCAATAATTACTTTTTGTAAGTTAAGAGGTTTTGGCCCTGAGGACAGGATAACAGTTTCACTTAATTAAGGTATGTGTCACTTACTGTAAACTGGATAAATTATTTCACATCTTTCCTTGAAACAGCTTATGTAATACTGATAACTATATTTCAATTTGTGAATACATTATGAAAACAAGCTCTGAATTTAGGTACATTTCAGGCTTGGGGGAATAAATTCTTTAGATTACCTTCATGCAAATGTCCTACTAAAGTTCACTGCAATTGACAAAATTGTTGAGTTATCGCTGTTGTTCTTGTTAAGTGCTGTTAAGTCAGTTCTGACTCATAGTACCCGGTTTATGAGGAGCAGCTAGTAAACTTGACCTGTTAACCTTGTGGTTGAAACTGACCTTGCAGTCCAGTGCATTAACATGCAGACTCAGTGATCCTATAAAGGATTTCTATGACTGCAAAGTTTTATGGGAGCAAACAACTTTGTCTTTGTCTCAAACAACTGGATTCAACTGC
>NW_006408528.1:24645611-24648625 GCF_000296735.1 Chrysochloris asiatica
TCTTTTCTTAAGCTTTTACAATAATGGTCTTATGTAATATTTGTCCTTTTGTGACTGACTAATTTCACTCAACATAATATCCTCAAGGTTTATCCATATTATGTGGTAGTTTGCACTGTCCTTGTTATTCTTCAAGGTAGCATAATATTCCATTGTGTGTATATACAATAGGTTGTTTATCCATTCTTCCACTGATGGGCACTTAGGCTGTCTTCATCTTTTTGCTACTGTGAATAGTGCTGCCATGAACATTGATGTGCATATATCTACTCAGGTTGTGGTTAGTATTTCTTGTGGATATATACCAAGTAGAGGAATTTCTGTATTATAAGGTATTTCTATTTCCAACGTTCTGAAGAAGTGCTATGCTGTTTTTCAGAGTGTTTTAAACATTTTGGATTTCCACCAGTAGTGTAGGAGAGTCCTAGTCTCTCCAAATCCTTGCCAGCATTTATTGTCCTCTGCATTTTTGAACTTCGCTGCTATTGCTGGTGTGAGATGATATCTCATTGTTTTGATTTGCATCTCTCTAATGGGTATTGATCATAAACATTTCTTCATATGTTAGTTAGCTGCCTGAATCTCTTTCTTGGTGAAGTGTTTGTTCATGTCTTGTGCCCATTTTTTAATTCAGTTACCTGTCTTTGTCTAGTAGAGGTGTTGTAGTTTCCTATAAATTTTAGAAACTATTCCCTTGTAGTTTTCATTCCTTTATTGACATTTCAGAATAGATATACTTTACTGAAGAAGCAATACTAATTTTACTTTCATAGCTCATTTGTGTGCAGTGCTTAAAGAACTCCACTTTTAACAAAAGGTGGGCGGTTCAAACTCACCATTCACTGCAGAAAATATGTGGTAATCTGCTTCCCTAAAGAATGACTGCCTTTGATATCCTATGGGATAGTTCTACTCTATCCTATAGCATGACTATGAGTCACAAGTGACTCAGTGACAGTGCATCTGTCACTATGTTACTAATATAAAAATAGGCTCCATATAAAAATAATTATGAGAATGTTACAGGACCAGGCAGTGTTTTGTTCTATTGTGCAAAGGTCACCATGAGTAGGAGCCAACTTGATGACACCTAAAATCAACAACAAATATTTATGGTTTAAGGAGCCCTGGTAGCACGGTGGCTAAAAAGCTCAGCTGCTAACCAAAAGGCTGGCAGTTCTAACATACCAACTGAGACTTTCCATGATGATTACAATCTTGATAACCCTATGGCACACTTCTACTCTGTCCTAATGAGGTGCTATCAGTTGGAATTGACAACATAGCAACAGATTTTAAAATTTTGGTAATGATAAATAGCTATGTTGTTGTTGTTAAGTGCCATCTAGTCAATTCTGATTCTTAGCGACCCTGTGTAGGGTTTCCAAGGAGTGGTTGGTAGGTCTGAACCGCTGACCTTGTGCTTGGCAGTCCACTGTTTATCCTACAGTGCCACACGAATAGTCCTAAATGTTATGCGTAGGTTATTCAAATATTATTTTGTCTCCCAGCTTAGAATGATGTAATTGCATAACCTATATTGTATAAAACAACAGAGAAATACTCTCCCCACTTCAGTATATTTTAAAAGTGAATATAAAGAATTGAGTGATGGATTTCTGTGCTTATATCATTGTTCATAATCCGCTCTCATTGACTGAGAATGGTAAAATTTTATCCTCACATATGTTTCAAGGGAGGCTATTTTCATTCTTACCTCTTGGGTAACACATGATTTAGATCTTAAATCAAGTGGTTTTATTTTCTGGATCACAATGATTAATTAGAGAAAAGCAAATTTACATAAATCTCAGAATTTCTTCAAAAACTGGGAGAAAAAAGGTTTGCTTTTTTTATTGAACATGAGTAAGAAGAAATGTAACCCCACCTCAGGAGTTACCAACAGTCATCTATCAACCATGATGAAAGAACCAGAGAAAAAAAGGTCACTACACAAAGAAAAGAAACTGTGTTGGTGTCTGGGTACAGCATTTGATCCAGCTAAAGCCAAAGCCACTCCTGGACTATTCAGAAAGATGCATTTCTTCTTTTATTTGACAACTCTATTGTTGATATTCTTGATCATGTGCAACCAAATGTTCACTAATTTTTCAAGTTATGCACACAAACTTGATTTTAATCATTGATTCCTAATGCTGGTGATATATTAAAAGTTCACAGGGAGGTGGTGGGGAATTTAAACAGCAATGATGCTTAAACTCCATGTAGACCAATTTCTGGAATATATCCTGGACATCTGTTAATTTGTAAAGTCCCCTAAATCTGAATCTGTAGGATAGGCATGGAATGCTAATCTCAAGGTCAACAGTTCAAAACAACCAGTTGCTTCTTGGAAACCCTACACAGGATCAGAATGGACTCAACAGCACATAATAACAAGTAATTATAATAAGAAAAGGGTTTGAGAATCATTTGTTTAATAGAAGTTATGGGTCAACTAAATCCAGGGGAAAAGAAGAATTATAAACAAGATTTCCTTACTGTTTGTTAAACTGAGGAGAAATGAAATATGAGTTATTGTTTTAAAAAATGGGTTTCTATTATTGTTGTTAAGTGCCCTCAAGTCAGTTCTGACACATAGTGACCCTGTATAGGGTTTTCAAGGAATGACTGGTGGGTTTGAACCATTAACCTTGCAGTTAGCACCAGTACAATGCATGGGTTAAGAAACAGTAAATTAAAAGTTTTACTTATTCAAATAGTAAAAGAAGCATTTCTAGTAAACATTCTAAGATACATCCCTTAAAACCTATTTGAATTTATAATTAAAAAGAATTACACATCTTTACTCATTTTTAAATATCTTAAACAAAATAAGCTAAAATCTTTGCTCTTCCATAATGCTTTAATTCAAAGTTTTATGGGAATAGTTTTTAATACAGCATATTTATGTTATAGCAAATCTATTTATGTTCTCTATGTCTTTATAATCAAGAAGATATGTCTTAAAAACGAATAAGTGCACCGAAAAATAGGTAAAGGCAATATTGAAC
>NW_006408528.1:24656885-24659310 GCF_000296735.1 Chrysochloris asiatica
CAAGCGTGGCAACAGTAGTGAGGTTGGCCCAGGATCAGGCAGTGTTTCATTCTGCTGTGCATAAGGTCGCTATGAGTTGATGGCACCTAACAACAACAACAACAAACTAGCTAAAGAGAATTTAGCTACCCACTCCACACAGATGGAGACTAAACAAAGGATAACAAGGTTATATCATGCAATGTAACTAATTAACTTCTCTTTATTAGTTATCTGAGTTTTCACTTGCAATAATTACTTTTTGTAAGTTAAGAGGTTTTGGCCCTGAGGACAGGATAACAGTTTCACTTAATTAAGGTATGTGTCACTTACTGTAAACTGGATAAATTATTTCACATCTTTCCTTGAAACAGCTTATGTAATACTGATAACTATATTTCAATTTGTGAATACATTATGAAAACAAGCTCTGAATTTAGGTACATTTCAGGCTTGGGGGAATAAATTCTTTAGATTACCTTCATGCAAATGTCCTACTAAAGTTCACTGCAATTGACAAAATTGTTGAGTTATCGCTGTTGTTCTTGTTAAGTGCTGTTAAGTCAGTTCTGACTCATAGTACCCGGTTTATGAGGAGCAGCTAGTAAACTTGACCTGTTAACCTTGTGGTTGAAACTGACCTTGCAGTCCAGTGCATTAACATGCAGACTCAGTGATCCTATAAAGGATTTCTATGACTGCAAAGTTTTATGGGAGCAAACAACTTTGTCTTTGTCTCAAACAACTGGATTCAACTGCCGACCATGAGATTAGTTTACCAAATTAAATTTTGTTCTATCAGATGGCAATTAGAAATACATAATTAAAATGTCTCTATTTTGATGAGTGGAGTCCTGGTGTGGTGCCATAGGGTAAGCACTCAACTTCAAGGTCGGTTTGAACCACAAGTCAGTGTTTGAAACTCACCAGTCACTCCTTAGAAACCCAATACAGGATTGCTATGGGTCAGAATCAACTGGATGCCACTTAACAACAACAACATTGTGATGAGTAGCTCTGGTGACACCGGAGTTAAAGGTTCAGCTGCTAGCCTGTGGGTCAGTGGTTTGAACTCATCAATGGCTCTCTGGGAGAAAGCCTTTCCATAAAGTCTGAAGCCTAGGAAACCCTCTGGAGCAGTTCCACTCTGTCCAGTAGGACACTAGGTGAGAATAGACTCACCAACGGGTGTATCGTGACAATCTTCTAAGTATATTTTAATGACAGCTTTTTAAGATTTTAAATGCCTGTGCTCTTTTCTTAATATAACTTATATTTACTGAGAAACATTTTCAACATTTCATTCTCAGCAAAAGCAAATATCAGAACAGGTAAAAACTATGTCTACAGTTTAACATCTATCGCTTGCCCAGAAGCAACTATTATGGTAAGTTTTGTGTGTATACTTCCAAAAAGAGTGAGATATAGAAATAAATATTCAGATAGGTATACAAGTAGTGATGCACATAACCAAGATAAATTTAAAGACCATATATCCCAAGAGGTAGAAATGTTCCAGATGACATCGTATCACAAGCAAATCTATCTTGGAATAAGTACAGCTAGAACGTTCCTTAGAAATGAGAATGGCAAGACTTCATCATCTCTTGTATTTTGTACATGTTGTCAGAGGGACCAGTTGAAAGAGGAACAACAATGAGCTAAAATATAACAACAGTTGTGAGGGTGGGGCAGTGTTTCATTCTGTTGTGCCTAGGGCTGCCATGATTTAGGCCAATTTAGGAGTCCTGGTATGGCGTTGTGGGTTAATGAGCCACACTGCAGAGCCATTTGAACTGCAAGGTCGGCAGTTCAAGCTCCCCAGTTGTGCCTTGGAAACCTTATACAGGATCGCTCCTCTGAAACCCTATACAGGGTCACTATGGGTCAGACCCCACTCAATGACACTTAACAACAACAGTAGCACATAATAATAACAACAAATTTCCAAAAGGTTGTCATAAAAGGATAGTTTAAACATTACATTCTAATTTAAACCTCAAAATGCCTGAAGGCTGCAGGTATTTTACAAAAAAAAACAAATCCACTGTCACTGAGTCCATTCTGATTCAGATTCATAAGGACCCCATGGAACAGAGTAGAACTAGAGTTTCAGTGACTGGAAATCTTTATTTTTTTACTTTTCATTGTGAATAAAATCAAGGTTTATGGAGCAGCCTATCCATTTTACATTTAACAAATGAAATACTTCTTTCATCTCAATTATTATAATTCCCTTCATGTAATCCCAGGTATCCTACTTCTTTCCTGTGATTCTTATTTTCACTCCACCCTCCTCCCAACCCTGCCTTTTTCATCTTGAATGGTTCACCACCCCAGATAAGCATCCCTCACTTGAACTATTGTCCCCATTTACCCATCGCTTAAGGAGCTCTGGTAGCATAGTGGTTACGAATCGGGGCAGTTCGAAACTACCAGCTGCTCC
>NW_006408528.1:24659410-24663441 GCF_000296735.1 Chrysochloris asiatica
TGGATCACAATGATTAATTAGAGAAAAGCAAATTTACATAAATCTCAGAATTTCTTCAAAAACTGGGAGAAAAAAGGTTTGCTTTTTTTATTGAACATGAGTAAGAAGAAATGTAACCCCACCTCAGGAGTTACCAACAGTCATCTATCAACCATGATGAAAGAACCAGAGAAAAAAAGGTCACTACACAAAGAAAAGAAACTGTGTTGGTGTCTGGGTACAGCATTTGATCCAGCTAAAGCCAAAGCCACTCCTGGACTATTCAGAAAGATGCATTTCTTCTTTTATTTGACAACTCTATTGTTGATATTCTTGATCATGTGCAACCAAATGTTCACTAATTTTTCAAGTTATGCACACAAACTTGATTTTAATCATTGATTCCTAATGCTGGTGATATATTAAAAGTTCACAGGGAGGTGGTGGGGAATTTAAACAGCAATGATGCTTAAACTCCATGTAGACCAATTTCTGGAATATATCCTGGACATCTGTTAATTTGTAAAGTCCCCTAAATCTGAATCTGTAGGATAGGCATGGAATGCTAATCTCAAGGTCAACAGTTCAAAACAACCAGTTGCTTCTTGGAAACCCTACACAGGATCAGAATGGACTCAACAGCACATAATAACAAGTAATTATAATAAGAAAAGGGTTTGAGAATCATTTGTTTAATAGAAGTTATGGGTCAACTAAATCCAGGGGAAAAGAAGAATTATAAACAAGATTTCCTTACTGTTTGTTAAACTGAGGAGAAATGAAATATGAGTTATTGTTTTAAAAAATGGGTTTCTATTATTGTTGTTAAGTGCCCTCAAGTCAGTTCTGACACATAGTGACCCTGTATAGGGTTTTCAAGGAATGACTGGTGGGTTTGAACCATTAACCTTGCAGTTAGCACCAGTACAATGCATGGGTTAAGAAACAGTAAATTAAAAGTTTTACTTATTCAAATAGTAAAAGAAGCATTTCTAGTAAACATTCTAAGATACATCCCTTAAAACCTATTTGAATTTATAATTAAAAAGAATTACACATCTTTACTCATTTTTAAATATCTTAAACAAAATAAGCTAAAATCTTTGCTCTTCCATAATGCTTTAATTCAAAGTTTTATGGGAATAGTTTTTAATACAGCATATTTATGTTATAGCAAATCTATTTATGTTCTCTATGTCTTTATAATCAAGAAGATATGTCTTAAAAATGAATAAGTGCACCGAAAAATAGGTAAAGGCAATATTGAACAGATGATACAACCTTGCTTGCTGAAAGTGAAGAGGATTTAAAATATTTACTGATGAAGATCAAAGAGCACAGCCTTCAGTATGGATGGCATTTCAATGTAAAGAAAACAAAAATCCTCACCACTGCACCAATAAACAACATTTTTATTAACTGAGAAAAGATTGAAGTTGTCAAGGACTTCTTTCTTCTTGGATCAACTATCAACACTCACAGAAGCAGCAGTTAAGAAATCAAACGACGTATTGCATTAGGCAAATCTGCTGCACAAGACCTTTTTAAAGTGTTGAAGAGCAAAGTTTTCAGCTTGAGGACTAAGGTGTGCTTGACCCAAGCCTTGGTATTTTCAATAACCTCATATGCATGCAAAAGCTGGATAGTGAATAAAGACCATAGAAAAATTGATGCATTTGAATTATGATGCTGAAGGAAAATATAGAAAGTGTCATGGGCTGCCAAAAGGACCAACAGATCTGTGTTGGAAGAAGTACATCCAGAGTGCTCCTTAGAGGCCAGGATGCCCAAACTTCGTCTCTCATACTTTGGAAATATTGTCAGGAGGGATCAGTTGCTGGAGAAAGATACCATGTTTGGTAAGGTGAAGGGTCAGAGAAAAAGAGGAAGACCCCCAGTGAGATGGGTTGGTAAAGTGGCAGTATCAGTGGGCTTAAGCATGGCAACAATTGTGAGGTTGTCCCAGGACTGGGCAGTGTTTCACTCTGTTGTGCATAGGTTTGCTGTGAGTCGGTACCAACTTAATAGCATCTGACAACAACAACATCAGGAGTTATGCTCATTGTCATATAGCTCTCTAATTTTCTCTCTTAGTGCAAAGCGAAGTTTCTACCCCTTGACTCTAATGTAGGATTAGTATTGTGTTATCAAATAGGATATGAATACAGGTGATGCAAGTAGGGACCTTATAAGCCATTGCATAGTACGCCACACTTATTCTTTCTTCCATTCCCACTAATGAACATGTTCTAGCTAGCCAACTGGTGTTAGGAGGAGGAGAATGACAAATTCATGGAGCAGAGCCAACTACAGATACATGGTGTAAAAGAGCTGCTTCATAACTGTGTCCTGGAGCAGAGCTTTCATGCTGAAGCCAGCCAGTCATCAGCCTGTTGAGCCTCAGACCTGTGGATCAACATCATAATAAATTATGTTCTAAGGCATTGAGATTTTTAGTTTGTTAAGCAGAATTCCTCAGCAATAGTGAAAAATTTAGGTTGAAGTGTCAACCTTTCCCATACCTTTATCACTTACCCTAGTAATAAAAGGCAATAGTCTTTAATTTCACAATCAAGGTAAAATGCAAAATGAAAATACTATTTAGAGCATTTGATTTGAACAGTTTCTACAGGATTCTTAGAGAGAATCTACTGACTTCATTTAGATGAGCGAGTCTATCAAAATACATTGCTCTCAAGTTATCCCTGTAGAGAGAGTAGAAATAAGCAATTGAAAACAAAACTTGCTGATGGTTTACTTTTATATAGAGAAAACTCTCACAGTCATTTTGAGGGACATTTATTAAAAGGTTGGATATCCTTTTCCAGTGACTGGTCCCTCTGAAGTATGAGAAATGAAATCTGCCCGTCCTGACTTCCAGGGAGCATTCTGGCTGCACTTCTTCCAACACAGACCTATTTGTTATTTTGGCAGTTCATGGTACTTTCAGTATTCTCCTCCAACACCATAACTCAAAAACATAAATTATTCTACTGTCTTCCTCATTCATTGTCCTACTTCCACATGCATATGGAGTTACTGAATGTACCATGGCTTAGTCAGGTGCACCTTAGTCCTCAAACTGATATCTTTGCTCTTGAACACTTTAAAAGGTCTTGTGCAGCAGATTTCCCTAATGCAATGTGTTGTTCGATTTCTTGACTGCTGCTTCCATGAGTGTTGATGGTTGATCTGAGCTAAATGAAGTCCTTGACAACTTCAATCTTTTCTCATTGATAAGGATGCTGTTTATTGGTGCAGTGGTGAGGATTTTTGCTTTCTTTACATTGAGATGCAATCTATACGGAAAGCTGTGGTCTTTGATATCTTCAGTATTTTGAATTCTCTTCACTTTCAGCAAGCAAGCATATCACAGGTTGTTGTTAATGAGTCTTCCTTCAATCTGATGCCACGTTTTTCTTCATATAACACAGCTTCCTGGATGATTTGCTCAGCACACAGACTGAATAAACATTGTGAAAGAATACAACACTGGCATATACCTTTCCTGATTTTTAGCCATTCAGCGTTCCCTTGTTTTGTTTGAACAACTGTCTCGATCTATGTACAGATTCCTCAAGAGCAAAATTAAGTGTTCTGGAATATTGATACTTTGCAATGTTGTTCATAGTTTGTCATGATCCACACAATTGAAAGCCTTTGCACAGTCAATAAAGCACAGGCAAACATCTTTCTACTATTCTTTGCTTTCAGCCAATATCCATCTGATGTCAGCAATGATATCCATCATTCTACTCCCTCTTCTGAATTTGGTGTGGACCTCTTGGAGTTTTCTGTCAATGTATGGTTGCAGTAGTTTCTGTATTACCTTTAGTAAAACTTTATTCGCATGTTGTTGTTGTTGTTAAGTGCCATCGAGTTGGTACCGACCAATAGCAACCTTATGTACAGCAGAACAAAACACTGCCCGATCCTGGGCCAATCTCACTATTGTTGCCACACTTGAGTCCATCGATAGTGCCAATTGGCCAGTCCATTTCATGGGGTCTTCCTCTTTTTCTCTGACCCTCCACCTTACCAAACATGATATC
>NW_006408528.1:24669922-24671232 GCF_000296735.1 Chrysochloris asiatica
CAAGGGTGAGTTCATTCCAGACCTGAAGAGTGGTCAAGAGTCACAATCTAGGGTTCCTTAAGTCTCTTTCTTACTAGTAAATCCTTTTTCATATTTTTGAGTTTTCTTACACATTTTTTTCCACTCTATCCAGGACATTTCAGAGTAGCTGATTGTGGTAGCTGATCACCATCTAGTTCTGGTCTCAGGATAATGGAGACTGATGTTCACATGTTCCATTCATCCATTAGACTAATTGGTTCAAAGTGTCCTAAGTTTTCATCTAGCTTCTTTCATCTGAGCATTGAGAGACCAGTAGTTGCACCCTAGATGGCCGCTCTTGAGTTTTTAGGATCCCAGTTACTACTCACCAAATTAGCATGTAGAACATAGTCTTTGTGGACTATCTTATGCCTACTGACCATGGTGATCCCTGAGACTATGGTTCTGAACTCCCAGGCAGAGTAACTTAGAGTTCAAAACTTGATGGGGGCAGACAGCCTCATCTTTTTCCCATGGAGTAACTGGTGTATTTGAACCACTGACCTTTTGGTTAGCTGCCTACTACGTGGCCCACTGTGCCACCATGTCTTTTTGCAAGTGGGTTGAGGGCAAGATTATTTGCAGTTAGGTCAGAAATAACCTTATATCAGTTGAGTGCAGTAAAGTGGGGATGTCTAGGTTTAATCAGTTATGTTAGGATTAGCCAATGGCTCATTTTTTAGTCTCTGCATAAGCTTCATTGTACCTAGCTTTTTAAAGTCTTTTGGTTTTCCTGGAAACAAAATGGTCTCCCTACATGTATATAGAATGACTGATAAGAATAAACCTTAGGATCAAGTTGCAGTGAGTTTTGATTACTTTTTAACACAAGTGAGTCACTAAAGTGAGCACATATTCAAGGAACAGTTGCATGCTGTTTTCACAGAACAAGTGTGACAGAATCTGTGTCCATATTTTAAAGCTGCCATCAATTCATATTATCTTCTATATATCTGCATTTATCATGAATTATGGCCTTTTTTCAATGATCAAAATGGTTTTATTACTTATGTTTTCTTTATCTCATTAGAAGTTGGCCATTTTATTTTCTTTCAAATAATCAACTTTTGACTCTGAATTTTCTTTATTGTATATTTATTTCTATTTTATTAAACTCTCATCCTCATTATATGCTTTTCCTAAAATTACTTAGCAGTTCTGTTGGCATAGTGAGTTATGAGTTGGTGCTAACTGCAAGCTCAGCAATAGTTTGAGCTCACCAGCCGTGCAGGAGCAAGATGAGGCTGACTGCATTTGCAAAGATTTATAGCCTTGGAAATCCTAGGAAG
>NW_006408528.1:24672097-24690764 GCF_000296735.1 Chrysochloris asiatica
AATGAAATATGCAAAAATCTGAAGCTAGAAAACCAAAAGAGAATAACATGCTCAGCATTTCTCAAGCTAAACGAACTGAGAAAAAAATTCAAGCCTCCACTTGAAATACTGAAGGATTCTATGGGCAAAATGGAGTTCTGGTGTGCCTCTGTCGGATAAAGCGATAGACCAAAGTCAGTCTGAACCATAAGATCACAGGTTCAAACCAACCAGCTGCTACTCAGAAAATCTATGCAGGGTTGCTATGAGTCAGAACTGATTTGACAGCATGTAAGACCAACAACATGGGCAAAATATTGAATGATGCAGAAAGCATCAAAAGAAGATAGAAGGAATACACAGAGTCACTGTATCAGAAAGAAATGGTCAGTGTTCACCATTTCAAGAGGTAAGATATGATCAAGAGCCAAGGGTACTGAAAGAAGAAGTTCATCGTACAGTGAAGGCATTGGCAAAAGAGAAGCCTTCTGGAACTGATGGAATACAAATTGAAATATTTCAACAAATTTATGCAGCACTGGTGGCATTCATTCATCTATGCCAAGAAATTAACAGACAGCTACATTACCAACGGATTGGAAGAGATACGTATTTGTGCCCATTCCTAGAGTGGTGACTCAATGAAATATGGAAATCAAGGGACAATGCCATTAATATTACATGCAAATAAAATTTTGCTAAGGATAATGCAGAAATAACTGCAACAGTACATTGATATGGAACTGAAAGAGGTTCAAGCTAGATTTGGACAAGGATGTGGAATGAAGGATATCATTTTTAGTATTGGATGGATCTTGGCTGAAAGCAGAGACTAGCAGAAAGATGTTTACTTGTGCTTTATTAACTAAGCAAAGACTTCAGGCTGTGCAGATCAAGGCAAGCTATGGACAACGTTGTAGAGAATGAGTATTACAGAAAACTTAATTTTTCTTATGATGAACCTGGACTTGGACAAAGAGACAGTGGTTTGAACTGAACAAGGGGACAATGAATGGTTTAAAATCAGGAAAGGTGTGCATCAGGGTTGTATTTTTTCATCATACTTATTCAATCTGTATGCTGAGCAAATAATCTGAGATGTTTGAATCTATGAAGAAGAATGTGGAATCAGGATTGGAAAAAGACTAATTAACAACCTGAGATATGCAGATGATATACCTTGATTTCTCAAAATACAGAGGACTTAAAATATTTACTGATGAAGATCAAAGATCACAGTCTTTGATATGGGTTGCACCTCAATGCAAAGAAAACAAAAATTCTCACCATTGGACCAACAAATACATCATGAAAAATGGAGAAATGATAGATGTTGTCATTGACTTATTTTGCTTATATCTACTATCAGCACTCATGGAATCAGTAATCAAGAACTCAAATGATGTGTTACATTAAGCAAACCTACTGCACAAGACCTCTTTAAGGTGTTCAAGAGCAAAGATGGCAATTTGAGAATTATTGTGTACCTAATCCAAGCCATAGTATTTTCAATACCCTCATATGCATGTGAAAGTTGGACAATGAATAAAGCAGACTGTAGAAGAATGGATGCATTTGAATTATGGTGCTGGTGAAGAATATTAAAAGTACCATGGACTGCCAGAAGAACAAATAGATCTGTGTTGAAAGAAGTACAGCCAGAGTGCTCCTTATAATCCAATGTGGCCCGACTTTGTCTCTCATACTTCTGACAGATTATCAGGAGGGACCAATCCCTAAAGAATTATATCATGCTAGGTAAAGTGGAGGGTCAGAGAGAAAGAGAGAGATGCCCAACGAGATAAATTGACACAGTGGCAGCAACAATGGGCTCCAGCGTAGCAACAGTTGTGAGGCTGGAGTAGGACTGGGCAGTGGTTCATTCTGTTGTTCCTAAGGTCACTGTGATTCACAACTGACTTGAAGACACCTAACAACCACAGCAACAACAAATTGCTGCTGAAGCCATAAAATCAACATTTACTCAATGAATGTCCATGACAATAACAAGAAAAGATTCACGTTTTTGAACATGTTTATTTTATCATTTAAATAGATCTTTTTTTCACTAAACAGTAAGATTGATAGATCAGATAGCAGGAGTTAATAGATAATTGATGCTTAAATGCCCAGCTATATTTTTTTTTCCTTGATCACCAACACTACTCTGGTACTTCCTCTAGCTAATCCTTCTATAATTAACTGTTCTTAGTTTCAGATTATTTGGTGCTATCTAGAACATTTTTCTCATTCTTTAATAATGATCTAGCTGACTGACAGAGACTGCCATGAAGTCTCAGTAGAACACTAATTCAGTGAGTCACACTGATGATGTTATTAGCTAACAATATGATGAATTTTTCCAATCACATGTTTTGGAGAATAGAACTAAAAAAATTAGCTAAATTTTCAAAGGCAAGAAGTAGCCATATTTATACCCATATTTTAATATTAATTTCATGCTGTGCAAGTGTATGTGTCCAAGATATTTTCTAATGATATTATTTACTGTAATAAATATAACATGTTACATATAATAAACTCCTGGTGTGATGCTGTAGAATCAGCACTAGACTGTGGGTCATAAGATTGGCAATTCAAACCCACCAGTTACTTCTTAGAAACCTGATACTGAGTCATGGTAAGTTGGAACAGACTCCACGGCATTTAACAATAACAATTGCATATTGTATACTACATGCCATTGTTGTTAAATTCTATGAAATCAGTTCTGACTCATAACCATTCTGTATAGGGTTTTTGAAGCATAGTATCTTTGTGGAAGCAAAAAAGCCAACCCTGTGGTTTGCAATTAAGTGCTTACCCTACTGAGCCACCGTTCTTCCCATATATTATATATATATGTGTATGATATAAACTGTCTCACATTAAAAACATATTTGTACTCCCTGAATGATGATTTTTTTTTTTTCCAGCTAAGATACGGTCACTGTAACATACCTCTTCACAGCATTGCTTACTAATTTGTGTAGCATACCAAGATGATGTGGTTTAGTTTGTATTAATTTATTTCTAGATGGGTTACTCTTGTGCTTTCTCAGCAGCTTCCTTCTGCTTCATTTCCCAAACAATCCTACAAAATTGGCATGTGAGCAATAAAGTCAGTTGGTCTTGAAATGTTTCTTCTAGTACATTTTTTCTATGTATTAATGACTATTAAGCCTTTCAGGTGAAGATAAAGACAGTCTTTTATTTAAAAAAAAATCTTATTTCAAAACCTATAACTCTTAAAATATATAAATGGCTGAATTATGCATGTGTTACATGATTGCTTTCTCAAAAGCATTTTAAAAGTAAAGTAAAAGTAAAAATAATCCTGAAGTGAAAAAAATAGCTAAGAAATTTTTAACTGAGACAACCTGAACATTATTAATGAAATGTCACCAAATACACAAACTACTTCTACACTGTATCAGCACAGTGTAATTTATCTATCCCAAATAATGAATATTTATATATTTAAAAGATATGTATTGTGAAGGTACAAGAAATGTTTCCAACATAAAATAGGATTCATTATGCATGGTTTTGAAATAAAAACTATGCATATGTTTTGATATACATATTTGTGAGCAAATAATTGCATCTTATGTTACTGAAAATTGAATTTATTCAAGTATATGTAATGTTTGCATTATTTTTCTCCTTCTGTGGGTTGACACTTCATTACCAGAAGTCTGTGCCTTTTTATTCTTTGCCTCATAATTCAGATTCTTGGCACATGATATTGAATTTTATAGCTAAAATAAAGTAAATCATGTACAGCTGTCTCTATTTTAGGTGTTCTTTATGTTTGTACTAGTAGTGTTACCATGGCCTAAATCATTGTGTGTCCACAATTCTGGAGCAATTATGCATATCTGTAACCATTTCAATTCTTGGGCACTTTCATGAATATTCTCTAAATGTGGCTGAAAATTGCAGATGGTATTACTCAAATGTTGGTTCAGAAACCACAATGGCATTGATAGCAATGCATTCTAAAAGTATTTTAGGTCAGAAGTCTCAACAAACAATCCATGGTCAAAGCCAGTCAGCAGACTCTGTACAGAATCAGAAATAAGACTGGTTTTTACATTTTCAAAGGATTTTTTAAAAAAGGAGAAGGAAAAAGAAGAGAAATAGTAATACTGCATGTGACATGCAAAGTCTAAAATACTTACTATCTTAATTTTAGACTTTGTGTGCCACATAAGGAACCATGCTTATGGTAGCTTTTCAGGAAACTTGCCAGTCTATCTCTTTAAATTTTCTGAAAACTTCATGATCAGCCCCTGTTATTGTCCTGTGCCACTTGAAAAAGTCTGTCAAGATTGTCCCTTTGCTATACCCCAAACAGTTGCCATAACCTATTGGGCTGACCCTTACCCCTTGAGTTTGACAGGTGTAGTAGATCCCTTGGGAAGCCATAGGTTCCACTGGATGTTGCTCTTTGAATCATACTCGCAAATCCAAGACTTATCCTTGATTATGATTAATTCCATAAAATCGTCTTCATTTGATTCTATCTTGTAAAAAAGACTGATGGAAAGATTAACTTTTTCAGCTAGCTGATCTGTGCCCAATGATTTTGGCATTTATTCAGATAAAACAACAACAACAACAAAAAACTTGCTAAGGCCAAGATGTTTGCTTAAAATTGAAAATGTCAAACCATGTGAGATCCCAACTTCAACAGCTATCACATCAATGGCAATTTTATCTCTTCTTTCACTAGTTTCTGGAATGCAACTACAAATTCTTCTTTCATTGAGGGTGACAGTCTTCCAACTCTTGACTTGTCCTTAAATCTTACTGACTATCCTTAAAATATTTGATCCATCTAATAACTGTTTTTTTGTTTGTTTGTTTGTTTTAATAGGGCAGTAATCCTGAAATGGAACACGTGAAGAGCAATATCTTTCATTCATGAATAATTTATTTTAGAAACAGCAACACAAAGTTGGTATCTATGAGTTGGAGATTAAAGATATCCCAACTGTTTGACTTTTCCGACATGTTATACCACTCCATAGTTTTTAATACAAGTTTCCACTCCTTCTTTTCTTCAAATCCCTGGATTCTGCTATATGTTGCAACATTTCAAGAAGAAAACAACAACTCACAATTGTTAAAAGAAATAGCTCAAAAAATAATGAAGGCTGGAGAGTGTCAAATCCATAGTACAGAGATCAGTCTGGAAGAATCTTCTCACCCACGTAGTCTCAGGAGTAGATCAGATCACATGGACAGATCGTATCTGTATATGGCAGGTTGTTAATAAATCTTCATTCAATCTTGATGCCAGATTCTTCTTCATATAATCCAATGATTGGATTATTTGCTCAGCAAAGAGTTTGAATTAGTATCATAAAAGAACATAACCCTGATATGGTCTGTTCTACTGTCTGCCCTGGCCTTGTTTTGACTGATGAAATGGAGCTTTGCTACCATATCTTCCCACAGATGTAGTAAATTCGATTTCTGTGTATGTCATCTGGTGAGTTACATGTAGATAGGTGTCTTTTATATTGTTTAAAAAAGGTATTTGCAATTAAGAAGCCATTCGTCTGGCAAAATTCTATTATGCAATCTCCAGAATCATTCATATCACCAAGACCACATTTTCCAACTAAGGATCCTTCTTTGTTTGCAACCTTTGCATTCCAATTATCAATAATTATCAATATATCTTGATTGAATGCTTGATCAATTTCATCTAAAGAAGTTAGTAGAATTCTTCAATTTCATCATCATTGGCTTTAGTGTTTGTTGCATAAATTTGACTAATAGTGATATTAACTGGTCTTCCTTGTAGGTTTTTGGATATTGTCCTATCACAAACAGCATTATACTTCAATATAGGTATTGATATGTTCTTTTTGATGATAAATGTGACATGATTCCTATTCAATTTGTCATTCCGAGCATAGTAAACCACATAGTTGTCAGAATAAAAATTGTCAATACCAGTCAATTTCAGCTCACTAATGCCTATGATTTCAACCTTTATGCATTCCATTTCATATTTGAAAACTTTCAATTTTCCTATATTCATGTTTTGTACATCCCATGTTTGATTATTAATGGATGTTTATAGTTCTTTCTCATCATTTTGTATTGTGGTCCATCAGCAAATAACGGTCAGTAAAGCTTTACTCCATTCAGGTCATCATGGTCAACTCTACTTTGAAGAGGCAGCCCTTACCCAATAATATTTTTAGTGTCTCCCAACCTGAGGTGCTCATCTCTGGCACTAAGCAATAGAGAGTTGGAAATGATTGGTTATGGATATTCTGAATCTGACTTACATGGTTTTCTATGCCAAGAATGACCCATTGAAGGGGAATGGTTGTTACTGCATTCGTCATCAAAAAGAACATTTTAAGATCCATCTTCCAGTGCAATTCTGTCTGTGATAGGATAATATTCATATTCCTAAAAGGAAGACCAGTTAATATAACTATTATATAAAGGTGTATACCAACTACTAATGCCAGTAATGATTAAATTCAATAATTTTACCAATTTCTTCAGTATGAAATTAGTTAAACATGCAGTCCTGATATATTGATAATTACTGGGGATTGGGATGCAAAAGTTGGAAACAAAGAAGAAGGATGTTTAGCTGGAAAACCTGTACTTATTGATACAAATTATGCTGGAGATTGCATGATAAGAGTTTTGAAAGAGCAATGATTTCTTCATTACATTTGCCTTTTTATGCAACATAAACATTGGCTATGCACAAGGACTTCACAAGAAGGCACATACAGGAATCAAATTGACTACATCTGTGTGAAGAGATGCTCAGGAAGGTTAATAGCATCAGACAAAACAAGGTCACTTGTGGAAAAGACCTATCAACTTTTCATATGTAAGTTCCAGCAGAAATTGAAGAAAGTCAAAAGAAGCCCACAAGAGCCAAAATAAGACCTTGAATATGTCTGACCTGAATTTAGAGACCATTTCAAGAACAGATTTGATGCATTACACACTAATTACCAAAGACCAGAGGAGTTGTGGAATGACATAAAAAAATATCACGCAAGAAGAAAGTAAAATAGCCTTAAAAAGAGAGGAAAGAATGAAAAGGCCAAAATAAATGTCAGAGGAGACTCTGAACCTTGCCATTGAGTATAGAGAAGCTAAAGCAACTAGAAGAAATAATGAAGTAAAAGAGTTGAACAGCAAATATATATTGTTGATTTATATGGAATAAGTAGGTATCTGGTGTCATGTGTCTAAAAATCTATAAATAGATGAATATATTAATTTTCATATGTAAGAGAATCTATAAATGTGGTAAGAGTATGAATTATAAAGGTATAATTAATATATTAGATATATGGATAGATAATATATTGCATATTATATAAATATGATAAATTTTATGTAATATATGAGTCCTGGTATGGTGCTGTAGGATAAGCACTGGACCTAAAGGTCATTTTGAACCAAAATGTCAGTGGTTCAAACTCACCAATTTCTCCTTAGAAACCCTACATAGGGTCTCTATGAGGCAGAACCGACTTGATGGCACTTACAATATAATGACAATGAGCCCTATTGGTACAGTAGTTAAAGCACTTGACAGCTAAACAAAAATATGGTGTGGTGAACCCACCAGACACTCCATTTGACAGTCCGCTATAGTGTCACAATGAGTTGGAATTAACAAGACAGCTATGGGTTCTATTAATTTATGTGATACGTTTTTTGCAGTGACATTTATAGCATGTAAAAACGTTAAATAGCTATGAAAGTACTCCCTTTATGAAAGTGTGCTTTATGATACTTCACTTTTGTAAAAGATAAACATTAGAACCTGTTTTTAGTAACCAAAAGAAATCTAAAGTAGATTTCCACTTTTGAAAAAAAAAGGTGAAAAGCGAAACTAGTATTCATCATTTGATTGCAGTGATGCATCCTGGGAAGCAAGAGTGGTGTTACTAAGCTCCTTCCACAGGAACTACACTTAACATTTCATCATCTAGTCACCAAAGCTTTGAACTGTGTCTATGAACACTATCTGTTAGTTATTTTAAATGTTATGTGTTATTTGGTTTGATTTCGTGTTTTATATTTTGGGCCTGGGGATGCTGAAAAAGTTTTCCCATAGAAATTAATGACAATTAATTATTCACTTTATGACATTTACAATTACAAATGGTTTCACATGAATGCTCTACTTTTGGATATTAGGATGAAGTACAGTGAATTGTTTGGTGTGGCTCTTCTAGCATAGCTAGGAAGAGGTTATCCTGACCAAAAACTGTATTCTGAGCATTTCTGATTCTGGGTTAGAACCTGTTAGTTTGTTGTTAAGTACTGTGGAGTCAGGTCTGACTCATAGTGACTCTACACAGGGTTTCTGAGGCTGCAAATCTTTATGGGAGCAGAAAGCCTCATCTTTCTCCCACAGAACAGCTGGTAGTTTCGAACTGCTGACTGTGTGTGAGATTAGCAGCCTGATTCATAGCCACTATGCTACCAGAGTTCCTTTAGCTTACTTTATTTTTTTATTCACTGAAAAATAATTTTTATTGTGATCCCACCAGCTGCATACATTTGTCACCTGAGTTAACATATGTTTATTCCCTGACCTGTGAATTACTGTCCCCTCCCTTCTGCCCCTGGTAACCCTCAAAGAATTATTCTTTTAGTATGGAAATATTTTCTTAATTTTTCACAATAATAAATGTATACACTATCTGTCCTTTTATACCTGACTAATTTCACTCAGCGTTATGTCTTCAAGGCTCATCCATATTGTGTGATGTTTTGCAGCTTCATCATTATTCTTCAAGGTAACATAGCATTCCATTGTGTGCACCAGAGTTTGCTTATCCATTCTTCGGTTGGTGGACATTTGGGTAGTCTCTAGTTTTTTGCTATTGTGAATAGTGCTGTGGTGAATATTGGTGTGCATATATCTACTCTCCTACTTAGCTAACTTCAAACAAACTGATGAAGCACTGGACATGCTCACTCATCTATGCCAAGAAATTTGTAAGAGCTATCTGAACAAGGAATTAGAAGAAACCCATATTTCTGCCAATTCTAGAGAGGTGATTCAAGGGAATGCAGAAATCATTGAATGATATCATTAGTATCACATGAAATACAATTTAGCTGAAGATAATTTAAAAAATGGTTTCAAAGTACTTATACAGGGAAATACCAGAAATTCAGGTCCAATTCAGAAGAGAACATGGAATGAAAGATATCATCATTGATGTCAGATAGATCTTGTCTGGAAGCAGAGAAGATGTTTCAACTCTGTGGATCATGACAACTATGGGTAATATTGCAAAGAATGGGTATTCCATTCTGTACATACACAAAGAGATAGTCATTCAGACAGAACAAGGGATACTGAATGACTTAAAATCAGGAAAGATGTGTGTCAGGGTTGTATCCTTCCACCACACTTATTCAATCTGTATCCTGAGCAAATAGTCCAAGAAGATGGATTATATGAAGAATGTGGTATCAGGATTGGAAGAAGACTCATTAACAGTCTGTGATATACAACTAATACAAGCTTGCTTGCTGGAAGTGAAGAGGACTTAAAATACTTACTGATAAAGATGAAAAACTGCGGTCTTCAGTATGAATTGCATCTCAACGTAAAGTAAATGAAAATCCTCATAACTGGACCAATAGACAACATGATGTCAAATGAAAAAAATATCTAAGTTGTCAAATATTTCATTTTGTTTGGATCCATTATCAATGTTAAGAGCAATGACCAAAGCCATGATTTTTTTCAGTAGTCTCATATGCATGTAAAAGTTGGACAATGAATGAAGAAGACCAAAAAATAATTGATGCATTTGAATTATGGTTTTAGAGATGAATATTAAAAGTACCATAGACTGCCAGAAGAGCAGGCAAATCTATCTGGTGAAGAAGCACAACCAGAAGTCTCCTGAGAAGCCAGGATGGTGAGACTTTGTCTCTCATACAGAGGGACTAGTCCCTGGACAAGGACATCATGCTTGGTAAATGGAGAGTCAGGGAAAAAGAGGAAGACTCCCAAAGAGATGGGGTGTTACAATGGAAGCAGCAGTGGACCTAAACATTGCAACAGTTGTGAGATGGCGCTGGAGTGGGTAATGTTTCCTTTTGTTGTGCATAGGGTCACTATGAGTTGGAACTGGCTCGACCTCACTTAACAACATGACAACAATTCCCTAATAAGTATGAATATAGTCTATCATTTCTATGTGGCCACTGAAATGAATTATCAAACAGCAGAAAAGACAGTGCCATGGGTTGGTGTCAGAAATGGTGAAACATTGGAGTGGGGAGGCATGTCTGCCCTCAGCCTGATCACAATCAATGTTGGGCTGATGTTGAGTCAGATTCTACTTCCCTCTGGTGAAGCCAGAAGTGTCCTTTTTACCATGGGGAAACCTTTTTTTACCCTGTCATTTTGCTAGAGACAGGAGATGTTAAAGGATGTGCATCTGGAGTCCCACAGACCTACATTCACACTCAGGATTGCTTATATGTATTCACTGTGATTATAAACATTTTTAAAATACTTTTAACTTTTACCAGTATTTTGTTTCCGTTTTCAACATCTTTATGTATCTATTTTATATAACTATGGTGAAGTTACTCTATAAAACAATGTATGTGAGGCCTTTAAATCTAGTGGTCATACATTTTGTTGTTGTTAAGTGCCACTGAGTTGGTTCCTACTCATAGTGACCCTGTATAGGGTTTCCAAGGAGCGAATTGTGAGTTTGAACCACTAACCTTGTGGTTCATACCGAATTTGAAGTCTAGTGCATTATCCCACAGTGCCACACCAGAACTCCTAAATTAAATATTAGGTATTTTTATATCTATTATAAATAATCATTTATATAATATCAACCATTTTATTTTTGAAGAATCAATATTTTTCAACTATTTTAATGAATCTCTGAAAATAATCTATTTTTCCTTATTACGTGAAAAATAAAGTAATATTTTCAGCATTTATAATTAAAAGTATTATGGGGGAAGGCTTTTCAGACCTAAAGAACTACTGTGACTTAATAAAAGGATCAAATAGAGGGTTATTGTTCATTGTAAATGTGGTAGAACTTTGATAAAATATCACCTGCTATTGCTTGCAATTTAGCATAGTCCTGTTGATTTCTGCTTGTTACCGAAAGAACCAGAAGTTTCTTGTTATACTATTTTATCTACATCTCAATCACTTGGAAAAGGCCCAGAGAATCATGTTTTAATGAAGTCCATCTCTTAGTGACTCTGGAATAAAATGCTATCCTTCTTTTACAGAACTCACAATATACATATTAAATAAATGGAGAATAGGCATTGGAAGTGAGATATTACATGTCTGGGAGGTCAATAAGAACACAAAACCCCTGGTTATTATAAAGACAAAAATTAGCAAGTTTGAGTCTTGAAAGGATTAAGAATAAAAAACATCTGATAAGAATTAAATTACTGAAGTTGTTTGAATTCTAAACAGTTTGTTGTTTTTCATGACTATATTTCGTCTGCAAAACCATATACATACTGTCTTGATGATTTCAATAATTTAGATAAAATTCACTGATTAAACCATTTTATGTAGACCTCTTATTTGTGTTGAATATGTCACATAATTTTTATAATTCTCATTTGAGTAACTGTATTGAATTCATTGGATAGATATGGAATGTAAACTATCTGAGATTAGATGTCAAGTCTTATGTGTTTTGTATTTAAGATCCCAACATAGTGCTGATCAACAAGCAAATGCTCAGAAAATGTTTTCTGAATGAGTACGAGGATGTGCAGTTTTCTTGAATTAATAATCTGTCACTATTTTCTTTTTAGATTCACCAGCCTCTCCAAAAAAACCCTATTCAGGGTCCCTGTGAGTTGGCAATTAACAACAACAATTCCTTAATTGAATGCTATTCATATTGATTTTTGTTTCTATTTCCTACTACGTGGAGAAATATGTGCTAGGGAACACTCCTGACCTCTGCCTAACCCCAATTTGTGCCTTGCCAGAATTCAAGGAGTAACTATGGGACTAGGAACTGGACTTATTTTGTTAGCTTATTTCTCATTCTCATTTTGTGATCCACATTCCAGTGTAGAGCACAGGCTCCAGTCCATTCCTGGCCATATAATATGCTTGGAGGTATAACCCTGCAGGAAAAGTCTATGCTTCTCTAGTTCTGTCTATCTCAATAGATGTTGTTATTGTTGTTAGGTGCTATCGAGTTGGCACCGATGCATAGCGACCTTATGCACAGCAGAACAAAACACTGCCCGATCCTGGCAACCTCGCTGTTGTTGCCACGCTTGAGTCCATCGATGCTGCCACTTGGCCAATCCATCTCATTGGAGGTCTTCCTCTTTTTCTCTGACCCTCCATCTTATGAAACATGATATCCTTCTCTAGTGACTAGTCCCTTTGACAATGTGTCCAAAGTATGAGAGACGAAGTTTGGCCATCTTGGCCTCTAAGGAACACTCTAGCTGCACTTCTTCCAAAATGGATCTATTGGTTCTTTTGGCAGCCCATGGCACTTTCCGTATTATCCTCCAACACCATAACTCAAAAGCATCAATTCTTCTACGGTCTTCCTTACTCACTGTCCAGCTTTCGTATGCATATGAGGCTATTGAAAATACCATGGCTTGGGTCAGGTGTATCTTAGTCCTCAAGCTGACATCTTTGCTCTTCAACACTTTAAAAAGGTCTTGTGCAACAAATGTGCATAATGCAATACGTTGTTGGATTTCTTGACTGCTGCTTCCATGAGTATTGGTAGTTGATCCAAGAAAAATGAAGTCCTTGACAACTTCAATCTTTTCTCCATTGATAAGAATGTTGTTTATTGATTCAGTGGTGAGGATTTTTGTTTTCTTTACATTGAGATGCAATCCATAATGAAGGCTGTGCTCTTTGATCTTCATCAGTAAATGTTTTAAGTCCTCTTCACTTTCAGCAAGCAAGGTTGTATCATCTGGATATCGCAAGTTGTTAATGAGTCTTCATCCAATCATGATGTCACATTTTTCTTCATAGAATCCAGCTTCTTGGATTATTTGCTCAGCATACAGGTTGAATAACTATGGTGAAAGAATAAAACCTTGTGCCTCCGATCATGAAGTGGTTACTGTAAGGGTCTAGTCATTGTCTATCACCTGCCCGTTGTGCTCCTTGAACTTGTGAACTTTGACTCCTTGAGCTCCTGGTCTTGAGAGAGATCAAAATCTAGGAACAATCTTAGTTCCATGCATTGCCACTGTGGGTTTCCACCAGGAAACTATGGTAGATCATGGTATTTCGCTTTCCCAGAGTCCAGGTGGGGGATTCTGGGCAAATGACACACCAAGCCAGTGCTCCTGCATGGGTATTTTAAGGCCTAAGGTCCCCACATTCAAGTGAGAACCATCATCCATAGACTAGGCCTTGTGAGAATGCTCTGATCACTTACCTCCCCATCTCACCACAGATATTTCTGCTATAAAGTCACATTCTAAACCTGCGCTTACTATTTTATAGGTTAGGCTTTTTACTATAGCAAGCAATAAAAGTATAAGAAACTTTACTAGCGACTATGTCTGCTCTAACAGCAAAGGAAAAGGTATGAAGTTTTATCACACTTTTAATCCATTGGTGACACACTAGGTCTTTTAGTCTTTCTCTGAAGTCTAACCTGTAAAACATTGTGGATAATATAGCTTCTGTGTGGAAATTCCTTCTGAGTTGCAAATAAATGATTTACAAAGAAATTTTAGAAGCATAGCCTTTACAATTGCAGATGACCTATATTCCAAAGGTTTCAAATGTCTCAGCATACAAATTCCATCCACTTTGGAGGTTTCTGTTCATCTTAAATTCATGAAATATAATGATTATTTCTAAGGGATGACTTAGATTTGGAGATTACTGGGCACATTGATGCCTATTTCCCTCTATGATTTTCCCACACACCTCTCCCCTTAATGTGTACCTCAACACCAGTCAGTCATTAAATGGTCACAGTTTGCATATCAGTGTTCAAAATCCCACTTTTAAAAGACAATGTTCTTGTGAAAGACTCATTGGTTTTTGCCTATTTGGAAAACTAAACATAAAAGAAATTTTACTGAAACATGAACACTACCCCACAATGGGCATTGTTGTTGACTGGATGTAACCTGGCACCACTTCTGAGAGGTTTAGATTATTGAAGTCTCCAGCCAGTGCTTCAGTCCTTGGGGTATAACTCTGAAACAGAGTAAAGCCATCAGCACCTCCTTTCCCTTTTATTTATAATGGATAATATTACTGTGTCTTTTGCTAAACGTTTTGAGTTAGATGAAAGACAGTAACAGTAAAGAAGGGTATTGCTTTGCGATTGAAATGAGAATAGATAATTTTTTTTATTGAATAATGAATGGCTTTCTCTGGCAAACAAGTTGTCTAGAATGTCATGGGATTTATTTAATCTAATCTAATAATCTCAGAATCTGCCTAGGAATCAAGGAAAGTCTTCATTTCAAATCTATTGACGTTTTCTTCTCAGAACATTAATAGTTATGAGAAGATGGTGAGTTACAGGCTCTTAGGTTGGTTTGAAGTTTATAGAGTGTGACCTATTTATGAGGTTTTTTCTCCTCATAGCAAAGCACAAGGCAATTAATTTTAATAAATGTTCTGAGTATTAAGTACTCCTAAAATTATTAGGCTCTTTATGAAGGCAGCATTTAATTATAAAGTTATTTAATAAAATTAGCCAAATCTTTGAAGATAGGTGTTTTTATTAGTTTAATCATTTTATTTTTAATGTTGAAATTTTTAAAATAGACAATAATTGAAAGATTACATTGTACTCAAGTATCCAGATTGAACACAAATTAACATTTTTCACATTTGCTACAGAAAATTTTCACAAACTTTTTATTTAAAAAAATGTAGAGGTATAGAAAAATGGAAAAATAGTGCAATGAGTACCCCCATCCCTTCCCCTGTAACTGACTCAATGGCACTTCACAACATTCAACTCTCAAGAGCACTGTTGGTGCTGTGGGTTAGGCATTGAGCTGTGAACCACAAGATCAATGGTTCAAGCCCACCAGTAGCTCTGAAAGAGAAAGATGAAGCTGTCTTCTACTCCCTGTAAAGATTTATAGTTTAGAAACCCTATGTAGGGTTGAGTTGGTTCTGACTCACAGCGACCATGTACAGGGTTTCCAAGGAGTGGCTGGTGTTTGAATCACTGACCTTGTGATTCAAACTGATCTTTATCCCACAGTGTCACACCAAGACTCCAATGTGGTGGAAATTACTTGATGTCAATGGGTTTGGTCTTTTTATTCAGGTCTTGGGAAAAAAAGAGCATCAAAACACCAAGACATTCTAGCAATACGTTATTCAATGCACGCAGCTGGTTTTCACAAGTCTTCTATACTGAAATTCTCACAACAATAAATAGTATCATGATAAACAGTTAAAAGATTGAAGTTGTCAAAGACTACCTTTTGCTTGGATCCACCATTAACATTCATGGAAGCAGCAGTCAAGGAGTCAAGCATAGCAGTGGATTAGGCAAATCTTCTGCACAAGACCTATTAAAAATGTTAAAAAGCAAAGATGTTAGTTTGAGGACTAAGGTATAACTGACCCAACCCATGGTATTTTCAATTGCTTCATATGCCTTTGAAAGTTGTGTAGTTTGTAAGGAAGGTTTTGAAGAAGAATATTGAAAGTCCCATGGACTTCCAGAATCACAAAGATATCTGTTGGGGAAACTACGATGGCTAGACTTTGTCTCTGTAATTTGAACATGTTGTCAGTAGGGAAGAGTTCTTGGAGAAAGACATCATGCTTGGTAAATAAATAGAGGGTAAAAGGAGGAAGACCTTCAAGGAGATGGATCGACACAGTGGCAACAACAATGGACTCAACCATCACAACAATTTTGAGTATGGTGCAGGGCCAGGCAGTGTTTTGTTGTGGTATGCAATGGATCCGTGTAAGTTGGTACGACTTAATGGCATTTCATAACAACAGAGTACAGAAATGTTTTGTTAATGGGTATGTTGTTGTTGTTGAGTGCCATTGAGTCAATTCAGACCCATAGTGACCCTGCATAGGATTTCCGAGGAGCAGTTGGTGAGCTTGAACCACTGACTTTGCAGTTCAAATGTCTTTGCAGTCTGGCAAAGCTATATCTATATTTATAGTACTTAGAATAAGTACATATTCGTTGGTGAGTAATTGCAGAAAGCATTAAGAGAAGATGGAAGGAAAATACAGAGTCACTGTACCAAAAGGAAATGGTTAATGTTCAACCATTTCAAGAGGTAGCATATGATCAGGAGCCAATGATACTGAAGGAGGAAGTCCAAAGTGCCTTGAAGGAATTGGCAAAGAACAAGGCACCAGGAATTGATGGAATAAAAATTGAAATCTTTCAGGAAAGTGAGGCGGCACAGGAGGCACTCACTCATCTCTGCCAAGAAATTTGGAAGACTGATTGGAAGAGATCTGCATTTATATATGTGTGTGTGTGTGTGTGTGTGTGTGTGTGTGTTTTCCCCCCTAGCATGTAGCCGACTTTATTTTACATGTAGTACACAGGTGGCTCCCTTCCACCTCTGCTCCATATCAAGTGCCCTGGATTGTGAGGGTATATAATCAAAGTTGATCTTCATGATAGTAGCATGATTAGTTGGCTTGGCCAGGAATGGGGGCTTAAGGCCACAGCTCAGAGATGCTAGAATGATAAAAAAACCTACTTCTGGAGAGTTCTGCTTTCTGGAATTCCCCAGAGTTGTGGTCCTAGCTCAACACCAGCATAGCCTCATCCTCAGAGACGGCAGCTGAGTCTGCCTCCTCGTTAAGGCCTGTGATGGGAAAAGGCCCTGGAGGCCGGTGCTGGAAGAGGGCCACCTGGTTCTGTTGTTCACCCTTCTTCACCAGTGCCCTAGAGCCGGAAGGCACAGCTGTCTATGAGGTGCTGCACTGGCTGTAGGACATAAGGATCCCTAAGCAGTGCACTCTTGGTGAGTGGCCGGATCTGGTGGGCACTCAAGACCAAACGTCCAGCAGCCAGCACTGTTCACACTGCCACCCTGAACCGTTGGAGGGAGAGTGAGGTTCCAGGGCTGGCTGTCTTCACAATGCTCAAAGAAGGGGTGGTGTAGGGCCTGTTCGGCTGTCAGGCGTACCTCAGGATCCACTTGCAGCAGCCTTGTGATCAGGTCTTTGACAGTGTCTGAGTGGTCATCCCACTCGAGGGAACTAAACTGGTACTGGCCCTCCACTGTCATGTGCAGTATCAAGATCTGGCACCGGTGCCAGAATGGTGGTGAACTAGCCAGGAGTGTGAATAAGGTCACCCCAAAGGCCCAGAGGTCCACCTCCTTGCCATAGCCTGGGTGGGTTTCATCCATGAAACATCTAAGGATCTCTGGTGCTAGATAGCTTGGGGTGCCCACATAACTCTCATAGCCACTTGCCAGGTTCCAAATGGCAGGAGACTTCAAAATCAGAGAGACAGATCTGTATATTGTCATCTAGGATATTCTCAGGCTTCAAGTCTTGGTGTGCTATGTTGTTGGCATGCAGAAAGCTCACTGCTTCCAGCAGAGACCTCATGATAGACCTGGTTTCCTTTTCTGAGAGGGCCACCTTCTCTGTGAGATAATCAAAGAGCTCTCCCTTCCGCATTAGGTCAAATACCAGAAGCATGAAGCTAGAAGACTGTAGGAATCGATGAGAGTGATGGTGTAGGGGTGACCGGCAACCTGGTGCAAGATGTGTGTCTCTCTCTGCGTGGCTTGTCGCACCTCATGCATATATGTGCCAAAGAGAGGTGAACTGGAGGAATGCGGAAGTCATCAGACAAATCTCTTTGATATCCCATGAGAGTAAAGTTTTACTCAAGGTAATACAGAAACAGCTGCAAGCATACATTGAAAGAGAAGTTCCAGAGGTTCTAGCTGGTTTCAGAAGAGGAGGTGGAGGGAGGGATGTCATTTCTGATGTCCAATGGATCTTGGCTGAAATCAGAGAATATCAGAAAGATGTTTACTTCTGCTTTATTGACAACACAAAGGCTTTAGATTGTATAGATCATGACAAGCTATGGACAACATTGAAAAGTATGAGTATTCCGGAACACTTAATTGTGCTCATGAGGAATCTGTACCAGGACCAAGAGGTAGTTTTTCTGAACAGAACATGGGAACACTGAATTGTTTAAAATTAAGAAATGTGTGCAACAAAGTTGTATTCTTTCACCATACTATTCAACCTATATGCTGAGCAAATAATCCGAGAAGCTGGGTTTAATGAGGAAAAATGTGGCATCAGAATTGGAGGAAGACTCATTAACAGCCTGCAATATGCAAATGATACAACCTTGCTTGCTGAAAGTGAAGAAGGCTTAAAACATTTACTGATGAAGATCAAAGAGCACAGCCTTCAGTATGGAGTACATCTCAATGTCAAGAAAACAAAAATCCTCACCAATGGACCAATAAGCAACATCTTATCAATGGAGAAAAGATTGAAGTTGTCAAGGACTTCATTCTTCTTGGATCAACTATCAACACTCATAGAAGCAGCAGTCAAGAAATCAGACGATGTATTGCATTATGCAAATCTTTTGCACAAGACTTTTTTAAAGTGTTGAAGAGCAAAGATGTCAGCTTGAGGACTAAGGTG
>NW_006408528.1:24691180-24693352 GCF_000296735.1 Chrysochloris asiatica
CACCTAACAACAACAACAACAAAGGGACACAGACTTAACATCTGTTCCTACTTATGTCATAATTTATAGAAGGCAAAACAGGTAATGATACGAGTGATTTTTAGTCATTATTAAGTTAAATGTCTAATAGTTCACTATTGCCATAGACGTGCATAGAAAGAGATATTATTATTAAAGATTAGAGTAAGGGAAGGTATGGAGGGGAATGGACAGCTTAAAACAAAAAGTTGTTCTCAAGTTAATAAAGGAGTAGAACTGTCCTTCATAGGAATTTGTTTGCTACAATTTTTACAGAAGCAGATCTAGTCTTTTCTCCTGAGTTACCACTGAGTGGGTTTGAACCACTACCATTTTGGTTAGTAATCAAGTACAAATCAGTTGTGCCACCCAGGGCCCTATATGCTGCTTGTTATTGTTGTTAAGAACCATTGAGTCGGTTCTGACTCATAGCAACCCTGTATCGTGTTTCCCAGGAGCAGTTGGTGAGTTTGAACAGCCAACCTTAAGGTTCAAAGTCCAGTGCTGATCCTACAGTGCCACACCAGAAGACAGAAAAGCCCTGCTAACTGAAAGAGAAAAGTTATCAGCAAATTCATTCAGATGGGAAAGCATAGGAATGAAAGTCTCAAAGTGAGTCAAAGATTATGCAATGCTTACCTCTCATTTTTGCCATTTTTCTCACTCTCATTAGAAACTGGATGTGCCCAAATATAAGCGGGAAAACGTTGTAGCATATTATATTTTGTAATTCTAACTACATATATTATACTTACATGCTGTCTTAAATAGTTTTATGTTTGACAGTTTAAAATCTTTATTTATTTATTTTTGATCTGTTCTCCTAGTAATAAACACTGAGATTAGTTCCAAACGTTCCCCTGAGACAAACAGTTTTGTTTCTGTAACCATATAGATCTTATAATAAATCCTGGGATATATTATAAGGAGTAGTCACTAGGTCATAAACTATTTCCTATAATTAATTTCATGAGGAACTGCTAGACTAGAGTGATTTTCAGATTTCTTCTATTAGACTCCTACCTGTAGTGTACAATAGTCCCCATCTCTTCACATTGTTTCCTAACAAATGATTTTTCCTATCCATATTTTTTAATGTTTTCCTATCCAAATGTTTCCGATCCATATTTTTGAATGTTTACCTGTTTTTTGGTTGTAAGCCATAATCTGCTTTTTGTTTAAATTAGATAATATATTTTATGAGATAAATGACTTAATATTCTAAAAATGTTTTTCATTCTATTCAGCTATTAACTTTTTTGTTGTTGTTATTAGCTTGGCAATTCACCAGATTTAATTTTCTTTAATCATTGATGGTTGTCTGACTAAAAATATGAAGTAAATGTCTTAGCTACAAAGGTGCTGTAGTAGAATTGAAAATGTCCCAGATCAGTAAAGACAAACCACTTTAACTGAGGAAAGGAAAAGGGGCAATTTGATGTATGACTTTCTGTATAAACAGTGACATCTAGAGCTGCCATTAGAATTTTATAATATGTGAATAAGTTAAAGGTTATCATCTGCTACAGATTTAATGGATTGGAATAAAATTACAGCAAATGACCCTTGCAGGTCCTTTAAACTTGATTGATCACAACTTAATTGTCAAGGCAGGATAGCAATTAATTTTCATTAAGCAGATAGGTCATTAATACTTGTTGTTAGAAGAAAACAGTCTATTAAGTTGTCTAAAAAAGATTTAATAGTTTTTACAATGAAAAACATTTGCAAAATTCACCAAATGAATAAGAGAGCAGATGTAAAGCTATCAAACTCCCCAAGCAATAAAATTTTTCCATGAACTTTTTGAAGTCCTCTTGCATTGTTGTTTCTGTTGTTAAGTGCCAGTGCATCATAAAGTCTCTTGAAAGTGTTGAAAAGCAAAGATGTCAGTTTGAGGACTAAAGTGCACCTGACCCAAGCCATTGTATTTTCACTAGCCATTGTATTTTCACATGCATGTGAAAGTTGGACAGTGAATAAGGAAAACCTTAAGATAATTGATGCATTTGAGTTATGGTCTTTGAGAAGACTCTTAAAGGTGCCATGGACTGCCAGAAGAATAAGCAAATCTATGTTGAAAGAAGTACAACCAGAATGCTCCTTAGAAGCCAAGATTATAAGACACTTTCTTAGACTTCAGACATATAATCA
>NW_006408528.1:24694592-24696537 GCF_000296735.1 Chrysochloris asiatica
AAATCCTTTTAAAGTATTAAAGAAAAAAGATGTTAGCTTGAGGACTAAGGTGTTTCTGTTCCAAGCCTTGCTATTTTCAATAGCCTCATATCCTTGTGAAAGTTGGACACTGACTAAGGTAATTGTTGAAGAGTCGGTGCATTTCAATTATGATGTTGGCAAAGAATATTGAAAGTGTCATGGACTGCTAGAAGAACAAACAAGCTTGTCTCAAAAACATACATCCAAATGTACGTTTGTCACAATGGTGACAGAACTTTATCTCTCATATTTTGGATATGTTCTTAGGAGAGATCAATCTCTGGAGAAAGACTTCATGCTCGGTAAAGTGTAAAATCAGCAAAACAAAGGAAGAGCCCCAATGAGATGGATTGACATGGTGGCAACAACAATGAACTCAAATGTAACAATAGTGAGGATGGTGCAGTTTCATTCTGTTGTACATGGGGTCATTATGAGTTGGAACCAACTCAATGGCACCTAATAGCAAAGACAAGAAAGACAAACACAATACAGACACTGAGTAAACTTTTTGCCTCTAAGTCAATCTTGGCTCATAAGGACCCCATAGGACAGAGTAGCCCCATCAGGTTTCTGAGGCTGTAATGTCTATGGAAGCAGACTGTCATAGTTTTACCCTATGGAGTTCCTAGTGGATTTAAACCAGTGACCTTTCAGTTAGCAGTAGTATGCTTAAACACTGTGCTACCTAGATCCTTTTAATTTTGCTAATAACAGTTGTTATTCTTTCCACTTACAAAGGCTATAAGTTAACTATGCAGATGATATAAACATTTATTAAGATATTTTAATATTTGAATGTATAAAAATCTATAAAATGAATGACACAATCATGTCTTATACCTCTTGTAACGGAACCGAGGTAGTTAGAAAATGATTACTTATCTCCCTGATTCTCTTGTTTTTAAAACTACTTAGAGTTTGAAGGACAAAGAAATTCACTAAACTACCTTAGTCGTTGTTGTAAAGTGCTTTGGAGTTGGTACCAACACTTTGCAAACCTGCATAGGGTTTCCAAGGCTGTAAATCTTTGTGGGAGCAGCAAGCTTCATCTTTCTCCCACAGAGCAGTTGATGGACTCAAACCTCTGACTTTGTGGTTTACAGTCCAGTGCTTATCCTGTGGAGCCACTGTGCTTCTCAGACGACTTTAGTAGATTCCGTAAATTTGGATTATTATGTTTTGTTTTGTTTTAATCACAATGAAGATAAGAGTTTCAATCCCATTAATGTTTAACAAAATATCAACAACCTCACAGCTACTAAGATGTAGATATTATGCTAGTTACCTGATACATGCGATTTACATTTAAATTGACTATAACTATAAATTCTTGTGCAAATATAATGGCAACCCTGTGCTAGCATTAGGTTTAAACTAATTTCTATTATAATGCATTTATTTTTCTTATTTCTTACTGTGAACATTTAAGGAAATTGTTTTTATTTCATGCATGACCATGTCAATTAAAAGTGTACAGATTTATTATTTAGTGTGGCTTGTATTATTCTTAATGACATATTTGTCTACATACGTTGTTTATGTTCTCGAGAGAAATTCATTCTAATCTATTTTGTGGCTTTAGACCACATTTACTGATATATTTATTATTCCTTTCTACATAAATTTAGTTTTAATTTTTTTTTTTACTTCATCTGTTGGCTTTGGTTTTGATTCCAGTACTCTCTGAAAAATATTACTGATCATTGTTTTTTAGTTGTTGTTGTCACGTGCCATCGAATCGAAACTGACTCATAGTGACCCTATGCACAACAGAACTAAACAATGTCCGATCCTGGGCCAACCTCACTACCGCTGCCACACTTGACGCCATCAATGATGCCACCTGGCCAAGCCATTTTGTTAGGGGTCTTCCTCTTTTTCTCTGACCCTCCACCTTACCCAGCATGACATCCTTCTCCAG
>NW_006408528.1:24699780-24720748 GCF_000296735.1 Chrysochloris asiatica
TGGAATCAGAAAACCAAAAAGGAAGAACATGCTCAGCATTTCTCAAGCTGGGGGAACTGAAGAAAAAATTCAAGCCTTGACTTTTGTTATTGAAGGATTCTCTGGGCAATTTATTGAATGATGCAGAAAGCATCAAAAGAAGACAGAAGAAATACACAAAGTCACTGTACCAAAAGAAAATGGTTAATGTTGAACCGTTTCAAAAAGTAACATATGATCAAGAGCCAGTGATCCTGAAGGCAGAAGTCCAAGGCACATTGAAGGAATTGGCAAAGAACAAGGCACCTGGAATTTATGGAATAAAAATTGAAATCTTTCAAGAAAGTGAGGAGGCACAGATGTCACTCACTCACCTATGCCAAGAAAATTAGAAGACAACTACGTGGCCAACTGATTGGAAGAGATTCATATTTGTGCCCATTCCAAAGAGAGGTGACCCAACAGAATGCAGAAATCATTGGACAATCTCTGATATCCTATGTGAGTAAAGTTTTACTAAAGGTAATACAGAAATGGCCGCAAGCACACATTGACAGAGAACTTCCAGGTTTAATCTGGGTTCAGAAGAGGCCATGGAATGAGGGATATCATTGCTGAAGTCCGATGGATCTTGGCTGGAAGCAGAGAATATCAGAAAGATGTTTACCTATGCTTTATTGATGATGCAAAGGCTTTTGATTGTGTGAATCATGACAAGCTATGGACAATAATGCAAAGTATGAGTATTCTGGAACACTTATTTCTGCTCATGAGGAATTGGCCCAAGAAGCAGTTGCTCAAACAAAATATGGGAACACAGAATAGTTTAAAATTAAGAAAGATGTAGGAGACAGTTGTATTCTTTTACCATACTTATTCAACTTGTATGCTGAGCAAATAATCTGAGAAGCTGGGTTATATGAAGAAAAATGTGGCATCAGGATTGGAGGAAGACTCATTAACAATCAGAGGTATGCAGATGATACAAACTTACTTGCTGAAAGTGAAGAGGACTTAAAATATTTACTGATGAAGATCAGAGAACACAACTTTCGGTATGGATGCATCTCAATGTAAAGAAAACAAAATCCTCACCACTGGACCAATAAACAACATTCTTATCAACAGAGAAAATATTGAAGTTGTCAAGGACTTCATTCTTCTTGAATCAACTATCAACACTCATGGGAGCAGCAGTCAAGAGACCAAATGATGTAGATGTACTGCATTAGCAAATCTGTTGCACAAGACCCTTTGAAAGATGTCAGCTTGAGAACTTAGGTGCGCCTGACTCAAGCCATTGTATTTTCAGTAACCTTATATGCATGTGAAAGCTGGACAGAGAATAAGGAAGACCGTAGAAGAATCTATGTAGTAGAAGAATTGATGCTTTTGAGTTATGGTGTTGGAGGAGAATATTGAAAGTGTCAGGGGCTGCCAAATGAACCAATATATCCGTTTTGGAGGAAGTGCAGCCAGAGTGTTCCTAGGAGGCCAAAATGACCAAACTTCATATCTCGTACCTCAGACATATTGTCAGGAGTGACTAGTCGCTGGACAAGGATATTATGTTTTGCAAGGTAGAGGGTCAAATAAAAAGAGGAAGACCCCCAGTGAGATGGATTGGCCAAGTGGCAGCACCAATGCAATGGTCTTAAACATGGCAACAATAGTGAGGTTGGCCCAGGATAGGGCAGTGTTTTGTTCTGCTGTGCATAATGTCACTGTGAGTCAGCACCAATTCGATGGCACCTACCAACAACAACAATATGCCCAAGTTTAGTTGATTTCAATATACCTTGCAGGAAGCTGTTTCAATGGGGTGCTAATGATCATTTTAGTCCCTTAAAGGTTTATAAACTACTAAATCAACTAAACTTGAGCATATAGAACTGTTAATATTTGTGTTTGAAAACTAAAAAAGTGGTGTACTCAAATCACTGTAGTACAGTGGAGTCCTGGTGTGGCACTGTGGGCTAATGCGTCAGTCTGCAAAGTCATTTGAACTGCAAGGTCAGTGGTTCAAGCTCACCAGCTGCTCCTTGGAAACTGTATACAGGGTCGCTGTGGGTTGGAATCAATTCAACCGCACTTAGCAACAACAACAAACATTCAAATAGCCCTCAGATATTAAGTCAATATGCCCATTGTATTTTAATGCCATTGTTGTTGTTGTTGTTGTCAGGTGCCATCGAGTCGGAACCGACTCATAGCGACCCCATGCATAGCAGAAAGAAACAATGTCCGATCCTGGACCAATCTCACTACCGCTGCCACACTTGAGTCCATCAATGATGCCACCTGGCCAATCCATCTCGTTGGGGGTCTTCCTCTTTTTCTCCGACCCTCCATCTTACCAAGCATGATATCCTTCTCCAGTGACTGTTCCCTCCTGACAATATGTCCAAAGCTGAAAAATAATCCACGTGAGTGAGTTTATTTCTAGATTTGAAGGGTGTCTAAGGGCCACATAACCTCAGGAATTTCACTAGTCTCTATCAGAACATTAAGCATGGGCTATTTTTATGCTTTTAAGTTTTGTTTTATATTTTCTGCCTCTATCCGAGAATTCCTATTGTAATCCCTTTCAGTCTGGTTAGCAGTGGCAGTTGGACACCATCTAGTTCTGGTTGTACAACATTGGGTTGTATGGTCCATTAGCCCCATTTGTTTTCTTGAGTCTTTGATGTTCTTGCTTCAAATAGGGAGAGGTCAACATTAGCACTTTAGATGGCTGCTACCAAACTTTTAAGACTCCATTCACTACTCACCAAGGTAGGATGTAGAACATTGTCTTTGCAGACTTTGGTCATTGTTGTTAAATGTTGTAAAGTCAGCTCTTTCATATAGTGAACCTGCAAAGGGTTTCCAAGGAGTGGCTGGTGAGTTTGAACCATCAACCTTGCAGAGAGCAGTCCAGTGCTTATCTTACAGTACCATACCAGGACTATGTTATGATAATTGACTTTAGTGTCCTGAGCCCTCAGTCCCAGCAACTCTTTTCCTCAAAATGTTTGGCTATGGCTAGGAAATTTTTAAATCTTTGCCTTCTGTATGCTCTACTATATTTATGGATATATTTGCAGAACATATAAGTACTTGTGTAGAATTATCCTCTGTCAAACCTATATATGTTGTTGTTGTTAAGTGCTGTCGAGTCAGTTCCGGCCCATAGTGACCCTGTACAGGGTTTCTGAGGCTGTAAATCTTTACAGGAGCAGAACACCTCATCTTTCTCCCAAAGAGCCGCTGGTAGTTTCGAACTGTTAAAGTTCGCAGCCTGATTCGTAACCACTATGCTACCAGAGCTCCTTAATATATAGTCATAGGTAAAATCCCATTCACCTGTCCAGCTGCAGTGTTTCTACATCCACTCATAGACAGCTGCTATTACTGTTCATGCAAAATTGTGCATGCAACAGTATTTATGATTTTTTTGTCTTTAATTCTTGTGCTTCTCCTAATGTCTTTACTTGCCATGATCATTTCATACTAACCTCTCCCTTAATGTAGATTACATTTCCCTTCATCTAAGTTACTATGTCGTACCCTTAGTAATTTACTGTTCCTTTACCTCCCTCATGGTAGCCTTCAAAGAGTGATTCTTTGTGTGCAAACATTTTCTAAACTTTTTATATTATTGGCCTCATATATTATTTGTCCTTTTGTGATTGAATAATTATCATTTCAATCAGCATATTGTTCTCTGTTTTCATCCATGTTATAAGATATGTTCCAGATTCAGCATTATTCTTCATTGTTGCATAGCTGTTTATGCTGACCCTCTATGTCACCAAGTATAATGTAATTTGGCATGAACTGGTCATCCTGACCGCATTTCCAATGTACAAGAGACAAAGTTTTGTCATTCTTGCTTCTAAAGAGCACTCTGGCTGCACATCTTCTAAGACAGATTTGCTTATTCTTCTGGTGATTTCCAGATTCTTTCTCAAAACCTCAATTCAAATACATTGATTCCTCTACAGCCGTCCTTGTTCATTGTCTAACTTTCACAGGCATATGAGCAGATTGAAAATACCATGGCTTTGATTAGGACCACTTTTGTCCTCAAACTCACATTTTTGTTCTTTAAGTATTTAAAGAAGTCTTTTGTAATAGATTGCCTAATGCAGTATGTAATTTTATTTCTTGTGTGATTCCGTGTGCAAAATGAACTCATTGACAACTTTAGTCTTTCTTTATTTTATGCATTGGTCCAGTTGTGAGGATTTTTATTTTCTGTACATTGAGGTTCACCTCTTGTCTGTCAGTTTGTCATATTGTGGGGGCTTGTGAGTTGCTGTGATTCTGAGAGCTATGCCACTGGTATTTTAAATACCAGCAGGGTCAACCACGGTAGACAGGTTTCAGATGACATTCCAGACAAAGACAGACTAGGAAGAAGGAGTGACAAAAAATACTTCTGAATATTTAGTCACTGGAAACCTTATGAATAGCAGAGAAACATTGTCAAATATAGTGCCGGAAAATGAGCCCCTCAAGTTGGAAGACACTCAAAATGTAACTGGGAAAGAGCTGCCTCCTCAAAGTAGACTTGACCAGGATGATACAAATGGAGTAAAGCCCATGGCAACTTCATTTGCTGATGGGGCACAACTCAAAATGAAGAGAAACAGCTGTAAATACCCATTGAAAATCAAAACATGGAAACATATGATGTATGACTCTGAGAAAATTGGAAATTGTCAAAAATGAAACGGAACACATAAAAATAGATATCTTAGGCATTAGTGAGCTGAAATGGACCGGGATTGGCCATTTTGAATGTAACAACCACATGGTTTACTATGCCAGGAAAAATAAATTGAAGAGGAATGGTGTTGCATTCATCATCAAAGAGAACATATCCAGATCAGTCATAAGGTAAAATGCTGTCTGTGATAGGATAATATCCATGCGCCTACAGGGAAGCCCAGTTAATACCACTATTATTCAAATTTACGAACCAACCACTAAAGACAGTGAAGATGAAATAAAAGAATTCTACCAACTTCTTCAATCTGAAATTGATCAAACATGCAATCAAGATGTATTGCTCATTAGTGGTGATTGGAATGCAAAGGTTGGGAACAAAGAGGAAGAATCAGTAGTTGGAAAATATGGCCTTGGTGCTAGAAATGATGCTGGAGAATGCATGATAGAACTCTGCAAAATCAATGATTTGTTCATTTCAAATACCTTCTTTAGACAGCATAAGAGGTGACTATATACATGGACCTCACCAGATGGAATACGTAGAAAACAATTGACAATATCTGCGGAACAAGACAATGGAAAACTCCACATCATCAGTCAAAACAAGGCCAGGGGCAGACTGTGCAACAGACCATCAACTGCTCATATGCAAATTCAAACTGAAGATGAAGAAAATGAAAACAAGTCCACAAGAGCCAAAATGCAACCTTGAATATACCCCACCTGAATTTAGAGATCATTTGAAGAATAGATTTGATACAACAAACACTAAAGACGAAAGACCAGAAGAGTTGTGGGATGACATCAAGAACATCATACATGAAGAAAGCAAAAGTCATTGAGAAGACAAGAAAGAAGGAAAAGGTCAAAATGGATATCAGAAGAGACACTGAAAGTTGCTCTCCAGTGTAGAGATGTTGAAGCAAATGGAAGAAATGAGGAGATACAAGAGCTGAGCAGAAAATTTCAAAGGTCAGCTCAAGAAGTTAAAGCCAAATGTTACAATAAAATGTGCCAAGATCTGGAGTCAGAAAACAAAAAAGCAAGAACATGCTCAGTATTTCTCAAGCTTGGGGAACTGAAGAAAAAAATCAAGCCTCTACTTTCGTTATTGAAGGATTCTTTGGGCAAATTATTGAATGATGCAGAAAGCATCAAGAGAAGATGGAAGGAATACACAGAGTCACGGTACCAAAAGGAAATGGTTAATATTCAACCATTTCAAGAGGTAGCATATGATCAAGAGTCAATGATACTGAAGGAGGAAGCCCAAGGTGCATTGAAGGAATTGGCAAAGAACAAGACACCAGGAATTGATGGAATACAAATTGAAATCTTTCAAGAAAGTGAGGCAGCACAGGAGGCACTCACACATCTCTTCCAAGAAATTTGAAAACAACTATCTGGCTGACTGATTGGAATAGATCCATATTTGTGCCCATTCCAAAAGAAGTGACTCAACAGAATGCGGAAATCATTGGACATTCTCTTTGATATCCCATGCAAGTAAAGTTTTACTAAAGCTAATACAGAAATGGCTGCAAGCATACATTGACAGAGAACTTCCAGAGGTCCAAACAGGATTCAGAAGAGGCCATGGAATGAGGGATATCATTGCTGATGTCTGATGGATCTTGGCTGAAAGCAGAGAATATCAGAAAGATATTTATCTGTGTTTTATTGACTAGGCAAAGTCTTTCGATTGTGTGGATCATGACAAGCAATGGACAACATTATGAAGTATGAGTATTCTGGAACACTTAATTCTGCTCATAAGGAATCTGTACATGGACCAATAAGCAGTTGTTCAAACAGAACATGGGGACACTGAATGGTTTAAATTTAAGAAAGGTATGCAACACAATTGTATTCTTTCACCATACTTATTCAACCTGTATGCTGAACAAATAATCCGAGAAGCTGGATTCTTTGAAGAAAAACGTGACATCAGGATTGGAGGAGGACTCATTAACAACCTGTGATAAGCAGATGATACAACCTTGCTTGCTGAAAGAGAAGCAGACTTAAAACATTTGCTGAAGAAGATCAAAGAGCACAGCCTTCGGTATGGATTACAGCTCAATTTAAAGAAAACAAAAATCCTTATCACTGGGCCAATAAACAACATTCTTATCAATGGAGAAAAGATTGAAGTTGTTAAGGACTTCATTCTTCTTGGATAAACTATCAACACTCATGGAAGATTGTTGTTGTTAAGTGTCGTGAGTGGAGTCGGTTCTGACTCATAGCGACCTTGTACAGGGTTTCCGAGTCTGTAAATCTTTACAAGAGCAGAAAACAGCCTCATCTTTCTCCCGCAGAACAGCTGGTAGTTTCGAACTGCTGACCTTGCAGTTCACAGCCCGATTTGTAACTACTACACTACCAGAGCTCCTTAGCAGTCAAGAAATCAGACAACATATTGCATTAGACAAATCTGCTGCACAAGATCTTTTTAAAATGTTGAAGAGCAAAGATGTTAGCTTGAGGACTAAGGTGTGCCTGACCAAAGCCATGGTATTTTCAATAACCTCATATGAATGCGAAAGCTGGACAGTGAATACGGAAGACCATAGAAGAAGTGATGCTTTTGAGCTATGGTGTTGCAGGAGTATATTGAAAAGTGCCATGGGCCGCCAAAAGAACCAATAAATCCATTTTAGAAGAAGTGCAGCAAGAGTGCTCCTTGGAGGCCAAGATGGCCAAACTTCATCTCTCATACTTTGGACATATTGTCAGGAGTGACCAGTCGCTGGAGAAGGATATCATGTTTGGTAAGGTGGATGGTCAGAGAATAAGAGGAAGACCCCCAGTGAGATGGATTGGTAGAGTGTCAGCATCAATGGGCTCAAGCGAAAGAAAAAGTGCCAATCTGTCTCGTTGTGGGATTCAAGAGTGGCAACTGTAGTGAAGTTGGCTCAGGATCGGGCAGTGTTTTGTTGTGCTCTGCATAAGGTTGCTATGAGTTGGTGCCAACTCAATGGCACCTAACATGAACAACATACTTTGTGGTGCAATCCATATTGAAAACTTAAATCTTCATCAATATTTCAAGTCTTTTTCATTTTCAGCAAGCAAGGAAGTGACATCAGCATTTCACAGTTTGTTAACGGGTCTTACTCCAATTCTGATACCATGTATATTATATAACCCACTTTTTTGGATTATATGCTCAGTATTCAGATTGAATAAATATAATTAAAGGAAATAACCTTGGCACACATCTTTCCAGATTTTAAACTAGACAGTATCCCCTTTTTCATTTTGAACCACTGCCTCTTGTTCTGTATACAAGTTCCTTATAAGAACAATGATGTGTTTTGGAGTTCCCATTCTTTGCAATATTATCCACAATAACTATGATCCACATTGTCAAATGCCTTTGCATAGTCAATAGAAGACAGGCAAACATGTTTCTGGTATTCCCTGCTTTCAGTCACAATCCATCTGACATCTGCAATGAGATCCTTTGCTCTTTTTGTGACTGTTCCTCTAACAAAATAATATTAAGAGATTTGTCTTGAATTGCAGTGATTCTATCTTCCATTGATTCTATTCCTTTAATCTTCAACTTAGTTATCTGTTTCTAAAATGTTAATATTAATCTTTTGGATTTCCATTTGCTGTTTTTGTAGGGTTTTTAATTTTGCATTTATTTTAAAAATGTGTTCTTATTTTTTTTAAGTTCTTCTATAATGCTGTCTGTTGTTTTCTTGATTCTTTTGGTGTTGTCCTTGATTTTGTATGCAATTTACTTTACATTCCCTCAATCTGTTGTAAGTGCCTAGGTGTAATTCTTGTTAATTGCTTATCAGGCAGTTCCAATAGCATTTCTTCCTCTGAAAGTTTTTCTGGCCCTATGTTTTGAGTATTTTTTTGATCCATCTTATCCTGTGTTTTATTTATAATTTACAGTTGTCTCAGTGATACTGTCATGTTATTGTTCTAATTTGTTGATTGTATGTTGTTTTGTTTTACATTGATTTTTTGTTATGGTTTTGGAAACTATATCTGGGCAGCATGGTGGGCATGTCACTCTGATCTCTGTTTTGGCTGCATGGAGTACTCACAACATGTCTTTGGGTGGATTTGATAGTGAGGGGGAGTGTAGTTGTAGTCTGCAATCACTGACCATGCATGCAGGGCAGCTGAGGCAAATTGGGTGTGTGTTGGCCACAGTTGTTCTGAAGTGGATTGTGGCACTTGCCAAATGGGTGGGAAAACACGTGAGGTGAGTGTGGCTTGGTATGGGACACGCTGCTGACTGCTGCAGAAAGATAAAAAGAAAAAAAAGGGGAAGGTAACATAGAAGAAAAAAACAAACCAAGGTGGTAGAGAGGAGAAAGCAGAGAGGTAAGAAGAGGGTAAAAGAGAAGAAGAAGAAAAAACAAAAAGAGAAAAATAATAAAATAATGCAACACGGTATTAGTGGTAGACACCAAACACAACTGCAACTAAAATGCCATGGTTGTTCTACAGCGTCTGCACCACCGAATGCAAAGGATCAGGAGCTGACACTACTGAATGCGGAGGTGACAGGGGGAGAGGCATCACCTCAATCAGACCATAGAAAGGAGGAGCAAATAAAGATAAAACAAACAAGTAGAGGGACAAGAAGGAGGGAGAAAAACACTGAAAATATAAGATAAAATAAAATAAACAGAAAACAAACTGGTACAAGTGTCCATTGCCAAATACAACTGCAGCAAAAATGCAAGAGCTCACTCTTTGGAATGGATGCCACCGTCCACAGTAGGGTAAGGCAAGGGAATTGGCACACAGTTCACAGGCTTAACAAAAATGGGGAGGTGGAAAAAGAGGAAGGAAAAAAGAAGAGAAAAACAAAGGAAGAGAGATCAATTAAGACTGAGGAACAAAGACTTTTTTTAAACAACAAAAAATGTAGCACAGCACTGACAAAAGTGGTATGCACCAAACATGACTCTGTGGAATGCAGCACTCATTCTTTGGGTTCATGCATCTCTTACTGGGGAAGAGAAGGGGTGTGTGCTGATAGCCACATGGCAGTTGTGGGGGGAGGGTTCTACTTTGTGAGATCTAATACGAAAAGAAACAGACCTAGTGAAGAAGAAGAAAATTAAATAAACGGAGTTGGAAGAGTAAAGAACTAAGAAGGAAGATAAAATAGAAAACAAAGCAAAAACTGGACATAGCACTGGCAGTGATGAGTGGCAGGGAGAAATTGTACAAAGTAATTGGAGAAGTTACACCTTGCTAGTCTCTTATGTGTTTGCTGGGCCAGTCCTGAGCAAATAGAGCCAGTGTTGTGATTCCTGCTCACTCCAAATGCTGCTTGTAGTAATTCGATATGTACATGCTGTGCCAGTTTGCAATTTTTATCTTCTTGCTGACAATCTCTTTCAGTCTCTTCATCACATCTAGTATTCAGTCTACTTCTTTATCCCTTTCTTTGAAACTCTGGGTTTCAAGATTGTCCTCTGTGTTCATTTCACTTGGTTTCTCATAGCTTTGTTGTAGAGCTTCTGGATAGTGTTATCTGCCAGTACTTCTTGAATACTCCTCCTTATGTCATTTTAAAATGCCACAAAATTTTATTCTGTTGATTTTTCTTATCCATTTAAAATATTTAACTAAAAAAATATATTTGCTTATAGAAAGCAGAATGTTGCATTTGGACCATGGCCAATAGACTGTAAACACTGGCTACATATTGTTGCTGTTTGTTAAGTGCTGTCCAGTCTATTATGACTCATAGTGACCCTATATAGATTTTTCAAGGAGTGGCTGGTGGAGCAGCTGGTATGTTTGAACAGCCACCTTGTAGTTAGTAGTCCAGTGATACCACAACAGCACTACACCATGAATCCTATATATTGTTGTTGTTGTTGTTAGGTGCTGTTGAGTTAGTTACAAATAATAGTGACCCTGTGCACAACACTGCCCAGTCCTGTATTAACCTCACAATTGATGTTATAACACTTGAGACTCTTGTTGCAGCCACAGTTCCAGTCCATCTCAATAGGGGCTTTTTTTTTTGCTGATCTTCCATTTACTAAGCGTGATGTCCTTCTCCAAGGGTGGGTTCATCCTAATAACATATCTGAAGTATGGGAGACAGACTCTGGCTTCTATGGAGCATTCTGGCTATACTTCTTCCAGCACAGATTTATATGTTTTCTGGAAGTCCTTGGTACTTTTAATATGTTTCTCCCACACCACAATTTTTGGGGTCTACTGGGCCGAAGGTCTCTGATTTGGGGGTAATTTAACCGAAAGATTGCCACTGAACAGTTGTGGTCTAGAAATTTGGGCTGCTTCCAGGTCAAGCTGTCCCCTGAGGAACTTGCAAAGCCTGCCTCAGGGAATTTGCAAAGTCTTTCCTTGTATTCAACCATGACCTTCAGCTCAGTCTGCACAAACAGCTAGCTGCTCTCTGTTTCCCTAGCAACCTCAAGTTACATTCTTCTGATAAAGTCACACTTACTGCATGCACAAACATCACCAGATGTTCCTGTTCTCTTTTCCCTGCCCCAAGCACCTCCCTTTGATATGTGTATAAAATAAACTTGTTGCACTTGGTCTATGTCACAGTGTCTCCATCAGAATGCTGTGTCTCACCTGGTCTGAACTTTACTTATTTCATTTGTGTCTTGTGTCTTCCATTTTTTTCTAATTTCCCTTACTCAGGTTTAATCTCTCCACACAGGTCATGAAGAATAGCCAATGCCAGATGCAGCAATAATTAAAATGCATCAATTCTTCTATGGTCTTCCTGGTTCATTGTCCCAACTTTTACATGCACGTGAAACTGTTGAAGATACCATGGTGCTCAAAATACATTGAGGTGCAACCCATATGGAAGGCTGTAGTCTTTGATCTTCATCAGTAAGTATTTTAAGTCCTCTTTACTTTCAGCAAGCAAGTTTGTGTCATCTGCATATCACAGGGTGTTAATGAGACTTCCTTCAATCCTGATGTCACATTATTCTTCATGTAATTTATCTTTTCGGATTATTTTCTCAGCATGCAGATTAAGTGAATTTAATGAAAGAATACTGTCACCATAATCCCTGCTGCTTAGCTTTCCTGATTTTGAACCAGTCAGTATCCACTTGTTAAATGTTGATGAATCAGTTCTGACTCATAGTGACCCTGTACAGGGTTTTAAAATACTGGCTCTTGGTTCCTCATGAACACTATTAAGTGTTGTGGTATAACTATTATTCACACTGTTATCCATAGATTGTCATGATCAGCATACTTGAAAGTTTTTGCATAGTCAATAAATCATAGGTAAACCTATTTCTGGTTTTCTCTGCTTTCCATCAGATCCTCCTCTGAATCTGGCTTGAACCTCTGGCAGTACCCTGTCAATGTACTGTTACAGCAATTTTTTGAATCTTTAGTCAAATTTTACTTGAATGTGATATTAATGATATTGTCTGATGATAATTTATTACTTGTACAGTCCATTGGGTCACCCGTCTTTGAGATGGGCACATCTTTGGATCTTTTCCAACAGGTTGTTAAGCAGCTGTCTGCCAAATTGTTAGGATAGATAAGAGAGTCCCTTCAGTACTGCATCAGTTTTTTGAAAGTTTTCCATTTGTATTCTGTCAATTCCTGCATCCTTGATTTTCACCAATGCCTTCGGTGTAGGTTGGTATTTTCCCTTCAGTATCATTGGTCCTTGATCACATGCTCCCTCTTGAGACAGTTGAACATCAACCATTTCTTTTTGATACAATAGCTGTTTTTCTTCCATCTTCTTTTGATGCTTTCTTGATCATTCAGTATTTTACTCATGGAATCCTTTAATGTTGCAATTAGAGACTTGAATTTTTTTCTTAATTTATTTCAGCTTGAGGAATGTTGAGTATGTTCTTCAGTTTTGGTTTTCTTACTCCATGTCTTTGCACATTTCACTATAATACTTGACTTTGTCTTCTTGAGCTGCCCTTTGAAACTTTCTGTCCAGCACTTTTACCTCCTCATTTCTTTCATTTGCTTTAGCATTTCTATGCTCCAGATAAAGTTTCAGAGTCTCTTCTGAAATCCATTTTGGTGTTTTCCTATCTTCTTAACCATCTTTGGTTTTGTCCTGTATGAAGATGTTAACCCACAACTCTTCTGGTCTTCAGTCATTAGTGTCTGATGCATTGAATTTTTCTCGAAATTATCTCTAAATTCAGGCAGAATATGTTAATCGTCTTACTATGGCTCTCATGAACTTGTTTTAATTTTCTTCATCTTCAGCCTGAACATGCATATGAGCATTTGATGGTCTGTTCCACAGTCTTCTCCTGGCCTTGTTTTAGGCAGCTCTTCCCACAGATGTAGTCAATTTAATTTCTACATATTCTAGCTGATTAGATCCATGTTTATAGTCATCTTTTATATTTTATAAAAAATGATATTTGTAATTAATAAGTCATTGGTCTTGCAAAATTCTATTTCCAGCATTTGTTTATCACTAATGTCATATTTTCCTACTACAGATCCTTCTCTCTTTGTTGTCTCCCTTTGAATTCCAATGACAAGTAATTATCAGTGCAACTTGATTGTGTGTTTGATCGATTTCAGACTGAAGAAGTTGGTAAAATTCTACAATTTTATCATCACTGACTTCACTGGTTGGTGTATAATTTGAATACTAGTGGTATTAGCTGATCTTCTTTGTAAGTATATGGATATTTTCCTACATAGACAGCATTATACTTCAAGGTAGCTCTTGAAATGTTCCTTTTGATGACAAATGTGATACCATTCCATGTCAACTTGTATTCCCTGCATAGTAAACCATATTATTGTCAAAATTCAAAATGGCAATACCAGCACATTTCACCTCACTAATGCCTAGGATATCAATGTTTATGCATTCTATTTTATTTTAACAATTTTTATAGAATCATACTTTTTATATTCCAAGTTCCAATTATTAATGGATGCTTACAGCTGTTTCTCCTCTTTTTTAGTTGTACCCCAACAACAAATGAAGGTCTCCAAAGCTTTAGTCCATTTGCTTCCTCAAGGTCATCTCTGCTTTAAGTCAGTCATATATTGAGTGCCTTCCAATATGAGGAGCAAATTTCTGGCACTATATCTTACAATATTTTGGTGCTATTTGTATTTCAATATTCAATAGTCTGGTGCTATCTGACAGTGTCTCACTGATAGTAATAAGTTTTCAGCGGATAAACATTCAGAAGTATTCTGCCTCTGTTTCTTCCTAGTTTTAGTTGAGATTCTGTTGAAGCCTGTCTACCTATATATTTCTAATAAATAAATATGAAACCTGATCCTTAAAGATTAAAAAATAAATCACTTGCAAAGATATTTATATCACTGTATTTAGTCATGAATAACTTAAAACAATTTGCAGTAGTTCCTTTTAAAGAGAAAATTGTCTGAGATTTTTACTAAGTGATTTGAGAGAGAGAATAATAGATAAGTAGCTCAGTCATTAGAATAAGCCAGATTTCTTTGAATGCTATTCTAGTTGCTAACTAGCTTTCCAAGTTATTCTCTCAATTGTGTTTCACTTATAAACCGAAGACAATATTCTAATATATAAGATAATTTTAATATGCCAAATAATATATTTAAAGTCATTCAATAATTTATAGCTATCAATTATTGAATACTTTTGAATAATCAATACTTGTGTATTTTTACAGCAAATACTTGTGTATTTTTATAACAAAATGTTAAAAGACACATTTTGGTTTATAGACATGTGTTACTAAAAATGATCTATAGTCTGTTGAAATCATTTTCATCTATCAGCTTCTATTTCACACTGTTGTGTCTTTTTAGTCCATATAACAACCCACCCTACAAAACAGAGTAAAACTACCCTATAGGTTTTCCAAGATTGGAAATATATAGAGGAGCAGAAAGACTAAATTTACTCCCACGGACTAAAAACAATATGTAGAAGTGTAATGCTTAATTCTGATTATGGTGGTGGTGGTTATAGTGGTTATGTGTTGTGGAGTCAATTCTGACTCATAGTGACCCTGTATAGGGTTTCCAAGGCTGCAAATCTTTACAGGAGCTTAAAGCCCCATCTTTCTCCCTTCGGAAAGTCTGGTGGTTTTGAACTGCTGATCTTGAAGTTATCATACTACTTGTAACCACTATGCAATATGTAAAAAAATTAAGATCCTACCTGTAATATGTCTGAATCCTTTTTTAAAAAAAAAAAAAAATAGCATAAAATTTTATTAATTAGCTTCCTTACATGGTTCTATAACACTTTTACCATACATATTTTGGCTTCATTGACCCCTTTTCATATGACACTTTTTTTATAATATAATTTTCTATAAAGGAAGCAGAAGGCTAATGTAGTCTTCCTTAGCATAGTTGATGAAAAATGTTTTTTTTGATAGTTTTTTTTTTTTTTTCATTTACAATGTTAAGCTTTTATTTGGTAACTACATCTGCCCTTTTGCTTTTGACATAGGAGACATTGTGACTTTTAAAGTACATATATTTAATATAATCTGTGTTAATTTCATAGAATATTTTAATGCTTTTTAAATCATTTGGATATTGTGAATTGATTCAGTTTATATCTAAAGGTTTAAAATTAAATGCTCATAGGTTCATTTAATTGTGATTAAGTATTAATATTTATGTCAAATCAACTCATGTCAGCATTTCATATAGCATTTTAGTGATAAAAATGTGCATTTCTGTAATACTTATAAAATACTAAAGCTGAAATGTAGAGTCCTGGTGTGGCACTGTAGAATAAGAACTAGACTGCTAACCACAAGATCAGTGGTTCAAACCCACCAGCCACTCCTAGCAAACCCTATCTGGGGTCTATATGAGTCAGAATTTATGCAATGGCACTTAACAACAACAATACAGCCAAAATGTAGCCTATTTGGGAAGAATAAACGAAGTTCAGATATGAGTTAAAATCGTATTGCTGGTTATATATAGTTGATCCTCATTATTTGAAAATTCTGTATTTGTTAATTCATTGTAGGACAGCTAACACTTTGGCCCTTCTAGTCTACTTTGGAGTCTTGATGTGGCACCATGTGTTAATGCGCCAGACTGCAAAGTCAGTTTGAACCTCAAGGTTGGCAGTTCAAGCTCACTAGCCACTCCTTGGAAAGCCTAAACAGTGATGCTATGGGTCGGAACCAACTGGACAACAATCATATTTTGGAGTCCTGGTGTGGTACTATATGATAAAGCAGGGGACCGCAAGGTTGATTTAAGTCTCAAGGTAGCAGTTCAAAAACATTGGTCACACCTTGGAAACCCTGTACAGTGTCACTATGAGTCAGAAGTGACTCAAGGGTATTTAACAACAACAACTAGTTATATTGTTTAATTCTGTGATGTATTGTAAATCTTAGCCCTAGCCTCTATGCCTGTGATTTAGGATTCCTTATGTGATGCTGTAGGGTTATCACTCACTGGACTGTGAACCACAAGGTTGACATTTCAAACCTACCAGCCACTGCTTGGAAGTCCAACACAGGGTCATTATGAGTTGGAATCAACTGGACAGTACTTAACAACATGTCTATGATTATGGACCCATTCTGAAATGAGTTGTTAATGAGGCAGGATTAAGGTGAGCCTAAGGATAAAAGATTAAATTGGGCCTAGGAAATAAGGATTGGAGTCCTGGTGTGGTTCTGTGGGTTAATGCCCCAGACTGCAAAGCCATTTGAACTGCAAGGTCAGCTGTTCAAGCTCACCAGCTGCTTCTCAGAAACCCTATATAGGGTTGCTATGGGTCAGAATCAACTCGATGGCACTTAAAAACAACAACAAAGGGGTAAGGATTAATGTAGAATTAAGGATGCTCCTGCCTCACTAGATGGTGTGATTCAAGTCATCTCCCTTAGTTTTCCTTAGAGACTCCTGCCTCATTAGAGGGTGTGACTTAAGTTATTGCACTTAGTTTTCCTAGAAATGCTTTGATAAAGTTCGTTCTCTTGCTCTGGGTGTGGCATCTGGCTCATCATGTCTGACCTCCAGTTCATGAGACTTACAGCTTATCATCTGACCAGATTTACCAGCTCCTGCAGTCTTGCACATCAACAGCCTGTTGTCAGGCCTGCCAATTTGAGTTCTTCAGCTCCTGAGACCACGTGGTTGGGGAGAATCCTTCCAAGCGATCACTTTACTATGGATTTGGGATTTGCCAGACTCCACTTTCATGAGCCATTTCCTTTGACAGTTATGAGTTCTGTGAGAAATCATAGTATGTTGTAGTTCCAGGAGAATGATCCCATGCTTGGTAAAATGGAGGGACAATGAAAAAGAGAAAGACCCTCACCAAGATGGTTTGATACAGTGGCAGCAACAGTGAGCTGAGGTTGGAACATGGCACAGCAATGTGCATAGGTTCTCTGTGAGTCAGAACTGACTCCGTGGCACCTGACGACAGAACAAAACCCAGGAGATCAGTCTTTATGTGTTTCTTTTTTTTTTTTGACAACTTCCAGTTTTTCTAGTTTCACACTTTGTACACTCCATGTTTGAATCATTAATGGTTGTTTACAGCTGTTTCTTCTCATTTTTATTTGTGCCCCATCAACAAATGAAGGTCCTGAAGGCTTTGATCCATCCATGTCATTAAGGTTTACTCTACTTTGAAGAGGCAGCTCTTCCCTATTCATGTTTGAGTGCCTTCAAACCTGAAGGCGCAAATTCCAGCACTATGAGACAATATTTCACTGCTACTCATAGGATTTTAGTGGCTAAACCTTTTAGAAGTGGTCCACCTCTCTTTCTTCCTAGTTTGTTTCAAGCTGAAAGCTCCATTGAAACTTGTCTGCCATGGATGCCCTGCTGGTGTCAAAGTTTCCAAAATCCAAGCAACACAGAAGTCACCACAGGGTGACACCACAAATTGACAAATGAGTAGGGCCAGGAGCTAACAGAAACCTAACCCTATATTACACATAAAAGCAGTGGTTCAGCCTTCACTAATTCAGTATCCTTGAATGTAGTTATGTATTTAAAAATGAGCTATTTTAACACTGTAATTATCATTGTATTTCAGTGTTTATTTGTAAAATATATATCTGATTCAATAACTTTCATCTTTCTAACTTAAATTTGCTCAACAGAGTTTTAGAAATCTCTTAAATCACATGTTTATTAGTAAACATGAGTTCAATATCAATCAAATATAAAATAAGTATAAATTTTCATTAACGTCAAGTTTTTTAAAAAAATCTCTGAATAAGTATAGAATCTATTTGTTCTGATTACTTAATTTCAAAATTCATTGATGTGCATGTTATATTTAGGTGATCATTGACCCTGTTCTAGCAATTTTATACTATTTGTAATGGAGATAAGTTTTAGTATTTGATTTATTTATAGAGTTATGAGAGATACAATTTACATGTTCATATTTTATTAGAGGGCAATTCACACTTAAGACTACTTTAAGCAATTTTTAGGCTTGGAAGCAGCAATGTGACTGCTCTAGTATAGAACACTAAAGCTTAGAACAACAGGATAGAATAAAAACATCAACTGTCCACTTTGAATTTTGTTTATTTTGGATAAAAGATCCTGTTTTTAAGATGAAAGGATCAAAACAATTTCCTGGACAATCAAGTATTTTTCCTCCAAACAACTTTTTGATGAGTTAAGTGTAAATGAATCACAACCATATGGAAAGAGTTTTCCTGACAGCACACACTGCCTTAATGGGGAAAGTGTTTATAAAAATACATTTTGGTTTTTAAAATTTTGAAAAATATATTTGAGAAATAGTTTAACAATTCAAAATGTGGTTTGCTCATCTGTTCCTGGTAGAATACACATCAAAATAAAATCTTGGAAGCAAAAACAACTCCAGGGCATGGTTAATCAGGAAGATATTTCTAAAACTGATGTTTATCAAGGCCTCCTCAACTGCAGCAAGGCAGTATTTCAAGGAAGTGGGCAAGGTAGAGAAGGAATTAATTTTGGCAGTTGGGAAAAAAATGGAAAACAATTAGTGAATATATATGTACATCTGTTGTTGTTAAGTGCCATCGAGTTGGTTCTGACTCATAGAAACCCTGTATAGGGTTCCTGAGGAGTTGCTTGTGAGGTTTGAACTGCCGATCTTGTAGTTCAAACTGACCTTGTGGTCTATCCAGTGCACTACCCTGCAGTGCCACACCAGTGCTTATCCTATATATGTATCTATATATAACACAAACTTTTATTGTCATCAAGACAGACATCAATCCTTTCCTTAGCAATCGAATCCACAATTAGCATGTTGGCTCTTGGAGCCTTGACGGTTCAATAAATAACACACCTCTTCTCTGCTTAGTTTCTGGAACTATTGTGAAAATAACAAAAGATCAAATGATGAAGAACGAAAATGCATTAAGAATAGTGATCAAATTCATTTGAGTATTAGAGAAAAATAAAAAATAAATTGTCAGTTTCCTATCTTCAATAGTAGGAAGTATGTTTTTTGACTGCACAAAGGAAAAAATTATGACATCACTACTTGTTTTTGACCAACTGGAAAGGAAAGTGAAAAAAAAGAAGACAAAATATACCTCAAGTGTCTTTTTATAGATTTGTTTCACTGAATAAAGGAAACTAGACCAACAACTACAACACACAAAGCATGTTCTTATTTTGTGTGTTAAGAGCCTTCAAATCCATTCAGACTCATAGTAATCCTACATAAAACAAGATATCCAAAGCCATTCTCACATCATTGCTGTTTGAACTCATTATTGTATCTGCTGAGTCAATCCACCTTGTTGAGAGTCTTCCTCATTTTTGATGATCTCCTACCTTACCAGGATTGATGTATTTCTCCAGAAACTGGTCCCTCCTAGATAAATGCTTCAAGCACTCTTCACTCTCAGCAAGTAAATTTTGTCATCTGCATATTGCAGAATCTTAACAATGGGTCTTCCACCAATCTTGATGCCACGTGTCTCTTCATATAGTCCAACTCCACTGAGTATTTGCTCAACATACAGATTGAATAAGTATAGTGAAAGAATGCAATCTTGGTACACAGTTTTTCTGTCACAAGACTGCGTTTTGTCTACATAGGTTCTTTGAGAACATGATGAAGTGTTCTGGAATACCTGCTTTTTGCAATGTGATTCACAGTTTGTTGTGATCCACAGATTAGAATGCCTTTGCATAGTTAATAAAGTACAATTAAACATCTTTCTAATTTTCTCTGCTTTCAGCCTAGCTCTACTTCATTTTCTGAATCCAGCTTAGACTTCTGGAAGCTCTTTGTTGGTATATAGCTACAACTGGTTTTTAATTATCCTCAGCAAAATTTTGCCTGTATGTGATATTAATGGTACTGTTTGATGTCTTTATTCCACTGGATCACTTTCCCTTGGAAAGGATACAATTATGAATTTATTTCAATAGTTTGACCAGGTAGTTACCTTCAGAATTACTTGGCATAGACAAGTGAGCACCTCCAGTGCTGCATCAGTTTGTTGAAACATTTCAATTTGTATTCCATCAATTCCTGGAGACTTGTTTTCACCAATGCCTTCAGGACAGCTTGGCTGTCTTGCCTCCATATAATCAATTCTTGAAATGGCTGAATATCACTAGTTATTTTTGGTACGTTGACTTTGTGTATTCCTTCCATCTTCTTTTGATGCTTCCTGCAGCATTCAATATTTTGCCCATGAGATTCAATATTGCAACTCAAGGCTTGAATTTTTTCTTCAGTTCTTTCAATTTGAGAAATGCTGAGCATGCTCTTCCCTTTTTGGTTTTCTAATGGCAGAGCTTATGTTTCATTATAATATTTGATTTTGTCTTCTCGAATTGCCCTTTGAAATATTCTGGTCAGTTCTTTTACATAAGCTTCTCTACTTTCAAGAGCAAGTTTCAGAGTTTCTTCTAACATGAACTTTTGCTTTCTTCATGCATAGTGTTCTTGATGTCATCCCACAACTCTTCTGGTCTTCAGTCATTAGTGTCTAAAGGATCATATCTGTTCTTGTGATTGTCTTTAAATTCAGGTAGAATATACTGAAAGTCATATATTGGCTCTTATGAACTTTTCATTTCCTTAAATTTCAACCTGAATTTGCATATGAACAATTGATGGTCTGTTTCACAGTAGGATGCTGGCCTTGTTTTGACTGATGTTATTGAGCTTTTCCATCATCTCTTCCCTCAAATGTCATTGATTTGATTCCTGTGTTTTCTATCTGTTGATATCAAGGAACATATTGTTGAAAAAAAGTGTTTGCAGTGATTGAGTCATTGGTCTTTCAAATCTTTATCATGTGATCTCCAGTAT
>NW_006408528.1:24721304-24724610 GCF_000296735.1 Chrysochloris asiatica
CAAACCTGTCCATTTCAGCCCTTTAATAACTAGGGTATCAATCTTGTACTCCATTTTCTTCTTGACAACTTCTAATTTTCCTAATTTCCTATTTAGTACAGCCTACATTTTGACTATTAATGGATGTTTGAAGCTGTTTCTACTCAATTTGAATTGTGCCCCATCAGTCAAAGAAGGCTGTGAAAGTTTTGCTTCATTCATGTCATTATGGTCAATTCTTCTTTGTGAAAGCAGCTTGCCCCAGTCATATTTTGAGTGCCTTCAAACCCGTGGGACTTATCTTCTGGCACTATATCAGACAAAGTTTTCCTGCTATTCCTAAGATTTTCTGTGGCTAACTGTTCAGAAGTAGTCAACCTCTCCTTCTTCTGTTTTGTCTTAGTCTGGAAACTATGCTGAAATCTGTCCACCATAAGTATTAAGTTGGGCCAAATTCATTCCACATTTACATTCAGGTTCGGGTCTGCACTACTTTTTTTTCTTTTTTTTTTTTTTTTTCTGTGCTCCAGGCTGAAGGGGCAATAGAAGCCCTTGGTATGTATGCCTTTCCCTTGAAATCAAGAAGCCATGCCGAATCATGAATGTACATCATTTTTGTGTATGTTTGTGAATGCACAGTTAAAAACTGCCCTCAAATCATGAACACTGTCTTTCCATGGAGCAAAATAAGCCATGGTTCAAATCTCCAAGTTAGCAAATTCACATGTATTGTTAAGAATTAGGAATTATGATGCAAAATACCTCAGGAGACTATCAAAAGTGCATCAGAACAGTGCTATTCTCAGCATTATGAGACTGTTCTGGTACAAACATATGCTGCCTCGGTACCCCTTTAGGCCCTTAAGTGGGTAATTTTTTTTTTCCTATTAAAGAGAATAATATAAGATTAATGATTGTGTTAAATTAACTTTCAGTTTTTGATTCCAAAATTGTTCAAAATATTTGTAATGAGATAAAGTGATAGAACCTGGGACCACTGCTGAAGTGACTAAGGAGAAACAGTAACCAGCAGAGAAACCAGCAGAAACAGAAAAGTTGGGGATAAATACGCAACATCTTCCTTCCCCTCACTTTCTTTATCCCACTATGATTCCCACTGATAGATGATTGCATGAAAGACGGCTGACAAAGAGATGTGAGACATGGAGCCGGTAAGGATCAGTCTCAGAGATATGCAACAACTCATAACAATGATCATTTCATGTGAAAACCAGGCAATGTTAGACACCAATGGGCAATGTTAGAATAACTTTAGCAGCAACCAGGCAAGGTCTCTAAATCAAATGTGTGTAGCTTTATTAGGAGCTTAGAAGTGGTATGTGTTCAATTTTAAAGCTTTTTTAAGACTTACTTTTATTTTACTAGTCAAAGATTTGATAGAACTTACAACATAACCACAGCACTGGCCCTACACTCACCACATTTAGAATACAAGTCAATCCTGATTTGATTAACAGTTGACAAAATTATATTCTGTTTCCAGAAAGATTGCTAATGACCATAATAAAAATTCAATTGTATCTGAGTGAAGAAATGCAAATACAGAGCATATTCCTGTGTTTGGTGTCACCAGGATATTAGATTACTGTGCCATTTGTCCAAAATCCCAAACCTAAGAGCTTAGTCTGAGCTGAAATAAACAAGACTGTTCATTTACCATATCTGAGGAAAACATTCATCAATGAACACATAAACCATTCTCTCTCGAGAAGAGCATTGGTTGTTCTTACACAATCTGCCGTAGCGGCAGCAACAGTCATGAGGTGGTATTTGTGGAATCTTAAATGATCATTTTCCCTTGGGTACAAAGAGTTTCACTAGATGCCCTTCCTAGTTCTTTCTAGTTGATACTGAGTTCAACCACCTTGTAGTTTAAAGCAAAAAATAATGTGTTGCTCACTACACAGGCTTTTCTTCTTTCCTCATAATTGAATCTTTGCCTCGGCTGCTTCTGTTTGTGGCCATTTAGGGTATGCTGAGGTCTGCTGTTGGCATACATGTGTTATCGTTCAAAGTCAAAGTGTGGGATTCTGTACCCTGAGTCTTCTTGCACCTGATGAAATTTTTACCCTGTGTGAGGGAAAATTATTTCTCCATTTCCTATGCCCCTTTGTTGTTGTTGTTGTTGTTAAGTATTGAGGATTCAGTTCCGACTCATAGTGACCCTGTACAGGGTTTCTGAGGCTGTAAATCTTTACGGGAGCAGAAAGCCTCATCTTTCTCCTGTGGAACGGCTGGTAATTTCAAACTGCTGACCTTGAGGTTAGCAGCCCAATTCGTAACCACTATGAAATGGTTTTATTTGAAAATAATCTAATGAAAATCTCCTTTGAGTTTTAAAAGTCCACTTTCCTTCAATCATTTGTGTTTTTCATTTCAAAAACTTAAATCACTTTATCATAACTGCCCCAAGTTCATCTATTTAATAACCTGATGTCTAATTTAAATATTAGGAAATCTACAATTTTAGGCCTTTTAGGATTGTGATTCTAGGCAGGATTTAGGTTTGTAGTAAGTCTGTAAGTATTATGAACTACAGAATGTGCACATTTATTATACATCAAAATTACTCTAATATCAATCCAAGGAGATTTAGAGGGAGATGTTAATTGGGACATCCCTCTACCTAGAACTCCAATCTATCTACTGCTAGAGCTCTCAGGAAGTTGCGGGAGTTTAGACTCCAAAATCAAACAGCCCTGAAGTGAGAGATTTGGAATGCAGCAGACTCATGAATGCTCAGGGATAAAGTCTACATATATCTCATGGTAGCAGTAAGAGTGATCTTGTTCCCAAGAAGCTAAAGAAAGACTAGCGGGGTGACCTTGGTCCTTTACACACCGGAGAACTGTTACTGTTGTTAGTTACCTTTGAATTGATTCTGACTCATGGCGACTACATGTACGCAGAGTGTAACTGCACTCCAAAGTGACCGTTTGGAAGCTGATTGACAGGCCTGTCTTTGGTTAGTAGTTAAATGTTTAAACATTATGCTACTTAGGGTAACAAGCAAAAATACCAGGAACAGAGCGATGTCTTTCTTCAGGAAACATGCGGCCTCCCTAGTACTGCACTATTATCCTTTGGGACAAAGATGTTTTAAATTTCACATTTAAAAGACCAAAAATTCAAACTAACACTCAATAAACAGAGAAAGAAAAATCTAAAGGAGTTAAGCAGATTAATCTGAATGGTCAAAGGATAATCCAAGCAAACTTGTTAGATCAAAAAATGAGAGATACTGGTGACCTGTTATGTTTTCTCTCTGATCACTTACTTGTCCTTCCCCTACTTGCTTCTTCCTCT
>NW_006408528.1:24728475-24732049 GCF_000296735.1 Chrysochloris asiatica
TCTGATTGATTACTACAAGAACAAGCAAGTAGTTCCCCAAGGAGACATCAGGGCAAGTGGTCAAGTCCCCTCAGAGCAAACCCCTTCCAAGACTAAACCTCAAGGGGAATACATAAGCAGGCATGTGGGCTTGCATGTTGGTCACCGGTAAGGAGATGTGGGGGAAAAACAGTGATGAAGTTGTGAGCTAAGTCCAACCTACTCAACAGAGTCCTGTTAACCTGGATTGAGACCTGGTTGGCCAGCAGTATGACAAGATCTGGAGATTCCTTAGCCCAGGGACAGGGACATGGCCACAGAGAACCAGAGTGGAGTGTGAAGCATGTAGCTGATATGAAGTGAGGGAAGATGCACAAAAACAACCATACTTGAAGATAATACCCACTTGACCTGACTTCAATGGCTGGATGATCAGAAATCAACTAGAGGAAGAAAGAAGAGGAAAAAAAGAGTAATCTGCTACAATTTGATGAATTTGGCTTATGCTTGTTGATGCAGCAGGTCAAAGGGGGAAACAAATTTTTACAGCAAGGATTATTCCCACCCCCTTGGTACACAGGATCAACAAGTATGGGCAATTTAGACATTGGTTACCCAAAATGGGGAGGCTACAAAGACAAGAAGTGACTGGCTTACAAGCTTTCAGTAGGGAAAGGTATAATCTCTACTGAGTAGTTTCCAACCTGTTGGGACATGGCTGGTGAAAGGAGATGGGGATAAGACTCTTGTGGTTCAATAGTGAATGATTGGTATCAGGACTGACTGTGAGTGTTGGAACGGTAAAAGTAGATGTTTTGTAACAAAAGGAGGGGAGTGGTAGATTTTGCAGTCTAGGAGTAGAGGTCCCTGGAACCATTAAGGGAGAAAATCTAAGTGCTGGACCCTATCCAAAGAATCAGTGATGCCAGAGATGGAGGCAGAGATAATGACATGGAGAGATTGGGTGGCTGGAGACTTTAGACTCAGGGAGGGAGAGGGGCTATGTGCTGATGGCCAGGGGACAGGCTTGCGGGGTGTACCCTTTGATTGTTGGATGATGCATGCAGGAGATTGTAATCACTGCAATGAAACAAAATAAGATAGGAAGAATGTAAAGCTAATGTTCTCCCATGTAAACTATCATGTTTCACAATAAAAATTAAAAAAAAAAAAAAAATCAAGAACAAAAGTTAAAGAATAAAGCAAAACTATGTCTTTCAAAAAATAATAAGTATTCATCTTTCAAATATAAACTTTTCATGTCTGTAACTATCTATAAAAGTGATAAATCTAGTAGTAAGTGAAACTTAATTTTTAAAACATTCATTTCACAGACCATGTGCTCTAATCATATTAAAAATATTAGTTATAATTGACCAAAAATATTAACTATATGGAACTTGTAAGTACACTTATAGATTACTCTTGTATTTAAGCACAGAATTTATCAAAATAGTTTAAAGGAAATCAGAAGTGTCAAGGTACTTTCTACTTCTGTATTTTCTTCTAACCCAGACTATTTATAGTACCAGTACATTTGAAATATGTTATGCTCTAAATAGTTTTTTGATATGCAGACAGATTTTTTTCGATACATTTTTTATTGTGTCTCAATAAGAATAAGTCACTGATTTAGATGGGAGAATAGAAAAGTAGGGTACAAGGGCCAGGGAGCAGGAAAGAATAAAGAAACTCAATCCCTTTAAGGAAACTCTAGTTTGAATTTTAAGCCTCGTCTTTGATCCATTAAACAGTGAGGTAATTTCTAGAATGTGAGCCTTTTGGCTTCTTAGTCAAACATTGAAAGTTACTTGTTTAAAGTTCTACTTACCTTGCATTTATCTGAACTATCTTCTTTGAGATAGCATGTACCTAACCCTAATATGAGGTGCTGTGGGTTAATGCGCCAGACTGCAAAGTCATTTGAACTGCAAGGTAGGTGGTTCAAGCTCACCAGCTGCTCCTCGGAAATCCTCTACAGGGTAGCTATGGGTCAGAATCGACTCAATGGCACTTAACAACAATAACAACAACAACCCTAATATAGCTTTCAGGTTTGAGTGATTAATAGATAAGGTGTGCATTATTCACACATATTGTTGCTGTTGTTGGTAAGTGCTGTTGAGTCTGTTCCTACTCATAGCGACCATGTATATGGTTTCCAAGGAGAGGCTAGTGAGTTTGAACCTCTGCCCTTGTGGTTCAAACCTACCTTATGGGCCAGTGCTTATCTGACAGCACTATACCAGAACTCCATATTAAAAGTCAATAAAAGTAAAAACAAATAAGCAAACCTGACCTTTTCTTGTTGTTCTTGCTGTTGTGTGCCTTCTAGTTGATTCTGACTAACCATAATGATCCTACAGGACAGGGTCAAACTGCTCCATACGATTTCTCTACCAGCTGCTCCATGGAAGAAGCTGAGTTGTCTGGTACATAAAAATTGCAGCCTTAGACACTCTATGGGACAGTTGTACTCTGTGCTGTGAGTCCGAATTGATTCATCAGTCACAGCAAAGACAATGGGTAATCTCTACGAGAATAGGTCAGCAGGTCTATTTTCCAGCAGAGTTGCTGGGTGAGTTCAAACTACTGAACTTACTTAACAGACAAGTGCTTAATTATTGCATGACTAGATCTCCTTAGCCTTTTCTTCAGACCATTATAATTTTGATTTTGCATTCAGAGTTCTAATTAAAAGATTTTTTCAAAGTTTAAACTTCTTGAATAACTGAAGACAAGCCATAAAGGAAAATAATATAGTTCCTTTCTTTTTAAAGCTAAAAGCAATTTGATTCATTCTGCTCTAATTGATTTGGCTTACTTTAAAAATTGTCTGCTGAGCAGGTATTCCAGATCATTTTCCAGCAGTGACATTTAACAGCTATTAATATATTATGACTTTATAGAAAACGCTAAATCTGGAAAAATTGTTCATTATTTGAACAGACACTTTAGCCTTTATTGTCATCATTGCTTGCCAAAACGATTAGATAATTTTTACTTGCAAAAAGTAAAGCAGACAAAACAACAACAACAACAACAACAAACAAACAAAAAAAATAAAACAGCAAAGCCAGGCTTTTTTTTCTGCTGTTTTTCTCTGGAAAACTCTTACTAGTGTTTACACAAGTTTACCATTTTATTTTTCTTTTCAAATTTCATTATTTTAAATCCTCATTAGAGTATTATTTCATATTTAACAATTTCAATCCACTCTCCTTTTAGATAGAATTGTGGAAAATTCAGAAATAAATGTAACATACTCAAAATGCATTCTCTATAAAAGAAAAAAATAATTAAAACATATGCTAAAACCATCTATTTAATTATGGTACGGTTTATCCTGAGAAGGAATTTTTAGATAGATATTTAAATAAACATTTAACATATATTATGTTTTCTGACTTAACAATAATAATTTAATAATGTGGTTGTTGTTGTTGTTAGGTGCCATCGAATAGGTGCCAACTCATAGCAACCTATGCACAGCAGAATGAAACACTGCCTGACTATAGAACTAGATCAGAATATTGAATTTTGGGATGGGTAATATTGCTGAGGAGGCCTGGTGTGGCGCTGTGGGTTAATGCAC
>NW_006408528.1:24732149-24733413 GCF_000296735.1 Chrysochloris asiatica
CTCTGTAGACGATCCTAAAAGTCTTCAGCGTTCTACACTCAAGTATTCATATGGCCATTTCCAGTCTAGCAATTACTAAAATATTCAGAAATGTGTATTTTACTTAAAAAAATGTGAAGACATAGTTAGTCAGTCTGGTAAAATAATCCCAAACTGAAAATGTTGTTGTTGTTGTTGTTGTTGTTGTTTTAGGTGCCATTGAGTAAGTACTGATACATAGCAACCCTAGGACAACATAAGGAAACATTGCCTACTCCTGGGCTGACCTCAAAATAGTTGCCACACTTAAGCCCATTGATGCTGCATCATTGCCAATCCATCTCACTGGGGGTCTTCCTCTTTTTCCCCTGTCTCACTCCTTTCTTAATTTTAAATCACTCAGTATTCCCATGTTCTGTTTGAACAACTGCCTCTTGGTCCATGGACAAATTCCTCATGAGCCCAAAATAAGTCTTCCATGATGTTCATACTTCTCAATGTTGTTCATAGCTTGTCATGACCCACACAATTGAAAGCCTTTGCATAGTCAATAAAGCACAGGTAAACATCTTTCTGGTATTTTCTGCTTTCAGGCAAGATCCATTAGGCATCAGCAATGATATCCCTCATTCCACATCCTCTTCTGAATCCAGCTTGAACCTCTGGAAGTTCTCTGTCAATGTATTCTTGCAGCCATTTCTGTCTTATCTTGAGTAAAACTTTACTCTCCTGGGATATCAAAGAGATTGTCCGATGATTTCCGTATTCCACTGGGTCACATCTCTTTGGATTGGGCACAAATATGAATCTCTTCCAATCAGTCGGCCAGATAGTTGTCTTCCAAATTTCTTGGCAGAGATGAGTGAGTGCATGTGCCACCTCACTTTCTTGAAAGATTTCCATTTGTATTCTGTCAATTCCTGGTGTCTTGTTCTTTGCCAATTCCTTCAGTTCACCATGGGTTTCCTCCTTCAGTATCATTGGCTCTTGATCATATGCTACCTCCTGAAATGGTTGAAGATCAACCATTTCCTTTTGGTACAGTGACTCTGTGTATTCCTTCCATCTTCTTTTGTTCGAACAGAACAAGGGAACACTGAATGGTTTAAAATTAAAAACTGTGCTACAAGGTTGGATTCTTTCACCAGATTTATTCAACCTGTATGCTAAGCAAATAATCTGAGAACCTCGGTTATATTAAGAAAAATGTGGCATCAGGATTGGAGGAAGACTCATTAACAACCTGAGATATGCAGATGATACAACCTTGCTTGCTGAAAGTGAA
>NW_006408528.1:24738802-24741902 GCF_000296735.1 Chrysochloris asiatica
AAATGTCAGCTTGAGGACTAAGGTGCGCCTGACCCAAGCCATGGTATTTTCAGTAACCTCATATGCATGTGAAAGCTGGACAGTGAATAAGGAAAGCCGTAGAAGAATTGATTCTTTTGAGTTATGGTGTTAAAGGTGAATATTGAAAGTGCCATGGGCTGCCAAAAGAACCAATGGATCCATTTTGGAAGAAGTGCAGTCAGAGTGCTCCTTGGAGGCCAAAATGGCCAAACGTCATCTCTCATACTTCGGACATATTATCAAGAGGGACCAGTTGTTGGAAAAGGATATCATGTTTGGTAGGGTGGAGGGTCAGAGAAAAAGAGGAAGATCCCCAACAAGATGGATTGGCCAAGTGGCAGCATGGATGGACTCAAGCGTGGCAACAATAGTGAGGTTGACCCAGGATCGGGCAGTGTTTCATTCTGCTGTGCATAAGGTCACAATGAGTCTGTGCAGACTCGATGGCACCTAACAACAAATATTTAGTAATAGAAAAAATTTACATAAAACTATAAAAATTATTGGGTCATTATAATGTTAAATCAGTAATACAACTTAATTACGTTTGGTTTTACAAAAACATTTGGAAAAATGAACTTGGAATTTTAGATATGTCATCAGAAAGAAACCAAGCAAGTTAAAAAATATTACTAAATGTCCTCCCAAATATAAAGACTTAGCTAAATTGTAAAATGATTATGCTAAACTAAAGGACAACTTTCCAATTTGGTTGTATGTTTCTTTGGGACTAATTCATATTTTAAGATCTCAAATCCAAATGCTTAGAAATATGTGAGTTCACAATATATATTGTTGTCTTAATAACAGAGGGTAAATAAAGTTGGGTTCTTTGGGACATTTTTTTCCCTGCTAAGAATTTTGACTTAATTCAGAACACTGTAAGTTGGCATTAGTAAATTTTTATTTACAGCTAACATAAGCTCTTAAGGCTATAATTGGAGAGAGAAAGTGTATTTATTTAGTTTGGGCATAATTTTGTTAAGATCAGTTAGTAAGTCTGGAAACGCATTAAAAACAGAACAAAAATTGATTTAGACATATATTTTTGTGCATTTAGATGTATTCTGTAAACTTACCAAATACATATGGATAAAACCTAGTTATACAATAAAACATTCTTATGCAATTAGATTGAAATTATTAGGAGATTGCTGGAAGTTGTTTTTTTTTTCATTATTAACACATAAGTTTATCATAATGCAATATGTATGTTGTATATATTAATAAAAGGTCATAAATAAATATATGAAAATAAAGTACAGTTACATAACCATCCTTTATGTAAGAAAAAGGCAATTCTGAAAATGAAACTCTACAATTTGTATCATGCATCTATTTAGTATGGGCTTTATGGCAATTAACAGGAAGTAAATACCTCTCAGAGTACAAGACATCCCAGCGCCTAAATAACACTAGAATTCAATGTGCTAACATTTCCTCATAAAATTTGACCTGTGTTTCCTATTCATGTTGCTTCTGCTTAACAGCTGTTTTCACTAACAAGCAGTGCCTTGGTTCCTGCCTCCTATGTTGACTTTGTGTGACTGTCTTTCTAAAACAAATTGTTTTCAGTGTAGCACTCATCCTAGACTCTTCCCAAAACTTTATGCTCAAGAAAGTATTTGGAATTTAGAAGAAACCCCACAAGAGCTAGCAGTTCCAACAAGGAAACACGAAAAGATATCATACTTGATTACTAAGGAATATTTAATGTACAATTTATACAAAGTTACCTCCAGGGTTTCTACCTCATGCCGATACTGTCATTTTATTCTCTATATAACATATATGGCTAAAAACATGAGGTATGGTGAGTAGCAAAAGGAACTGGAAGTAATTCTCATTTCTATGCTTTTAAATGTATTAAGTTTTCACCAAAATATACAAAAAAGTACAGAAAAATGTACAGCTTTCTAACTTTTCACTTACTGAGCACATTCATGACATCAGAACTCAGATCGAGAGGGAGGGCATTGTCAGCACCACATCACCACATCCCAAAGGTATCATTATCCTGGCATATATCAGCAGATATTTTATATTCAGTTGGTGTTTATACTTTGTATTAATGGAATCATACCATGAGCAATACCTGGTCTGTCTTCTTTAATCAATACTGTTTCTGTGAGATTCATCCATACGGCTGCATATAGTTATAAGTGACTCCGTCTTATTGTTGTACAGTATGTATTCTATTTATCAAAGGTACTGGATTCAATTCTGCTCTACAAAATCAATTATATTTCATGTAATAGCCACACAAAATAGAAAATGAACTGAATGAAAATATCATTCACAATAGAATAAAAAATAGCACATACTCAAAAATAAACTTGACAAATATATAAAAAAAAAACCTCTACATTGAAAAAAAAAAATTACTGAGAGAATTTAAAGAAGACCTAAATAAAAAGTAGAACACTATATTAATAGGTTGTAAGATTCAACATTCCATAGAGGTTAAACAAAGGCAAAACAAAACAAATCTGTTGCCTTCATGTCAATTTCAATTCATAGAGATGCTATAGGACAGAATAGAACCATTCCACAGTATTTCCAAGGCTGAAACTTTTTATAAAACATTGCCACATGTTTCTACCTTGGAGTAGCTGGTAAGTTCGAACTATTAACCTTGGTTAGCAGCCAAGTAATTAACAGATGTGCTACCAAAGTGCCTCCATAAATGTTGTTGTTGTTTAGTGCCCTAGAATCAGTTCCAACTCACAGTGAGCCTATATAAGGTTTCTAAGGAGCAGTTGGTGAGCTTGCACTACTGTACTTGTGGTTCAAACAGACATTGCAGTCCAGCGCATTAAGCCACAATGCCACACCATAAATGTTAATCCTCTTCAAATTAATCCATGAATTTAAAACAATGCTAATAAAATTCTGTTGTCCTGGTGTGGCAATGTAGGATAAACACTGGACTTCTAACCACAAGGTCAACAGTTCAAGCCCACCAGCTGCTGCTTGGAAACCCTATATAGGCTTCCTGAGTCAGAACCAACTCAACAGCATTTAAAAACAATAATAAAAACTCAGGATAATATTATGGAGCATATTTTCAATAACCTCA
>NW_006408528.1:24742002-24743017 GCF_000296735.1 Chrysochloris asiatica
CCAAAAGAACCAACAGATCTGTGTTGGAAGAAGTGCAGCTAGAGTGCTCCTTGGAGGCCAGTATGGCCAAACTTTGTCTCTCATACTTTGTACATATTGTCAGGAGGGACCAATCACTGGAGAAGGATATCATGCTTGATAGGGTCGAGGATCAGAAAAAAAAGAGGAAGCCCCCCAGCAAAATGGATTATCAAAGTGGTAGCATCAATGGGCTCAAATGTGGCAACAATTGTGAGGCCTAGGATCAGGCAGTGTTTTGTTCTGTAGTGCATAGGGTCTCTATGAGTCTGTACAGACTTGATGGCAACTAACAACAACAACATTAACAAACTGATGCTAGAATTATTGTCAAAAACTTAAGTGAATTACAGAGAATTTCTTAAAGTATAAACACAAAGTAATTGCACAACTAGATACTGTAACTTATTATAAAACAAGAATAGGTAGAATAGAATGGTTTTGGATCAATAATAGATATGCTGGAAATAAAGCAGAGTCAAGACAAAGCCCTAAACAGAATACTCACCTAAAATACTATTGTTCATTAAGGGAAATTATTGCCTTTTCAATAATTTCCACTAAAGAACATCAATAAATGATACTGAATCATTTTGATAACCAGTTGTAAAACTAAAACCTGTGTAGTAGTTAAGATTTTGTGTCAACTTGGCTGGACCTGGATTCAAAGTGATTTGGCAGTTAGATGCAGCAATCCCCTCCAATGAAAGCTAATATCATGTAACTACCTCATGAAGAGATCTACTGTGAGCAGCCAATCAATTGAAAGGAAATTTACTCAGTAGGTGACCTACTTCCAATATATTGAACATTTGAACAAAATTTGCTTGATTTTTCCTGTGTCTGGATCCTGCATCTACCTTGTCATCTGACCTCCAGCTCTTTAGACTTGAGCCAGAAACCTGCTGTTTTGCCTGACAATCATGTGAGTTATCAACAGTCTACCATCTTATTTGCTGAGCTTGGACTCATATATGACCTTTGCAGTCAGAAGTGT
>NW_006408528.1:24743505-24745578 GCF_000296735.1 Chrysochloris asiatica
ATATTTCACCTGTTTTGCTTCTCTAGAGAACCCAGCCTAAGGTTCACTGATTCACACCCACCTACATGCAAATGACAGAGATGATTACATTAATCAGACATGAACATTACACACTATTGTAAACATATTTAAAGTTTTAAAGGAAAATGTAAACATAATGAAGAAAAAAAGGAAACATGTAAATTTAAAAATGGCAATATTGTAAAAGAAAAATAAAATATCAGATGAACTTAGGAACAGAAGGAACTATTGAAGCTCTGTGTATCTGAGAAGAGAACAATAGAAAATATCCAAACTGAAACACAGAAAGGGGAAAAAAAAAGATATTGAGTTCTTTGAAAACTGGGACAATAGCAAATGGTCTATCATGTATAATTGGAGTTCAAAAATGGAGGATTGAGGGAAAACAAATCTGTCTTAGGAAAAGTACAGTCAGAATGCTCCTTGGAAGCATGGTGAGACTTCCTCTCCCATATTTGGGACATGTTTAAGGTGGAACCAGTCCCTGGAAAATGACATCTTGATTGTTAGAGGGTCAGTGAAAAAAAGGAAGAAACCAACAAAATGGATGGGCAGAGTGGCTGCAACAGTGACCTCAAATACAACAACAATTGTGAAAACGGTGTAGGAATTGACAGTATTTATATTCTGCTTTGTGTAGTGTCACCAAGAGTTGGAGCTTACTTGATGACCTAACAACAACAGGGGAAAAATCAGTATTAGAAAAAAATGATAACTGAAACTAACGATCTATGGTTTCAAGAATTTTAACAAAACACAAGCAGGATAAATACACGCACACAATATGGAACGAGGGTGCATCACATTCAAATTTCTGTAAACCAATAATGTAGGGAAACTTTTTAAAAAGTAAAAATATAATAAACTTATTTTTTTACAGCGGGACACGTATGAGGGAGCTTAAAAAGTTTGTGGGAAAATTTCATTATTTTTCAATTCCATTTTTCCACAAACTTTTTGAAGCCTGGTCATACTTCTGACTTCCCATCAGCAGCCCTACAAAGAACAAAACAGGACTTGACAAGAGCAAAAAAATATATCAACCTAAAATTCTGTACTTCAGAAAAAAATCCTTTAAAAACGAATGAAAAATAGACAATTTAAGATAAACGAAAGTGAAGTAATTTGTTAGCAGCTTGCTTTCATTACAAGAAAAATAAAGAAAATGTTCAAGCTGAAGGAAGATAACAATAGTTAATAACTCACATCTGTATAGAGGAATGAGGAGCACTAAATGGGCAATGTGGGAAACTAAAAAAACAACACCACCACAAACCAAAATGCTGTGTCCTTATTTAAAAAAAAAAAAAAATTATCCTTAAGATAATTAAAAGTTCAGAGCAAAAATAAAAGCAATTAACTGTGAGGTTTACAATAAATGATTAATTTTATCCCTCTGTAAGGATGGATGGGTGTCCTGGTGTGGTGATGAGGGTTAATGAGCTGGACTGCAAGGTAGGTTTGAATCGCAAAGTCACGATTCAAGCTCACTAACTGCTCCTCGAAAACCCTATAAATTCTCGTTATGAGTCAGAACTGACTCAATTGATACACAACAACAACAACATAAGGAAGAAAATAGGAGTAATACTCTCATGCTTGAAAATGTGTAGTTTGAAAACAGTAGACTATAGTAAGCAAGAGCCCTAGTGTGGCACAGTAGGTAAAGCACTGGACAGGTAACTGAAATGTGACAGTCCAAGCCCACCCACCACTCTTGGAAACCTTATACAGGGTCACTATGAGTTGGAACTGACTTGATGGTACACACAACAACACAGTAAATCAAAGGCAAATATTAATTGTTGTAGCTAGAACAAATTTGTTTTTTTGACGTTTCAGTTACCTGTCCAGCTCATTAACCCTCATCACCACACAAGGACACCCATCCATCCTTATTAGAGGGATAAAATTGTATTCTTTCACCATACTTATTAAACTAGTATGCTGAGCAAATAATCCAAGAATAAATTGTATGAAGAAAACCATGGCATCAGGACTGGAGGAAGACTCATTAATAACATGTGATATGCAGATGATACAACCTTGCTT
>NW_006408528.1:24746318-24748516 GCF_000296735.1 Chrysochloris asiatica
AGCAAACACTGTATGCATCTATAAAAAAAGAATGACTAGGTATAGGTTAAAAGTCTTCCAAAAATATAAAATGGAATATTTTGATAAGTATGAAGGAATTTTTGTTGTTGTTAGGTGCCATCAAGTCGATACCAACTCATAGCTACCCTATGCACAACAGAATGAAGCACTGCAATTCTGGGCCAACCTCACAATCCTCACTACATTTGAGTCCATTGCTGTTGCCACATCTCTCATTCAACGAGATGACAACCGATCTCATTGGGGTTCTCCCTCTTTAGATGGATGTAAATGATGGAGGCGAGTAAATATGAGACTGGAGCAATGCATGACATTCAAGGGGTGGGAAGTATTCTTTATGAAATGCGAAGTCAATGAAGACTTTTAATGAAAGTGATATGCATTTTACGAGGACTACTATGACAGCAATGCAGGTAATATATTAAAAAGAGATGGTATCAGTTGGGCTTAATCACAAAAGAGAATGGTGAAACTTTTGGCTGATGAAAATATACTGTTTTCTGAGGTGGTTTAATGGCTATATACATTTGTCAAGATCATTAAACTGTGTACCTTTTCTAAGGGGTAAATTTTGCTGTTTGTAAATTGTACTTCAATAAACCTGACTCAGAAGTAAGGGAGAGGGGAGGGAGAAGGGAAATGAGTGAGGGATGTGAGAGCCAGAGGCAAGGAAGCACTTGAAATATAGAAGACAGACGATGAAGGCCTGAAGTTAAGGCAAAGGCTGAAAGAAGAGAGGCGGATTCAGAAGGGAGACATCATTTTAAAAAGTTATTGACTAGACTTAGTGATTTCTTAGACATAATGAATAAACGAGAAGGAGCCATTTTGGAAGAGTGGCAGCATCGATGGACTCAAGTATGGCAACAGTAGTGAGGTTGGCCCAGGATCGGGCAGTGTGTTTTGTTCTGCTGTGCATAAGGTCACTATGGGTCGGTACAGACTCGATGGCACCTAACAACAACAACAACAATGCAAATGAGCAGATGTTAATAAAATTTAGAAATATTAGCCTTAAAAACTTGGAGATAATTCAAAAAATATATATAGGAATGCATCTATTAGTGTTTACAAGGAAGGGAAACAAATTTAGAGCATATAAAGAAAACTATAAGAATCTGGCTGTGGCACCGTGGGTTAATGCACTGCACTGTAAAATTGGTTTGAACCACAAGGTTGGTAGTTCAAGCTCACTAGCTGCTTCTCAGAAACCCTATACAAGGTCACTATGGGACAGAACTGACTCAACAGCACTTAACAACAACAACAATGAAAACTAATTTGCTGAATTCAAAATGTCTTTAGGATCATCACTTGGAAATTTACATATGATGTCCAAATAAAAAATTCTAAAGGTTTGCAGTAAAATGTAAAGTAATGATTTGACCTCTGGCATCATTTATGTCTCTCAGTCTGGCACTGTTCTATCCATACTAGTTGAAAATCACCTAGATGATTGCAGTCATGTCCAGCCTTGGTTAACTTTACACTCAGGCCATCTGTGGAAATACTAGTAGGTGTCTTCCTTAAACTAAGAATAAGTCATATCACTACTTAATTAAACGATTAAACTTTTATTGCTTTTAAAATTGCAGCTATACTACTGTATCATATGTTTAAGGCCTTGACATCATGACCCCAGCCTATATTTTCAACCTAATTTTCCATTAATCCTATATTCATGGTGCACATTCTATAGTCAAGTACAATCATTCTAGATTTACCAAACACTTCCTATATTTAACAATTTGTAAGCCTGCCCCCAAGACCACTCATCTCTCACTTTGTTGTATTGTGTGGTGGTTTGCATATTGCAGTGATTCTGGAAGCTATTCTACCTGTACTTCAAATACCAGCAGGGTCACCCATGGTGGACACATTTCAGCTAAGACAGACAAGGAAGAAGGTGAGATGGACTACATCTGAATTTTCAGTCGCTGAAAAACTTGTCAATAGCAGTGGAAGACTGTCAGAAAACACCAGAATATTGAATATGGAAACATGATGAAGAGCACCAGAATATTGTCAGATTTAGAGCCGGATGATGAGTTCCCCAGGTTGAAAGCACTAAACTGGGGGTGCTCCGCCTCTTCAAATTAGAGATGCCCATGATGACACGAGTGGGGTAAAACTTTCTGGACCTTCATTTGCTGATGGGGGACAACTCAAAATAAGGA
>NW_006408528.1:24750154-24751556 GCF_000296735.1 Chrysochloris asiatica
AGATATCAACAGCTTTGCAAAATATCCTTAAGTATCATGTTAGGCATGCTCAAGGGTGTAGATATAATAAGGCAAACCACAGTTGCTCACAAGTAGATTTCAGACAAATTGGATAAAATGTGGCAATCTGGACAAAACTAGAATGTTATATATTTTCAGTTTCATGATAGTCACAAATTATTTGCCTCACCCCACTTGAACTCAGGAAGTTCCCTGTCAATATTCTGTTGCTACCATTTTTACATTATCTTAAGCAGCATTTTATTTGCATGTAATAAAAATGATATTGTCCCATGATTTCCACATTTTGTTAAATCACCTCTTTTTGAAATTGGAACAAATATGGATCTCTTCCAATCAGTTGTCCAGATAGCTGTCTTCCAAATTTCTTAACATAGGTGAGTGAGTGCCTCAAGTGCTGTATCCATTTATTGAAAGATTTCAATTTGTATTCCTATAGCTTTGTTCTTTACCATTCTCTTTAGTGCATCTTAGAATTCTTTCTATCATACCATTGGCTCTTGATCATATGCTACCTCTTAGAATGATTAAAAATCAACCACTTATTTTTGGTACAATGATTCTGTGTTGTCTTCCATCTTCTTTTGATGCTCTCTGCATCATTCAGTATTGAGCCAATAGAATCCTTCAGTACTGCAAGGCAAGACTTTCAGTTTTTCTTCAGTTCTTTCAGCTTGAGAAATGCTAAGGATGTTCCTCTCTTTTGAGTTTATAACTCCATGTCTTGAACATTTCTTTATAATACCTAACTTTGTCTTCTCAAGCAGCCCTTTGACATTTTCTTTTCAGTTCTTTTACTTGCTTGTTTTTCCCACTTGCTTTACCATCTGTAGGCAGAAGAGCCAGTTTCAGAGTCTCTTCTGAGCTCCATTTTGGTTTTTGTCTTCTTAGTGACCTTTTTGCTTTCTTCCTGTTTGATAGTCTTGATGTTATCCTACAACTCTTCCTGTCTTTGGTCACTAGTGTCTAATGTATAAACTCTGTCCTTGAAATGATCATTAAATTCAAGTTGATTATGTTCAAGGTCATATTTTGGCTTTCATGCACTTGTTTACATTTTCTTCCACTTCAGCCTAAGCTTGCATAAGGATAATTGATGGTTTGTTCCACAGTCTGCTCCTGAGCTTGTTTTGGTTGATGATATGGAGACTTTCCACCATCTCTTTCCACTTATGAAGTCAATTTGATTTCTATTTATTCCATCTGGTGAGGTCCATGTGTATAGTTATCATTTATGTTGCTTAAATAAGGTATTTGCAATGAAGAAGTTATTGGTCTTGTAAAATTCTCTCATATGGTCTACAGCATCATTTCTATCACCAAGGCCTTATTTTCCAAAGTAGATCCTTCTACTTTGTCTCAAACCTTCACATTCCAATCA
>NW_006408528.1:24752281-24757760 GCF_000296735.1 Chrysochloris asiatica
TATTTACATTACCCGTGGCATAGCTTCCATTCTCTCAGCAACACACAAGCCACCAAATATGACAAAATGACAGATGCCTTGTGGTCATAAACATTAGGATTAAATAATAAAATACATGTAAGCCGATTATAAAGGTTTGAGTTATTTTAAATGCTACTCCACTCAGTCATAAATTAGCAGTGGGGAAAGTTGTTAAGAAGAGTTTAAAGAGAACTTCATATTGACCTTTTTGGCACACTACTTGTAGTTCTATATGAAAGGAGAATTGCATTATGAATACGATGCTGTTGTTACTTGTCTCCCATGCATAGTGTTATTATGTACAAAAGAAAGATATGCTGCCTGAAATATAAATTACAATGCAGTTAGTAAATAGGAGGTGAATGTAGACTTGTAGAGAAGGGAAAGTCTTTCCTTGTCTTTTCAATGCTCTCAGGAGGAAATGAGATCTTTTCAAACAAGTTTCACTTCTCTGTAGAAAGAATGACAATGTTGGTAGTGACTCTAAAAAATACACACATGAAAGGTAATTTCAAACTATGTAATATTTACAACATGCCCTTGAATGATTTGTAATTCCTCAGTGGTTGCCTGATTATTCAAAATGCTGAAGAATTTGGATTTATGAGCATCGTTTGTACAAAACCCCTAAAATTAATTTTTGCTTTTACTCACATAAATAAAAAAGTTACATCAGCAAGTTTCATTTCCATAATGGCAAGAAACTAAAAAAGTCATGATCAAATATGATGATGGTCATAATAGTATGTTGATTTGCATTGATGTGATTTCAGGAAATGTTCCCCACTTTTACCTTAGAACTTCAAATATAAGAGACAGCAGAGAATATAAGTTCTGCTTTGAAATGTTTGAATATGGCTTATAAACTTTAAAACTGGAAGCAACCTGAAATACTTGCTTAAATAAAGGTAATAAAATAGCAATAATATGTGATTTACACAAGATTTCATTAAATATGCATTTAAATTTCTGACCAAAACTATATTTAAACAGACCACCCAAATATTGGTTTCTAATATCATTTTCCAATAAAGGAAACCAGGGATACTTGGAAAAACGGTTGATTTTAAAATTGGGTCAAGAAATATGCAAGATGAGGCTGAAAGATCTTGTATTGTCAACAAATAAGAAAATTAGGAATATGTCAAAGGAACGCGTGATCCATTTAAAGAACTCCCACTAGCTAAATCTGGAACAATGTCATTAATATTATAAATAAAATAGCATTAGATTGCACACCGTTGCCACTGTAGGCTAGTTACTGGACTGCTAACCACATCGACAGGTGAACCCATCAGCCTTTCTACTCTGGTAAAGATTTAAAGCCTTGGAAACCCTATACAGAGTTTCTTGAGTGGAATCAACTCCATGGCATCTAACAGCAACAGTATTGAATTATAACTAAAGAACATAAAGTAATTATTTATAAATTCATACTGATGCAAATAAACGGTCAAAGAAATAACTAAATGAATAAATATGGGGAATGGAGTAATTCTACATGAAAAGGGTTTAATATAATTTCTGTAGATACTCTGCCCTCAGGGATGTGGAGGAAAAGTCTCTACTCCTTGAGTGTGAGCTGCACATAATGAGTTCATTCCAAAAAGTGCAGTATGAAAGGGGGATGGGTAGTAACTTTATAATGCAATAACCTATCAAACACTACCCAAATCAGATGATCAAGGCTAACATCAAAATATGCACCCTTAGTATGGTTTGGTGAGAGTTGAACTTTATGATCTTCCTCTCCAAGGACCATAACCTTAGTGTAAACATGAGGAAAAAAAAAAAAAAAAGACAAATCTTCATTGAGAGTCTTTCTATAAAATACATGTCAAATACTTCTTAAAACTAGCAAAGTCATCAAAAATAAAGTCTGAGAAACTGTCACTGCTAAAACTGTTACCACCAAGAGAATATTAAGGAAGCATGCTTAATAGGATTCTTTGTTGTTGCTGTTAGGTACCTTCAAGTCAGTTCCCACTCATAAAGACCCTATATAGGGTTTCTGAGAAGCAGCTGGTAGGTTTGAACTGTTAACCCTGGGTTACAATCTGATGCATATTCTATAGCACTATACCAGGATTTTAGTATGTAGGTTAAGACACAAAGAAATCTGATTTAAGTATGGACTTAAATTAGCAACAATACATAAATATTGGTTCATTAATTGTAGCAAATGTAAGATGTAATAAATAATTTGTTGAGTAGCAAATGGGGTCTTAAAAGCTTGGAAGCAATCACCTAACGTCCAACTATTGGTCTCGCCTGTCTAGGGCACAGAAGAGTGATTAAAATCAAAGACACATGGAAGCAATTAGTCCAATGAACTAATGGACCACTTAAACATCAGTCTCCATAACCCTGAGACTAGAAGAGCTATATGATGATGCATGGCTCCCACTACCAACTTCTATCAAAGGGATTACATTAGAAGGGGTTGTGGATAGAATGGAAGTAAAATGTGGAACAATTTTCCAAATCTTTGAAAAACCAGACTTACTGGCCAGAGAGTGACTGGTGGAACCCTTGAAACTACAGACCTTAATAACCATCCATGTCTGGAAATGGACATTCCCCCTGGCTCAAATTTCAGAAAAGCAATCGATATGTCTATAAGGGGACCAATAACACTAATAAGGTGAGCACACCTTAGGATAATGAGTTTGAGATCACAAGGGCTGCATCTACCTGAAGACAATGTTCCGAGGTTTAGGAAAGAGGGAAGAATGGAAACAGGGAGCACAGGGAGGAAGTGGAATAAGTGATGTCACATTATAAGAATTGCAATCAATAAGATGAAACAAAATATGTATGGATTGTTGACTGGAAAACTGTTTTGGTCTGTAAACCTTTATCCAATTCACAATCAAAAGTTTTCAAAAAGAGAAGGAAACTGGGTAGAGGGTACATAGGAAATCTCTTGTACTATCTTTGCAATATTTCTGTAAATCTGAAATTATATTAAAAGTTTATTATAAACAAGAAATTAAATTTTAAAAAGTACATGAAATAAAATGGGTTTTGTTTGTTGTTGTTTTACATATGTTTAAATGCTTTATGGGTCTTTTTCTGGTTGAGATTAGGTATTGTAACTTGTTTAGCTATTGTAGAAAGAGAGTTGGAGCTGTTTTAGTAGTTTATTTTCTTTACACCTAATTGTTGTATACCTATACTGGAGTCCTGGTGTGGAGCCATAGGATAAGCACTCAACCTCAAGATCAGTTTGAACAGCAAGGTTAGCAGTTCGAACTCACCAACTGCTGCAAGGAAATCCTATACAGGGTCACTATGAGTTGGAACTGACTTAAGCAGTTAACAACAACAACAGATTGTATACTCAAAATTTGATAGAAAATAATGTTATGCTTTAAACCTTCATAAAGTAGATAGTTAAAACAAGGAACGGGTATATGTTAACCTCAACACATTGTTCTTTGCACTTAGAGAGGTGAAGAAGGGTATGGTCTGTCTGGGGCAGGAATGCATTCCAGATGCTCAGTTACATATCCATCTTGCATCCAAATTTACTGTATGGAACAAGCAAGTACAAAGGCTAACTGCACAGGTCAAAGTGTTATTATTACTTTACCTAGAAGTAATCTTTAGTGATTAGTGCCTCATGGATTTTACTACATAATGAAATAGTTGTTATATGCTAAAGTCACTAAACAGCAGTTTCTAGAAGAGACTTGCACAGTTCCGTGCACTTTCTATTTCTAAAGCATGTACATATATATATGTACATGCATATGATACAGTTAATTTGCATATAAGCCAATCCTTCAATTTTCTTTAACATTGGGAGCTATAATTATTAAGGATTTTGCTATTGTTTTAAAGACTGGAAAAAATTAGCACCCCTTCATGTGTCTTTTTAAAGACTTCATTTGAACCAACTATTTGTAAATTATTTTGTCATTTAAAGAAATCATGATGCAAAAACAGAAGTCTCTCTTAAATCAATTTCTTTAGTAGTCCCAACTCCAATGAAAACATCAAAGTTCCTAAATGAGGCAAGATGCCTGGATTTCCAGCATTGTGGAGGGAGCAAATAGCCTTTCCACCTTCAAACATAACATATGCTGTAACTTGAAGGGAAAAAGAGGTCTCCAAGGTATCCCAATACAGTGTCCTGTAATTGGACTCAGATGTAGGTTTGACCCTTGTACTCTAACTTCCCTCAAGATGCGTAAAAGACCGGTGGATTGAAGACTTAGACTTTAACCTGTATTGGCTGCTTTGGAGGATGAGCTTTATATTTTCATACCCAAACTGCTGTCGGATAGGTCCCGACTCATCCCTGCACAGGATTTTTAAGATTGCAAATCTTTACAGGAATAGAAAGCCTCATCTTTCTTCCGTAGAGCAGCTTATGGGTTTGAACTTCATACCTTGAAGTTAGCAGTCCAGTGATTATTCTAGAGCTCCACAAGAGGTACTTACATGACTTATTTCAAAGGAAGTTGATTTTTAAGACACTTCAAGTTAATGATGTTCCTATAAATGTTGATAACTTCTTTGTGTATATAGGTGATATTAACAGGATAATAATGTTGGACTTGTAAAGAAGAAGTCAGCTTTACTAACTATGGGTAGTTTAAATTCTTATCGATACTATATTCTAATTTTTGATTTATTATAAACCATCAGGGTTTGTGTTAGATATATAATAAATTCAAAGAAGAACTGACCAAAAAGTTTTAAAAGTGGGTTCCACAGTCAATCAAGATCCTTCTTGAGGAAAAAGACCATTTAGTTCCATCTTCGATTCAAATTTCTGAATTCCTGCTTGGGTTGTGCCTGTGAGCTAGCTTGGGCATATGCAAATACTTTTAAGGTTTTGAATCAAAGGAAGCAGTTGCTTTTTATGCAAAGTTTGATTTTTACATTATAGATTACTCTGGTTGACAGTAACAGAAGGCATGTGTCTAATTCTTTGTATCAGTGTGAATGCAAAATCAATCCAACAATAGTAAATTACCTTAAGTTCTCTAAGGAAGTATGAATGACTTCATAGTGAGAGACTGGTTGTGTGAGTCAAAAGTATAAAAATGCCAGTCATAAATAATGGTTAAAAAAAAAAAAAAAAAAAAACATCCCCACTAAGTTAAAACGATACTACATTCCAGAGGCACTGATTAGGTACAGACATTTGGTTGCTTTTTTTTTTTTTTTAATGTGTTTAGTCCAGAAGTAGAGAGAAAAAAAATGTTAAATAATTTATTATCACATTACCTAAAACACAAGATTGAACAGAAAAGGAGAAAATCTACTTTCAAATCAATTTTGCAGTGGCTGTCTAGAATGATCTTTGGAAAAACTTATACATCTGATGATAAATACATAGCCTTCTATTTTCAAAGTGCTATTTTTATTATGGCTGCCAACCTCAAGGTCAGCAGTTTGAAACTACCAGCTGTTCCCAGGGAGAAAGATGAGGCTTTCTGCTCCC
>NW_006408528.1:24757860-24761539 GCF_000296735.1 Chrysochloris asiatica
TCTTGATGTCATCCCACAACTCTTCTGGTGTTTGGTCTTTAGTGTTTAATGCATCAAATCTGTTCTTCACATGATCTCTAAATTCATCTGTGATATATTCAAGGTCATATTTTAGCCTTGTAGAGTTGTTCTCATTTTCGTCAGCTTCAGTTTGAATTTGCATAAGAGTAATTGATGGTCTGTTCCACATTCTGCCCCTGGCCTTGTTTTGACAGATGATATGGAGCTTTTCCATCTTCTCTTTCCACAGATGTAGTCAATTTGATTTCTATGTATTTCATCTGGCGAGGTCCATGTGTATAGTCGTCTCTTGTGCTGTCTAAAGAAGGTATTTGAGATGAACAAATCATTGGCTTTTCAGAATTCTATCATACATTCTTCAGCATCATTTCTATCACCAAGGCCATATATTCCAAACACTGATCCTTCCTCTTTGCTTCCAACCCTTGCATTCCAATCACCAGTAATGGTCAATATATCTTGATTGCATATTTGATCAATTTCAGATTGAGGAAGTTGGTAGAATTCTTCTATTTCATCCTCACTGGCTTTAGTGATTGGTGTGTGAATTTGAGGAATAGTGGTATTAACTGGGCTTCCCTGTAGGCACATGGATATTATCTTGTCATAGACAGCATTGCACCTCATGACTGATCAGGATATGTTCTTTTGACAATGAATGCAACACCATTCCTCTAGAATTTGTCTCCCTGGCATAGTAAACCATATGGTTTTCATATTCAAGATGACCAATACCTGTCCATTTCAGCTCATTAATGCCTAAGATATTGATGTTTCTGCATTCCATTTCATTGTTTACAGCTTCTAATTTTCCCAGATTCATACTTCATACATTCCATGTTCAGATTTTTAATGGATGTTTATAGCTATTTCTCTTCATTTTGAGTTGTTCCCCATCAGCAAATGAAGGTTCCATGGACTTTTCTCCCATGGGTTTTTACTCTATTCACGTCATCACAGTCAACTCTACTTTGGTGAGGCAGCTCCTCCCCAGTTGCATTTTGAGTGCCTTTCAACCTGGGGGGGGGAGGGGAGCTCATTTTCTGGTACTAAATCTGACAGTGTTTCTCTGCTATTCATAATGAAATATTCGGAGGTAGTTTGTCACTCCTTCTTCCTAGTCTGTCTTCCTCTGGAAGCTCATCTGAAACCTGTCCACCATGGTTGACCCTGCTGGTATTTAAAATACTGGTGGCTTAGCTTTCAGAATCAAAGCAACACACAAGCCACTGCAGTGCCACAAACTGAGAAATTGGCATACTCACTAGCCATTAGAGAGATGCAAATCAAAACAACAATGAGATATCATCTCAAACCAGCAATAACAGCAAAGATCAAAAAAGCAGGGGACAATAAATGCTAGTGAGGATGTGGAGAGACTTAGACATTTATTGCATTGCTGATGAGATTGCAAAATGGTCCAACCACTCTGGAAAGCAATGTGGCAATTCCCCAGGAGGTTGGAAATAGAAATACCTTATGATCCAGCAATTCTTCTACTTGGTATTTACCCACAAGAAATAAAAGCCATAACACGAGTAGATATATGCACACCAATGTTCATAGTAGCACTATTTACAGTAACATAAAGATGGAGACAGCCTAAGTGCCCATCAACTGAAGAATGGTTAAACAAACTGTGGTACATACACACAATGGAATATTATGCTACCTTGAAAAATAACAAGGAAGCTGCAAGCCACTACATAACATGGACGAATCTTGAGGACATTATGATGAGTGAAATTCATCACAAAAGGAGAAATACTGCATAGGACCACTGTAAAACACTAAGAAAAAGAACCCATACTAAATAGGGGGGGGTTCTTTGCTGATTACCAGGATGTGGGGGTATGGTGAGGGGAGGAGAGAAAGACAGAGCACAGAGTAGGGTATAGACAGAGGATAGTTTGAGTGCTAGGGAGGTGGGCAGTACACAAGAACGAGGAGGGGAAGGGAAGAACAAAGCAGACTGGAAAACAATTAGGCAATTTGCATGGGCTAAGTGGAACAGAGGTAAATAATGATGTACGCACAACCTTGGAATAACAGGGCTTTGGCATACAGGGCTTGAGACATGTTTGTAATGGGGAAATAATGGTAAGATGCTTGGCTGTCTTTTGAATCTTGGTTTCCCTGGCATACCTTTATAAAATACACTTGACAGGGAGAGAAAGGAATAGCCAGAAATATCACCCTAGAAAGCTTATAAGTCTGTCTTCTGCCTATAACTGATTGGAATATCCAAAATGGGGCTACAATGTGCCCAGTGAAGGAGGCTTCTTGTGTAGCCTCTGCATTACATAAGACAGTAAGTGGAATCCTGAATCACATCCAGAATCTTCTGAGGTAGGACATTTCCACTTGTAAGGTCAAGCAGACCAGCCTGGAGTGGCTAGAAGAACAGAAGATACTTCTTGAAAGAAAGACTGGCAGGAAAAATACAAAACAATAAAGGCAGACCAACTGATTACTACAAGAACAAGCAAGTTGCTCGCCCAGGAGACATCAAGGCAAATGGTCGGGTTCCCTCAGGGCAAACCCCCTTCCAAGACTAAGACTCAGTGGGAATACATGCTCTGATTGGTGACCACGTTCATCACCAATAAGGGGAAATGAGGGAAAAACACCAATGAACATTCAATAGACTCTTGTGAACCCGGGTGGAGACCTGGTTGGCCATCAGTGTGGCAAGACCTGGGGACTCTTGGGTCCAGAGTCAGTGATATAGCCACAGACAGCTAGAGTGGAGAGTGCAGCATCCAGCTGATAAGAGAGGGCATATGCATAAGAACACCCATACTTGCAGATAATACCCACTTGACCTTGCTTCAATGACTGGATGATCAGAGCTCACCTAAAAGAAGAAAGAAGAGGATAAAAAGAGTCATCTGATACAATTTGATGAACTTGACCTACACCTATGGATGCAGTAGCTCAAAAGAGGGAATAACTCTTCACAGTGAGGATCATTCCCACCCCCTCCATACAGAGTACACTGGATGGGCAACTTGGACATTGGCTACCTAAAATGGGGGTGGGGAGCTACAAAGGCAAGAAGTGACTGGCTTACAAGCTTTTAAGGGAGCCTAGATCCAAAGGGTATGGAGGAAGGTAGAATCTCCACTGAGTAGTCTGGGTGGGGCCAATGAAAGGAGATGGGGATAGGTCCCTTGTGGTAAAATGGTGAATAATTGTTATCAGGACTGACTGCGAGTGTTGGAGACATAAAGGTGGACATTTTGTAGCAAAAGGAGGGGAGTGATTAGCTTTGCAGTCTAGGAGCAGATGTCCTTGGAATCATCAAGGAAGAATAGCAGAGTAGGAGACCCTACTGGAGAAGCAGTGATGCCAGAGATGGAGGCAGAAACGACGACGTGAAGAATTTAGTGGCTGGGGACTCTAGACCTAGAAAGATTGCAGGGCTGTGTGCTGACGACCTGGGGGCAGGCTTGCAGAGTATACACTTTGGTTGGTTTTGATACATGGAGGGAATTGTAACCATGGCAATGAAACGATCTACACTATGATGAATGTAAAGCTAATGTTCTCTCAAGTAAACTATCACATAATTCACACTGTTGTTGTTGTTGTTAAGTGCCGTCGAGTCGGGTCCGACCCATAGCGACCCTGTACAGGGTTTCCGAGGGTGTAAATC
>NW_006408528.1:24761639-24764957 GCF_000296735.1 Chrysochloris asiatica
GAATCAGGTTGCGAACCGCAAGGTCAGTAGTTCAAAACTACCAGCTGTTCCGCGGGAGAAAGATGAGGCTTTCTGCTCCCGTAAAGATAGATGTACAGCCTCGGAAACCCTGTAAAAGGTCGCTATGAGTCGGAACCGACTCCACGGCACATAACAACAACAACATCATGTATATATATATAGTGCCTTGCCTTTATATATATTTTCTCACATAATTTTAGAACTAAAATGATCTCGATGAAAGACTGCTTCTTAACACAGTACAAATGACCAACAATAGAAAATAGGGTTGTAGATTTCATTTTATTAACCCAGATATTACCACCCTTTTGGTGCTACTTTTAAAAATTAAATTGCTGAATTATTCGTCAGAATTTTCACATATGTAAACTAATAGCAGAAAATGTTATCAAGTGTTTTTGAGTCAGTTCTGACTCATAGCGACCTTCTATAGGGTTTTAAGACTTTAAATCTTCGTGGGAGCAGAAAGCCTCATTGTTCTCATGCGGGGCAGCTGGCGGGCTTGAACCGTGGACCTGTGGTTCACAGTGCTTTCATATGGAGCCACTGCGCTCCCAAAAGCAGAGAATAGGACTCGTTACTAATTTTAACAGTGAAATTTTACCTTTCTTTGTAAAGATTGATAACTTTTTCTCCTAGCTCTGTTTGACTATGAAAATGGATAACAACTGAATATGAAATAAATAAGGGCAGGTCCATAGTTTGATTGTTTTTATAAGTGGGCAGGTTTCAGTTCTTGCACTGAAAGAAACAGCGAACCGCCACTGGCTGTGAAGGGACCACTTTGGCATTACTGCTGTTTTCTTATCTGTCAAATGCATGTAATCACACTCACCTTATTCTATTGTATGCTGTTTGGCTTAACAAATTAATGACTCGAAAGTGCTTTGAAAATATAAATCTCCCTATAAATAATATAACATTTTTACAGCCTTAGGATAAGTCTGAGAAGAGGAAGGTTAAAGGGTAATGACTTGTCCTCTAAGACTGTAAATGTTTCAAAGAGTGGAGTTTTTAACTGGCTCATTCTTACTTTGATACATGAAATCTTCCCAGGACAGTCTTTAAAAAATTATATTGGATAATTTAAGACTATATAAGCAATTCTAAATGAACCACGAAGTTAAAGATTACCCACTTTATCCTATAATATTACTTTAATTAAAGCAATAGACCACACTCCATTTCTTTTTCTTGTTAAGTTTGCCAGAGTACAACAAATTGATAGACCAATGGTGGTTCTTTATGTCAATGATCATATATACATTCCTTTATGCATTATTTTATGCGTCCTTAACTAAGGCATGTTTTAGAGGGGGAATGTAGACAAAAGCAATCTGACTTCTAAAGAAAGTTTCAATTGTGTCAGGTAACTAAGTGTGGACAAATGTCCTTAGTATATATTGAAATCTGCTAAACAATCTTGGGATAAAAATAAATAAACAAATAAATAAATAAGAAATCTTAGAATTGTAGGAGAAGGTGAGGAGATTTCTGACACTGATTTAACTAGAGACAATGTGTTTACCAGAGAACCCAAGATTTGGGAGATTGATTAATGACTTGGAATCCTGGTGTGGCACTGTAGGATCACCACTGAACTGCTAACCACAAGTTTGGCAGTTCAAATCCACCAAATCACTTCTTGGGAATCCTGTATAGGGTTGCTATGAGTTGGAACCGACCCTTAACAACAGCATTAAAGACTCAGTCCTAGATCTTACCCTATAGAAGTAGGTGGATTTGGGGGATATGAAGACAACTTGGAAGGTAACAGTAATAATTTGGACAAAGACGTTGTTGTTGTTGTTGTTGTTATGTGCTGTGGAGTCGGTTCCGACTCATAGCGACCTTTTACAGGGTTTCCAAGGCTGTAAATCTTTACCGGAGCAGAAAGCCTCATCTTTCTCCCGCAGAACAGCTGGTACCTTCGAACTGCTAACCATGAAATTAGCAGCCCTATTCGTAACCACTAACAGAGGCAGAAAAACAAAAACAAAAAAATTTAGGAAAGTAAAGTTTCACAGTTTAGGACGTGTCAAACTAAGTGGTGGTAGTGATTATGTGCGGTGGAGTGGGTTCCAACTCACAGAGACCCTGTATAGGGTTTCCAAGGCTGGAAACCTTTTCCAGAACATAAAGTCTCATCTTTCTCCCGAGAAACTGCTGGTAGTTTTGAACTGCTGACCTTGAGATTAGCAGCCCGACTCATAACCACTATGCTACCACAGCTCCTTATCAAACTGAGTTGTTGTTGTTATGTGCCGTGGAGTCGGTTCCGACTCATAGCAACCCTATATGGAGTTTCCGAGGCCGTAAATCTTTACCGGAGCAGAAATCCTCATCTTTTCCGCGGAACAGCTGAGTACTAAGTAACAAAATTCTAAAGATTTCTTGTCACCAGGTTACATAGCCTCTTGAATGGCAGTCTAAAATGTGTGGGTGTCATTTAGTGAGAAACTGTAAACTACTTCTTAAAGTCAAATAAACATTTTTGTAAGCATTGTTTTAATAAGCTAGGGAAACAAGCATCCAATTTAAGATGAATTTATGTATAATTCAGTTTGAAATGCTGTTCTGACTGTGGTTAGAAAAATAAATAATCTGTCAATTTTATGATATTTGATTTCCAAAAATGCAATGATGATAAATTTTAAGATATGGCTACATTAGCATAAAAATGCAAAAACATACCATTAAAGCTTCAAGAAAAAAATGTTTTTAACTGAACAGTGACTTTTTACATATGTACTTTTTACTGGATTTATAAGATGATAGATTTGTGCGTGAGTTTAAATGATCCACTGCTACCATATACAGCCTTCTATTTTCAAATTATGCTTCAGGCATTGACTAATTATAATATTTTGTTTCAACTTTTATTAACTTAAAAACTAGGTTTGCCAATTATTTAAGTAAAGCTAATATCTGGTTGTCATTAAGTGCCACCGAGTTGCTTCCAACTCATAGAGACACTGTATAGGGTTTCTAAGGAGTGGCTGTTGGGTTTGAACCACTGACCTTGCAATTCAAACAGACCTGCAAGTCCAGTACTTATCTGACAGTGCCTCATCAGGACTCCAAGTTGTATTTTCTCTTTTAAAATAAAATACCAATTATTTATGCACTTTCTAAGATGGTATTCTAGAAATATCTTTCTGTATTACATTTTACACTTTTGAAATATTTGTTTTCTTTATAATAAGGCAAATACCACTTAATGATTAAGCATACGTCTTTTGAACACACACACACACACACACACACACACACACACATATATATATATATATATAT
>NW_006408528.1:24765057-24767895 GCF_000296735.1 Chrysochloris asiatica
TATTTAGTACATTCGCATAGCCAGCTAATTTTAATATCCATCTGAATTATATATAGATTCTAGCCAGGTAAGGATAATGAGGAATAGTCATTCATTACTAATAGAATGGATTTGTGTTTAATTTGGAATTTTAAAAATCTAGACTGATTTATGAAGTAACAGTGTGGAGTCTCCTGAAAGTTTTTGATGATAATGATGATATGTGGTCATATAGCTTACATAAATATCTCCAGGCTTAATTTTCTCTACTGACTTTTTTTTTTTTTTTTAAGTTTTGATTGATCACTTTTTATAGATTTTCACTGGTTGAGATGTTTAAATTATTTTACTAGGATGGCATTTTGTAGCCTTAAATATATCATTGTACTTGCTCCACAATATTTCTCCAGGCTTTTAACTATGCCACAGAATTCGACATCCTAATATGTTTGTTGAATTGCGAGTATATACACCTCACTTTCTTTACCCCAGTGAATAGAAAATGGCCATCACTGAGCTGTCATAATTAATGGTTACATCAACTCTGACATAAAGATTAGGGATAGGAGAGAAAGAGTACTTACACAGAAACTTTTGTGAATATGTTCAATAGCTTTTTTTCCCCACTTCTTTTTTCTTTTTTTGTTATAATGTGTTACCACTTTTATTTCAAGTTTTTATTGTGAATATTATATTGAAATAATAGAAACAGTAAGGCTATGCTGTGGGTTAATGTGCCAGACTGCAAAGCCGTTTGAACTAAAAGGTCGGTGGTTCAAACTCACCAGTTGCTCCTTAGAAACCCTATACAGGGTTGCTATGGGTCGGAACCGACTCAATGGCACTTAACAACAAAAACATATAATTTTCAGGGATCAGTCTGAAATAAAGGTGCAAGATCTTTTACTTAAAAATCACTGGGAATTTCAAGATGTGATATAACAGGTTTAAAACAAGCAGAGGGCTCAGGCTTTATAAAACTGCACATGTCAGATGCTTATGAAACAGTCCTTGTACAGTGTGCAAAGGCAGGTCTATCTTATTTAGAGAAAAGTACAAATTCTCTTTTTTGTCTTTTTCTTACAAGTTCTTGACAATTTCTACATAAGACAAATCTCACCACAGAAATGTAGCTGTAGATTGCTGCTTTCCATAGTTTATAGGCAGGAGCTAATGATCACAACAAAATCTTTAGTTCATATTTGTATTAGTTTCCTATTGCTGTTGCAATAAATAATCACCTATGTAGTGGTTTAAAACAGCAGAAATTTACTATCTTACTATTCTTGAGGCAGAAGTTTGGAGTGTATTTCGCTAGGATAAGACCAAAATACCAACAGACTGTATTTCTTCTGGATGTACTAGCTGAGAATCTGGTTCCTTGTTTCATTAGATTCTAGAAACCACTTTTATTCCTTGCTACATGACTCCTTCCTCTGTCTTCAAAGTCAGCAATCTTCAAATCTACAGTACTTCACAAATGTCCTTCTGCTTTCATTACATGTCTTTCTTGAATTCATTTTAGGACTCTTGTGGTTACATTGAGCCCACTGGATAATCTAGAGTAATTGTCTCATCTCAAAATCTTAGTCTGTTCCCTTTGTCATATAAAGCAGCATATGTTCAGCACTTAGAGATTAGAACACAGATATCTTTGGCATACTATTATTCTGCCTACAGCAATATTCATTCTTGTACCCATAATTTTTATTAATTACATTAATATTTTATAGACAATATTGTATATTTATCTCAAACTTATTTGACTTAAAAATCATCTCAAGAGAGGCAGGGCTTGATGGCAGCTAGGGTAGAGGTGCAGTGAGGTTCACCATCAGCAATACCACAGAATACCAGTCAAATCAGATGCAAGGCAGAGCTCCAAAACTCGGAACCACATAGATAGGAATATTTAAAAGGTTTGAAGGCTTACAGCTAGTGGAACTTGTAGCAAAAGTAAGAAATTGTGTACTTTGAATCTGCCTAACTTGGTGGCCTGAAGCCAACAACTTGGGTGAGACCATATGGCAAGACCAAGTGGGGGAGCAGACACACCATTGAAAAATGCCATGGGACCCTCAGAGCAAAGGTGGTCAATACACTTTGTCGGTTTTGCTTTGTTCCGATTTTCTTTTCTTTTTTTTTAAAGTATCTGTTCATTAGCCCTCCACTGTTTGCACACCTCCATTCTGGTGACTGGGGATGGTGGTGCCTGAGTGAGTGGATACCCTCACCCTCACCACTGATGGGTTCTTCTTCCACGCATGCGCACAAATACTCTCAGACCAAGAGCTGGCTCTGAACTGTTTTTGTTTTTGTTTTAAATACGGTAAAGCCAGGACAAGGGGTGTGGAGAGGGAAAGAGAGTTTAAAAACAAAACCGCTGAAAATTAAATTAAATCCTGAGGTACAGCATAACAACCAACAGTGGCCTCGAAATCTCACAGGCAGCTCTGAAGGCAAGAAGCTGAAAGAGGACATTAAAATCACACTCATATTAGGCTACAGATTTTTTTTTCTTTCTCGTCTCTCCCTCCTCTCCCTTTTTCTGCTATAATACACTACAGTATCCAGTCTAGTGTTTTTTTGTTGTTGTTGTTTTTCTGTTTTTTTTCTTTATTTTGCAGTTGCTGTTTTATGCTCCCCCTTGTACTTTGGGGGACTCTTTCTCTCCATATATTACCCAAGAAGAGACAGCAACTGCAGCCATATAGTCAAGCTACAATAACACTCTATATAAACCAAAATCTAGGCAAGAACCAATGCCAACTGCCATACACTAGGGAGGCAGACAATACTTGTGAAAGTTACTGAGTTAAGCAATAAGAAGAGTGAAAAGGGAAGCCCACATCCTGATCA
>NW_006408528.1:24774812-24780753 GCF_000296735.1 Chrysochloris asiatica
TAGAAAGCCTCATCTTTCTCCCGTGGAGCGGCTGGTAGTTTCGAACCGCTGACCTTAAGGTTAGCAGCCCGATTCGTAACCACTACGCTACCAAAACATTAAAAAAAAAAAAAAGAAAGAAAATCATCACAATAATTTCTCCTGGACTTTTACTTAATCAAATGCTGAGGGCTATGCCACAATTTAATTTAATATCAGAAAGATATTTAATTATTTTATTTAGACTGGAGTATCATTTTCCCACCAACTTACATCATGGATTGAATTGTGTGTCTCCAAAAGATGTCAGCTTCTCAATGGTTTCGCAGTTATGTAAATGATGTTAATATCCCTCATGATGTGTTATGCCAATCATTTGTAAATGGATTAGGATGGGATGAAAGACCTTTACTGAGGTCGCAGCCCTGAACCAATGTAAAAGGAATTTCCCTGGGGTTTGGTCTACTGCAACCTTCATCTTCCAAAAGGTAAAGGACAGAGAAACAAGCAGAGTGCACAAACACCTAATTACGACCAAGAAAGAGCCACAAGCAGAATGCATCCTTTGAATCTGGAGTCCTGCCCTGACAACCTCCTAGACTCAGGAGATGATTGATGTCAAGACAATGATCTCAAAAACCACCAATTCCACAGACATTGAAAACAGGCAAGAATCTTCTTACAGAGCTGATAGAGAAAGCCTTCCCCTTGAGCCAACCCACTGAATTCAGACTTCTAGTCTCCAAACCCTGTGAGAGATTAAATGTACTACTTGTTAAAGCTACCCACTTGTGGTATTTCAGTTATAGCAACACTGGACAATAGAAACTAGTGTTCGAATGAAATAGAGATTCTTAATGTTAAAGGTAAATTCCAGAAAGGTTCATAATTGTGATTAGACAATTAGGTTCAATCTTTTCTCCTGGTGATGCATTTATCTAATGTATGGTTAGTGATTGGCTATATCCAATGTATGAATCCGTAAGAAAATATGAAAAGGATATTGCATTATGGATCCCAATTTGCAATTTGGGAAAAAACCATTTTAAAACAAGCTAAGGCAAAGATTAAAGAAGGAGAGAAGAAGTAGTCTAAGATGTTACAATATTGTCAGAGTTTGGTTTTAACAATGGATATATAAAAAAAAAAAAGGGATATCTATTTAACATTATGCACACAAAAAACACACACATGGGTTCAATATGATGTTTAGTGGTGCATTGAAGGTTATATCAAACATACAAATGTAAGTGAAAGTAGCTTGATATCAGAATCATTATCCTCATTTAGATAGTTATATGCCCAACTTCTTCTTCTTGTTGCTAAGTGCCATTGAGTTGGTTCCAACCCATAGTGAGCCTGTATAGGGTTTTCCGAGGAGTGACTGGTGAGCTTGAACTACTAACCTTGCAGTTCCAACCAACTTTGCAGTCCAGCGCATTAACCCACATCACAACACCAGGACTCCATGATGCACGGCTTATTAGTAAATAAATACTGGGCTTTACCTCCTTGTTTTTGAACTCTAAAATCTACACTTTCTGCAGTTCACCAAGCCAAAGACATGCAAGCATTTGTCCTAAAATACATTTCCTTTATATGCCTAAATCTCATCTGATGTTAGAATTAGTACTTCTTAGGACCAAAAAGAATATACCAAAACAAACCAACTCACAGGGACCCTATATAGGCTTTCCAAGGCTGTACATCTTTGTGGTAGCAGACAGCCTCATCTTTTTCCTGGTCAGAGGGTTTGAACCACCGACCTTATAAGCTTATCCTCAGATCATAAATTAGATTTAATGTAAAATCTCATTTAATGTTAGAAATGCTGCTGAAAACACTGTAGAATGTGGTGTTTAAATTCATGCTTGAACCCTATATATGGCACCACAGGCTAAGAATGTTTTCTTTCTTCTGAACTGAAACATTTTTACTATAACCTTCACTCTCTAACCTTGATTATAATTTCTGTAATTACACAAATAAATCCCATTCCTCTTCCACATGACAACTTTTCAAAGTGCTTGAAAATAGCCATCAGAAGTCTATTTTGAGTAAAACATCCTCAGATTTCTGAATTATCCCCATCTAGCAAGCGTCCATACCGATCAGTGCTTTTAGTTGCTGTGGATTAATGTGCTGGACTGTGAGGTTGGTTTGAACCACAAGGTTGGCAGTTCAAGCTCACCAGCTGCCCCTTGGAAACCCTACACAAAGTTGTTATGAGTCAGACCTGACTCAATGGCACTTAATAACAACAACAGCAGCAGCAAGTGTCCATGACGTTCAATGCTTTAGAGTATTCGTTATACTTTTAGCACGGTGTAGGTACATTGATATTATTCATCTGTCTTGGACAATGTCATAATTATGCCATCAATTTTCTTTACATTTCACCTAGGCCCAGAATATGACCTATAAAATATTTTGCTCAACTTAGTAACTTTTTTCTACATTAGGATTAATTACCAAAACCCATGTGCTAGTCAATACCCTACGCTTTCACAATTAAAATGAATATATAACTGTGACAAAATGATTCTTTAGTTCCAGTTGCAATATAGACACCTTGAAGCTAGATCTCTGGAAATCTGAGAATCCTGCAAGCACTTAATCATCATTTACACTTTCTATCGTTAGTGCTCAGCTACGAAGCCCCAGTCAGTGACCTGCTGAAGGCTTTTCCAGTAAAACACAGGAGACAAAAACCAGGGCAAATCAAATATGTTTAACAAGAGCCTTCTCTCCAGCTGTCAATGAGCCAGCCAACACTGAAGATGCACAGTAGGAGGTTCTCCTATCGCTGACTTTTGACTAGTTAAGAGTGTTTGGTTAAACGTTTTGAAAAGTGATAGGTGAGTGGGGTCTTAAGTTGAAGTTATGGGTCAAATTCCAGGCTTGCAGTAGCACATAGGAGACAGAGAAAAATAAATTACTGACTTTCAACTGTATATAAGCATAACATACCTTATCCATGACTAAAGGCTAAGCTATACTTTATAAGTCAACATAAATAAACAAGTTCTTTAAGAGAGAATTAAAGAGCCTAAATTTAGTCCAAAGGACATAAGGAAGAGGTAGATATCAAAGATAAGGCCGGATGTGAACCTGACTGACTCCAGAGGGACAAATAGCCATTCCTTACCTTATCTTATCTTGGTGTCCTGGAGGATGGTAACTTAGTGGGGTCACCCTATCCTCTTACTCATGATATGTATAAAGTTATTCAATCAAAAGCTAAAAAAAATTAAATAGGAACTCTATATGAAATACATTTGTTTGAAATTCACTTTTTAAAATTCACTTATAGACAATACCGGTTTCATATATACTAATTAATGTGTGTGTGTGTGCACAATCAACTTGATGGCAACTAGCTTTGGATAGGGAATTTTCAGGTTTTGTTGATTCACTAGAAAGATATTGGTGTGGCGCTGTTGGGATAAAACACTGAACCAAAAGATCGGTTTGAACCACAAGGTCAAGTGGTTCAAACTCATCAACTGCTCCTTGAAAATCCCATACAGGGTTGTTATGAGTCTGAACTCACTCAATGGCATTTAACAATAACAGAAAGATACTTTTGTTAGTCACTAATTTGTATTCCCCAGAAAGCTGAAAACCTTGCTACATGAATCATTAATTAATAGATCCATTAATAAAATGTCTTGTGTTTTAATAAAATTTACAGATTTAAACATGCTTTCTCAAGCAATGTCTCCCATGATTCTCATCAGAACAACCAAAAACAAGCAAGCCCTCTGAGATTGAGTCACTGCCAACTCATAGCAACCTTGTATAAGGTGTCTGAGGCTGTAAATCTTTACAGGAGCAGAAAGCCTCATCTTGCTCCTAAGGGTTTGAAGTACCAATCTTGTGATTAACAGTGCAGAGCTTATCCTAAAGCATCACTAGGGCTTCTTTCATCAGAACAAGAAACCTCCAATAGTTTATCTTTATTATTATTATTTCTGTTTTAGAGTTGTTGTTATTCAGTGTCATCAAGTAGGTTCCAACTCATAGCAACCCTGTATAAGGTTTCTGAGGAATGACCAGAGGGTTTGAACAGCTATCTTACAGTTCAAATCAACCTTGCAGTTGATTGCTCATTCTACAGTACACAATTAATTAATGATGTTGAAGTGATTAAACTAACCAGCTACTGTGGAGTTGATCTAACTTATGGCAATCCTATATGTGTCATAGTAAAACCAATGGCTGAGTTTTTTTCAAAAGAAGAGCACAAAGCCTTTCTTCTAAGGCCCTTCTTGGTGGACTTGAACCTCTAATCTTCACTTATCAACTACCATGTTAACTATTTCTATCACCCAGTGATCCAGTACCAGTGACTAGCAATTGGCAGAGAAAGCATGCAATTGCAGGTTTACTGACTTTCCAACTGGAGCTTTTTCTACTTACTTGTGAAAAAAACTTTTTTTTTTTTTTTTTCACATATTCTATGTTCTACAAAATGTGGTCTTAGATTTGAAATCAGTTAGTCTTGATACTGTATTATAATCCATCCATGTTTTGAAAATATCTAAGAATAAATACCATTCCATACTTTCTCTAACATTTGTATTCAAACATATTTTTTGTAATAGTGAAAGTGAGGGACCTAGAGAGTAAGCAGTATATATATATATGGATATACATTTAATTTTTTTCAAAAGCACTTGCTTTTGCTATTTTAACAACAAAAAGATAATTTTTTCCCCTAGATTCTACACAGATTCATAAGAAGGGCCCTGATTTTTTTTTTTTTTTCTCCTCGGCTTAATGATTCAAGTTAAACCATTCAGAGACTATAACACAGTCCATATGACGCTTGACTTTTTGAAGTGTGCTTGGTACTCCATTAGGGATTCTCAATTTGTGTTTCTCAATCTGATTTCGATAAGATACAGGTTCTCTTCAGCAAACGGACCTGGTGCAAACATGAAAAGGATAAATTCTATAATAAATTATGGGAGCAATAAAACTTTCTAGACCTGTTTGCCTCTTAAGTAACCATCTATTATGCTGCCTTATAAAAGTGAACTTATATTGTATTTGTAAGTCATTCTGGGCATAATAAACTGTTGGAATTTGAGGATTTAGCTTTGAGATTGAAGACATGTTTCTCAGTGTATTTTTTTATGATGGTTCTGGAGCTACTTATTAGCTAAAACACCTGAATGTTCCTTAAGGATACGAAATATAGTCAAAATAGCATCACACCTAAAGGTGCAAGGGAATATAGACTCTATATAACTCTGATCTCCAGCTGTTTTTCATCTGTTTTTATTTCTATTTATTTTATACTTAGAGAAAGCCCACCATGTGACATCCAATGTTGAAATAAGATCATTTTACTTCAGTTTCGTGTAAAGTTATATTATAAAGAGCATGCACTTAGGCTGTTTATAAGATTTCTGTGAGGGTGGGTAAGCTCACTCAGACAAATAAACAAAGGTTTGAATTATTCAATAATATCCTGTTGAACATTTTAGGTTGCAGAAATGACCAGAATAATAATTTCTGTTCTTCCTGGATAAATTGTTTGGTGCGTTTTTTGATACTCTTCTTGTGGCCTAAACTACTGCATGCAATTATTTTAACCATGCAAGGGAATTTTATTTTGCTTAGTTTTGAATTTACTTTGGCTCAAAACATTAGAATATCAAGTGTTAGAAATTACTGTGAGAGAAGCTAAGGTGCATTTGACCCCCCAAAATTTATGGCAGAGACAATATATTCCTAATGAATTCTCACCACTTTTACTCCTAGATTCAGTGTAAGACAGAAAACAACAACAACAACAATGCACATTCAAATAACCAGAGTTCAAAATTTATGTTAACAGCAATAATGATGAAAAGGACATTAGGAAAGCAATACCATTTACAATAGCCACGCAAAGGATGAAATACCCAGTAATAAACATAAGCAGAGAAACAAAGGACTTATACAAAGAAAA
>NW_006408528.1:24782017-24806161 GCF_000296735.1 Chrysochloris asiatica
TGTGGTACATACACACAATGGAGTACTATGCTACATTGAAAAATAACAAGGAAGCTGCATGCCACTTCCTAACATGGATGAACCTTAAGAACATTATGTTGAGTGAAATTAGTCAATTGCAAAAGGAAAATACTGCATAGGCCCCTGGGACCATCACTGGAGAAGAACAGAAATCGGGACCCCACCCAGAAAAGCAGCGAGGCCTGAGATGGAGACAGAGAGGATGACATAAAGAGATGGAGTAGCTGAGGACTTGAGACCAGGGAGGGAAGGGAGCTGTGTGCTGAGGACCGTGGGGAGAGAGAGGGGGCCTGCGGGGTATAACCTTTGGTTGGGTGATGATGCATGGACGGGATGGTAACTATGGCAATGAAACGATGTATGATAGAATGAGTGTAAAACTAATGTTCCCCCATGTAAACTATCACACAATAAAAGGGGGGGGGAAATCTAGGCACTTGGCATATAGAAGAGACCTCTGCCAAAAATTCAGGTCAAATTCTATTTATGTTTTTTACTAAAAGCAATGTGTTTGTAGGGTCATGCACCCTTTGAAGACTCTAGGGAAACATTTGGTTCTTGCCTCTTCCTAGTCTCTAGTTGTTGCCAGTAATCAACGGCATTATTTGTTTAATGACAGCACAGCTCCTATCTTCACATGTCTGTCTTTCCTATTTCTAGTATCCTTGTGTTCAAATGTCCATTACTCTCATATTGATAATTATTACAATACTGGACATTCCAGGTTTGCCTTGGAAGATTGCACACCTCAAAGCTCCAGATGGGTTCATTACAGCAGAGTTAAACAAGGAGAGAGGGAGAGGAACCAAGCAAATTATCTTTTTTCCATATCAGCATTAAATTTTGTTTTTGCACTGACAAAGTCAGCCTAAAATAGGGTGGGATAGGAAAAGTGATTAATTATTTTTCTTTATCAAATTACTAAAGAATAAAATTTGTTCTGTCCTGATAACTCCACACTTCATAGCTCATTTAACAAATTGCTGATTATCCCATGAAATGGAAAAGCATCGTTACTCTCAATTTCATTTGGATGACAAAAGGTTACTGAAGACAATTTAGTTAAATGAAATGGATTTTTCGGAACAGATAAATGCTTATAACTAAAATTATAGCATATATGAAATATCAACTGACCCCTTTTTGGTAAACTCAGCAGAGAAATATTTAAGAGACAATTTATCTTTTGAATCAGTCAATTACATATATAAGAGAGTTATTTGGTTAATGTTTTTAGTATACATTCTAGAATATATTTCCCTATAGACTTCTCCAATATTTAAACCACCAATCACTCCTCAACACATTCCAACCATCCTGCCCCAATCCCAAAGGGTATGAATGTCAAAGCAAGTATATAGCAAAGCAGTGTAATTTCATAACCCCCAATATTTTATCAGATTAGCAGCACAATATAGAGAAAAAATGATGTCTCTTAAACATAGGCATTATGAAGGAACTTTAAAAATCTCGGTGTTTGGCACAGGAAAGTCCTCTGACAAAAACGCAGGGCAAACTCCTTTTTTGTTGTCATCTGCTCATTCTGAGTTGAAACTTAAATGTTAGTTAACCAAAATGCTTCAGAATACTCACGGCTTCCTTTCTTCTTCCCTCTCTTTTCTCTTACTGCCAGAAATGCTGCTCCAAATATTAGTAGATTAACAAGTTGATTGAGTCAATCATTAGGGTTAACAAAATAACACTTGAGGGATCTAGTAACTGTCTAGTGACTATAAAATATGATTTTGAAAATGTTAATCAATCAATTATTTTTCCTTGCAAAGTTCTGAATATACTGTACTTTAAACCATGGAAAATTTCTTTCACCAGTGTACTTTTGTGAATCCTCACAAAGTGTTACCTGATCTAAGTCTTTGTATTCCTTCAGTAAAACTCTTCACTTTAATTTTGACAGAGACTCCAGTTTGCAAATTGACATTTGTTTGTGTCAGTAGTTGGGTTTGAAGGTACATTGTTCACAGTGACCCCCAAGGATCCAGGAATGTGGTATCAATCAGGGATAATGGGGCTTATCAATCCACAAAAACCTTGAGATTCACCGCCAGGTAAATGATCTCTTGAATTCCAGGCACTGTTCTTTGCATAGAGCTCTTTGAGGTTATTGATGGGTTGTTTATGATTTTGTTTTGTTTTGTCCTGTCTGTCTCATTTTGCCATCTATTTTTATTCTAGCAAGAATTTATGCCTAATTTTGCTTCAGTTATTGGTAATGGTGTGGGGCTCTAGGCATTTTACTGTCCAAAAAGTTAAGTTTGTTAAATCTCAGATTTCATAAGTGGTAAGAAATCAGGGTGACTACCAGTGCAGAAGTGGTTAAAAACCTTCATGATAAGTTGTTTCAGAGGACAGGAAAGAAGCTTTCAGCAGCTCACCAGCTGCAAAACAATGTGCCTAGTCCTGTTAGGTACACTGGTTTAAGTAAAGCACTGCTCACACTCTTTGATGCTCCTTGTCATATTTTTTCTGAGTTCAAGAGTCATAAGCTTTGAGCATATTTGAGCTGTCTTTGAAAACGAGAAATAACATCTGAATGCAATGCAGAGCTACCTTCTGAGATCCATTTACTCGCTATACAGATAAGCACTATGACTCTACCAGTAGCTGACCCTATTTTTGGTATTCTCTTACCAAGGCCACTCTGTAAAATATGTAGCTGCTTTAAAAAAAAAAAAAAATCTAAATCAAGTTTTCTGCACAGTAAATTACAACAAAAATATTCCAAATTTAAGCAAAAACATTGAAATGCCTTTTTTGATTGGTAGATTGAAGATTCTTGATGATGTGATGAGAATAAAATTGCTTCACTGCAAGATAATATCTCTAAATTAAAGAAACAAAGTAAGGAGTTGAAATGTCAGATTTCTGTTGCAACTACACAAGTTGCCCTGAGATTGTCTGCTCCTTTGCTAACTATCTCTCCTTTATATATCCCTTTACCATCTTACGTCTTCGACACTGCTAAATAGTCCTCTATCACTTTGTCCGAACTCCCCTTTTCTCCTTAGGAACCTTCTGAGAACCTAAAATCTATTCCTGGAATGCTTTTAAACCTCATCTAACTACAGATATTGAGGATCATACCCTCATTACTTTTACTCTTTGGGCATGTTCAGAATTACATGAAAATATTAGAGGTTTCCCAAAGTTGTGGAAGACTCCATACAAGTTTGCTGAAGAATTTAGTTGAAGAATTTAGTTGAAGGTTACCAGTATGGAGTCCCTAATTTGTATCAATTTGTTCATATTATAACAGAGACAAGGAGGTCAAACTGTGGTCAGAACAGGCTGATGGGAGAATTTCCAGAGATAGTTCTGCTGTAGACATAGGAAAAATAATGACTGTTCAATTGTTAGAAGATGCTCAAGCTATCATTAAAAGATTGCTAAGGGTCATTCCAAAGGCTTTACCCCAGTAATAGATTGGACAACAATTCACTCTTGCAAACAAAACAAAGATGAAAATGATTGTGATTACCATACCAGATTATTTCAATGGTTGGGTGAACATTCTGGAATTGATCCATCACCCCTTAGAGCTACAGGAGCTTTTAATGCAGTATCCATTGCTGGCCTAAAACCTGAATGTTCAACTCAAGTAAAAAAGGCATCAACTAAATTGGAAGGTAGCTCCCATTGCTGAGCATGCCAATTTAGCTCATGAACTTTCTCAGACCTTGTAGAATAGACAAAACTTCAAGGCAAATAAACTAATGGCCTTGCAATTACAAAATGCAATCTCCTAACCAGCAAAATAAATTGAAGTACTTTGGCAGTATTAAACCTGGTACTTACAATGATTGCAAAAAACCTGGACAGTGGAAAAAAGATTGTTAAAAGTTTTAAAATAATCAAAAGAGATGGTTTAAAGAAGAGACTCTTCAGACAGATATGGAATAAAGGAGCTCTGTGGACACAACAGGGCTTTTCTCTTGGTGGCATTACAAGTAGAAACTACCATGTGCATTCACGAAGAACCTTATAAAATTTTAATTGACAAAGGGGCAATTATTTCTACCATAAACTCCAAATATTTACAATAGTCATTGTGCTGGAGCACAAATTTCAAGAATTGTGGGGTTACAAACTGGGAACAGATTTTAATTCACTGAAAATCTGTTCCTCCATCCTTTGGTCCCATTGCAGCTTTACATTCCTTTTTACTTAGCTCTATTAGAGTACTCCTGTTCATTTGTTGGGCTGAGACCTCTTGTTTAAATGGGACTGCCATTTACAATCTTTAGTATTGAGCAAGTCAAATCCCCAAAAGCACTTAATGAGGGATCTGAATCAGAACTAATTAAAAGGAAAATGTTGCTGGCTGCTTGTAAGCATTAGCCATGTACAAAAATAATTTGACCACTTCTAACTTACTTCCCTCTAACTGTTTTTCCATTAATTTCTGAAACATTAGGAGCTACCATATGTACTGATGTGGGTCAAGTTGTATCATCAGAACACATTCAATTTCAGGTAGATACCCCTAAGCCTTTATCAAGAATCCATCAATATCCTTGTAAATGAGAAGCTAAAGAGAGATTAACTTCTATTATTCAGGTTTCCTTTCTAAAGGATTAATTATTCCCTATACCAAAGAACAGAGGTTTGCAGTTCACTTGGGATTTATGGGCTATCAAAGTCATTGTTGTTCCTAGATTTCCAATAGTTTTAAACTCGTATTTACTACTTTCAAGTTATCCTCTGGATGCTATTTACTTTGCCACTACTGATCTTGATAGCACTTTTTGTAGTATTTCTGTCCAACATGAGACCCAATATTTGTTTAACTTCAGCTGGGAAACTAAAGAATTTTTTTGGAGTGTAATGCTCCAGACTTTTACAGAATTGTCTACATGTTTTCTCAAATATTACATGTAGACTTATAACCTTTACAATTTGTAAGCAAGTCCACACCGCTGCAGTATGTTGATGATTTAATGGTCTTCTATGTCTCATAATAGGTTTTCTTTGAAGATAGAGCAATCTTGTTAAACCATTGAGCTGCTAAATAAAGGGAGTCAAAAATCTAAAAAAACAACTATTATCCCAGCTCTCTGTTCAGCATTTAAAATTATTTTATTTTTGAAGAAAACATTTTTATTGATCTGGAACAGAAAGAAACAATTTTTGCTTTTTCTCGACTCAAAATCAAGAAAAAATTATGGGCTTCTAGGGCTTAGCAGCTACTGTAAAATTCAGATTCCTAATTTCTCCTTGCTAGCCTAACCCCTGTATATTTATTTGAAACCCTCCAGACCAGATATTTTCCAAATTATTCTACAGAATCAAAATGCAACTAAACTAAAAGAAGTTCTAACAAATATTCATGCACCAAGCTTTCCTAATTATGACCTAGATTTTTTTTGTTTCAACATGAACTGTCCTGATATTCTCTAGGCATTTTAATTCAGAAACATGAATAACATCAGAGTACAGTAGACTATTGAAATCTGCAGCTTGACCCTCACTGACTCAGAGCTGTTGGTGCCACAAAATATTCTGGAGCACTGTAGATATGACGCTGACATTTTTTCTAAATGTATATGTTCCTCAGGCAGTTGTAAATATGCTACTTTAATTCTGCTTTGATCCAATAACTTTTGCTCAGTTTACTTACTTCTTCTGAAGTACTGTTTCTGGCTACACCTAACATTATGACTTGTTTAAATCATACCACTCTCCTTAAAGAAATTGACAATAATAGTTATCCAACATATGATTGTTTAAATTGAACTGAATGACTTTTCAGTCTCCAAAAAGATTTAAGAGAAACTCTTTGGGCTAATCTTGACTTCGTAATATCTGTTGATTCTTCTGTTTGAAATCTGATCCTCTTAGTCCTCACTTGCACAGCAGAATGAGACAATGTCCGATCCTGGGCCAACCTTACCACCGCTGCCACACTTGAGTCCATCAATGATGCCACTTGGCTGATCCATTTCGTTGGGGGTCTTCCTCTTTTTCTCTGACCCTCCATCTTACCCAGCATGACATCCTTCTCCAGCGACTACTCCCTCCTGACAATATGTCCAAAGTATGAGAGACGAAGCTTAGCCATCCTGGCCTCCAAGGAGCACTCTGGCTGCACTTCTTCCAAAATAGATCTTTTGGCAGTCCATGGCTTAGTAGTCTCCTCCAACACCACAACTCAAAGGCATCACTTCTTCTATGGTCTTCCTTATTCACTGTCCAGCTTTCACATCCATATGAGGTTACTGAAAATACCATGGTTTGGGTCAGGTGCACCTTAGTCCTCAAGCTGACATCTCTGCTCTTCAACACTTTAAAAATAGCCCTCACTACCAGGCTGGATATGCTATCACAATCTCGACTAAGGTTTGAAAGTCAAGTTCTTCCCAAAGATACTTGAGCAAAACAATCTGAATTAATTACACAAGATCCTATGGACTTGAGAAAGGAAGGTCCAATTAATGCTTATGCAAACCTTAAATATATATTCAGAGTGATGCATGATTAGGGCATATTATGAAAGCAGAATCTTTCTAACCTTTTCTGGAACGGACACAAAAACAGGAACTTTAGTAGCAAACCTTTTAGATACTTTCTTATTCTACTCTGAGATTACTGAAATAACAATTCAGGATCATCAACGTAAAGGAGCCCCTGAAATTACAGCAATCAAAGCAAATAATCCTGATGATAAAGCAGCCAGCCAAACAAGCTACCCACCAAGTTCCCTAGACCCAAAGAAAATTGAAAAAGACTACCCAAAATCATTCACAAATAATCATATCTTTAGCAAAATAATTGTAAAAAAACCTGATAAAAACCCAACAATTAGACAAAGATGAGAAAATTGATAAATGAAAGAAAAGATTTTTCTTAGGATCCCATAAACAAATTATAATTAGATCTTAATTTGAAGCTTTCTTTAACTAAATAATTTCATGTGTCTATGGACTCCTGGTGTAGTACTGTAGGATCAGCACTGGACTGTAAACCACAAGGTTGGCAGTTCAAACCCAACAGCTGCACCTTTGGAACCTTATAGAGGGTCACTATGAGTCAGAATTGACTTGATGGCCCTTACAAAAATAGCAACACTGTTTAAATCACTGTATGAAACATCACATTTCAGATGAGAGAATGAGAGCAATATAGGTTGAAACAATTTTTTATAGGCCACCAAGCATGTTCCTTCCCATTGCTCTATTGATTCTCACTACAACCCAGAAAACCCTTTATAAATTTCACCTGGAAAATATTCACTACTTTCAGGACTTAAGTTTCAACGGCAATTAGATTTTATTCAGCTCCCACATTCAAGTGGTTACAAATATGTATTAGTGATGATTTTCAGATTGTCACATTGGATAGAAACTTTTCCTAGCCACTGTGCCAATTCAACATATGTAACTAAAAAGCTTCATGAAAACATAATTCCCACTTGGGGAGCATGAACAAGTTTTTGCAATGACAGGAGACTCATTTTATTGAACAAGTTATTCGATTAGAGACATATGTAGGATTTTTCTTACCTATCAAAGACTCCACTCCTTACAATCAGCAATCTTTTAGGCTAGTAGAAATAACTAATGGCATAATGTGTTATTTTTGTTAGGTTCCATTAAATTGGCTTTGTTTCACAGAGACACTATGAACAACAGACCAAAACATGGCCCAGACCTGTGCCATCTTTACAATTGTTAAGTTTGAACCCAAACTGTGCCAGTTCATCTTATTGGGGTCATTCTCTTTGTTTTCTAACCTTTTATTTGAACAAACATGATGTCCTTCTCCAAGGACTGGTTCTCTCTGATAACATGGCTAAAGAGAGATAGATGAAGTCTTACCACAATGGCTTCTAAGAAGCATTCTGACTGTGCTTCTTCCAACACTGGGTTATATGTTCTTCTGGAAGACCATGGTACTTGTAATATTCTTCTCCAACACTAAAACTCAAATATGTCAAGTATTATACAATGTTTCTAAACCATTGTCCAACTTTCAGATGTGTATGAGACAACTGAAAATATTATGGCTTGGCAGCGACATCAGAGATGAAAGCAAAGGTGATGACATGGAGAGACAGAGCAGCTGAGGACACTAGACTCTTGGAAAGAGAAAGGCTGTGTGCTGGTGATCAGGAGGCAGGCTTGCAGAAGGCACTCTTTGGTTGTTTAAATGATTATATATCCCTGAATGTTTTTGTGTACATCCCAAAACAAAAAACAAAGGGAATAGAAGCAAATACTGTTGAATGATGATGCATGGAGGAGATTATAATCATTGCAATAAAACAATGAGTGTAAAACTGATGTTCTCCCATGTAAACTATCACTCAATTTACACACAAAAAAAAACTTAGGAAAAAAAAAAATCATGGCTTGGATCAGGCACACCTTAGTCCTCAAACTGACATCTTTGTTCTTGAATACTTTAAAGAGGCCTTGTGCTACAGATTTGTGTAATGCAATATGTCGTTTGATTTTTGTACTGCTGCTTCCATGAATGTTGACTGTGGATCCAAGCAAAATGAAATCTTTGACAACTTCAGATTTTTCTTTTGTGATGTTATTCACTGGTCCAAATGTGAAGATTTTTGTTTTCTTTATAGTGTGGTGAAACCAATACTGAAGGTTGTGGTCTTTGATATTATCAGTATTCTAAGTCCTCTTCATTTCAGCAACAAGATTGTATCATCTGCATATTGCAGGTTGTTACTGAGTCTTCTTCCTCCATGCTCTCCTTAATATAACCCTGCTTTTCCTATTGTTTACTCAGAATACAGATTGGATAAGTATGATGAAAGAATAAAAGCCTAGTGCAAACCTTTCCTGATTTTAAGCCTTTCAGTATCCCATTATTCTGTTGAAATAACTGCCTCTTGGTTGATGTACAACTTCCTCACGAACACAATTTAGTGTTCTGGAATACCTACTCTTTGCAATCTGGCTTGAATTTGTGGCAGCTCCTTGTTGATATACTGCTGCAACTGTGTTTGAATTATCTTTAGCAAAATTTTACTTGTATGTTATATTATTGATATTGTTCAATGGTTTCCAAATTCCATTGGCCATCTTTCCTTGAAATGGGGACAAACATGGAAATTTTGTTCTTCCAGTCAGTTGACCAGGTATTCCAAATTTCTTGACAAAGACTAGTAAGAGCATCTAGACCTGCATCAGTTTGTTGAAATGTGAATTTTTATTCCATCAATTCCTGGATCCTTGTTTTTTGCCAATGCCTTCAATGTAGCCTGTACTTCCTCTTTGGATATCATTGGTTCTTGATCATATGATACAGCACTGATCAGTTCCTTTTAGTTCAGTGATTCTGTATATTTCTTTTGTCTTCATTTGATGCTTCCTCCATCATTCAATATTTTGCAATAGAATTCTTCAATATTACAACCACAGGCTTGAATTTTATCTTAAGTTCTTTCTGCATAGGAAATGCTGAGTGTGTTCTTCCCTTTATAACTTCAGTTTAGAAAGCTGCTTTTCATTATAATACTTTACTTTGTCTTGTTGAAAGTTTATTTTCAGCTATTTACTGCCTCATTCATTCCAGTTACTTTAGTTTTCAGAGTCTCTTCTGGTATTCATTTCAGTCTTTTCTTTCTTTCCTGTTTTTTTTGTTTTGTTTTTAATGACTTTTTACTTACTTCATATATGATGTTCTTGATGTCAACCCACATTCTGGTCTTTGGTCATTAATGACCAATGCAGCAAATCTGTTCTTGAGATTTCTTGAGATTGTCTCTTATTTCAGGTCATATATTTTTATACAGTCTTTCTAAAAGATTTCAAAGTTATATTTGTGTTCTTGTGGATTTTTTTTAACTTTTGTGCAGCTTCATCCTGAATGTATGTAGGAACAATTGATGGTCTGTTCCAGAGTAGACACTTGGCCTAGTTTTGGATGATGATATTGAGTTTCTCCATCATCTTTTCCCACAAATGTAATTGATTTGATTCCTGTGCATTCCATCTGGTGAGGTCCATGTGTATAGTTGCGTTTATGTCATTGAAACAAAGGTATTTGCAAAAACTAAGCCATTGGTCTTGCGAAATTCCATCATGGTATTTCTAGCATGATTTCTATCACCAAGGCCATATTTCCCAACTTCCATTCCTTTCTCTTTGTTTCAAACTTTTGCATTATAACCATGTACTGTTATCAGTGCATCTTGATTGCAGTTTGATAAATTTTAGGCTGGAGAAGTTGATAAAATTCTTCAATTTCATCATCACTTACTTTAGTGTTAAGTACATAAATTTGAATAATAGTGGTATCAACTGGTCTTCCTTGTAATATGACAATTATGCTATCACACACAGCATTGTACTTCAAGATAGAACTGGAAATTCTCCTTTAGATGATGAATGCAATGCCATTTCTCTAAAATGTGTGCTTATGTATAATAAGATCATTATACTATTTTACTAAACACTTTTTTCCTTTAATCTAATTTTTAACTTTGAGAATTTTATGACCACTATTGTTGAGAATCTATATCTGAATTTATCAGGATTTTACATTTAATAAATGGGCTTCAAACATGTCTTCCTGACTTCAAAGTGTTAATATAATTATATTTAATTGCCTGTATATTAATAGTCATTTTCAGTGTTTCTTCTTTGTTTTGGTTGTGTAATAATCTGCTTTACAATGTGCATTCCTAAGTATAGGGAGAGTATAATAGAGATCTATTTCATCATAATTACATTGAATAATTACTAAGCAATCAATTGCATTGCATTTTGAGTTTCAATTTATACTAAATTTCTAACATTTTTTTACATACCCTAATATTATTACACTGAACTTTAAAGCTAAGGAATAAGCCACCCATGATTTTTATAAAAGACTTTTTCTTTTTCATCTTGGCCTTGGGCAAATTGTTGTGCCATCACTACACTAGAAATTAAGCTATGTCTATGATGACAATTACTTGCAATTTCCTGGAATCCCAGACTACAACTTAAGACCATGCCCATGATTAAAGACAGCGCAATGGAAACATAGACCATCATGAAATATGGAATACATCTTTTTCAAAAATGATAGGGCTTTTCATTTAGAACATAGGAATAAAGAATTCTGAGAGAACTATTAAACTTAAGAATGCCTGCCTTAATGCTTAAGAGATTAAATATCTTCTTTTTTTTATGATTTTTCATAGTAAGAGGCTATATTTAAGACTGTATTTTCAGTCCAAGATCTGCTCCAAATAAAATAAAGTATGCATTTTAGTTCTATATGTCTTGATTATATTTTCTTTTTGATCAAAGGCCTGAATTTCACATATGAAATATTAAAGCACTTTCACACTTGTTTCTCATTCTCATCTCAAACAGGTGAAGGGAAAAAAACTTTACAAGTTTTCCCCAAAGCCTGAAGGGATTAATTTGCAAGATCAGAACCTCTGGAAAACAGTTTGGCTTAACTATAAAAAGAAAATGAATCTTAGATGTTTTCTGATAACATGCAGATCATCACTATGATTAGCAACATCTTTATGGAAAGACCAGGTACTTGCGTATTACCCAGCCTGAGAGCTAATTAACCTGATTTTTATTTTGCTGCTTAAAAAGCTAAGTACAAAATCCTGAGCATCAAAACTTTAGGCTTCCCTGGGAAAAGTACAGTGGCCATGATTTAGTCAGTTTATTAAGCAATTGGGTTTTTTTTGGTTTTTGGTTTTTCTGTCCAAATCCAAATGCTACCATCCAGTTTGTAAAATGATATGAATCTATTATGTTTGAGTTATCTTTTTTGAATACGGAATAAGAAGTCCCATACGGAAACAATCTTTACTTTTCCTTGGCTGCATATGTTGTATGTCTAATGAATGCATTTCATATATTTATTTAAAATATGTTATAGAATTACAACATTGACAACTTTTAATGATCTTCAAAAAATGTGATTAATTTTAAACATATGGTGATGCTTAGCTGTCATAGAAATACTGAATTATAATGTATTTAATTCTGTAGATATAGAATTATATATTATGTATGTATGTTTAACAAAAACAGCGTAGTGTCAAGATAGCAAAGCTGTTTTTTTTTTCATTTTTGCACAAGGCATTCAATAACAAAAATACTGAATTTTACAGGTGAAATTGTGTTGGTGGTGAACAAGTTGGATTTGGCTATACCTGGACACCTGGTTGATTTTTTTTTTATTTATTAAATTAATAAAACTCTGATTGTCACCTAGATTTTATGGCACTCAATGAATTCCCCAATATTCTTCAAAGTGGAAAATAGTCTCTCCTGCTTCCCCAATTACCTAAACTGATATAACTCATTTTATTTTGCAAAGTGCACATTTTTAAGTTATTTTGTGAAGTTTCTCAAAACTACGCCAATGATAATAGTTTTACTACATCACACAGTTTAACAAATTGCTCTAAATTATGATAAATGGGTTCCTGAGTAGCCATTTTGAACAGTAATCTTCTTGTTAAGGAAACAAAAAATAAAAGTCTTTTCTTTGATATTTACAGTAGCATAAAAATACATTTTACATAAAATACCCAATTTGAAGGAGTTTTATTTTTTTATTGAAGAAAAACCTACAAATATTTGAAAATTGCCTTCACAAAAACTATTCTTAGATGTGATATTAATGATGTTCTCCAAGAATGGTCTCCCTTTTTTTTTTTTTTTGGAAAGGCCACAAATATAAATCTCTTTCAGTAGATTGACCAGACAGCTGTCTCCCAAATTTCTTGATAGAGATGAATGAGTGTCTCCAAATGCTACATCCATTTGTTGAACCATTTCTATTGGTATTCCGTCAATTCCCAGAGCCTTGTTTTTCATTAATGTCTTTACTGCTGCTTGAACTTCTTCCTTAAGCATCACTGATACTTTTTTTTTTTTTTTTAATGTTTTATTGTGAATTATGTGATAGTTTACATGGGAAGACAGCAGCTTCACATTGATTCAGTTGTATATCGTTTCCTTGCCATGGTTATAATCCCTTCCATGCATCATCCATCAACTAGAGGGTATACACCGCAAGCCTGCCATCTGGTCATCCACATACTGCCCCCCTCTCTCTCCATGTCCAAAGGTCCAGCTGCTCCACTTCCCCACGTCATTGTCTCTACCTCCATCTCTGGCATCACTGCTTCTTTGGGTAGGGTTCTGTTCTCGGCTCTTCTCCTTGGATGGTCCCAGGGACCTCTGCTCCTAGACTGCAAGGTTAATCACTCTCCTCCCTTTGCCCCAAAATGTCTATGTTTACATTTCTAGCCCTTACAATCAGTCCTGATAACAACTATTCACTATTGTATCACAAGAGACCTATCCTCATCTTCTTTCATCAGCCCTGACTAGGCAGAATGGATACTACTCAGTGAGCATTCTACCTTGCTCCATGCCCTCTGGATCTAGGTTCCCTCTTGAAAATTTGTAAGCCAGTCACTTCTTGTCTCTGTAGCCCCCCATTCTGGGTGGCCAATGTCCAAGTTGCCCATCCCTGTCTTCTCTATGTGCAGAGGAAGTGGGAATGATACTTGCTGTGAAAATTTGTTCACTCTTTGGAGCTATTGCTTCCATAGGTGTCTGTCAAGTTCACCAAATTGTGTCAGATTATTCTTTTTTCCCTCTTCTTTCTTCTTCTGTTTGAGCTTTGATCATCCAGCCATTGAAGCCAGGTCAAGTGGGTATTATCTGCAAGTATGGGTGTACTTATGCATGTGCCCTCTTTTCTTATCAGCTGGATGCTTCACTCTCCACTCTAGTCCTCCATGGCTATGTCACTGACTCTGGGTCCAAGAGTCCCCTGGACTTGCCAACACTGCTGGCTAACCAGGTCTCCATCTGGGTTCACAGTAGTCTATTGAGCATTGTAGGGTTTAGCTTGCAGCTTCATTGCTGGTTTTCCCTCACTTCCCCTTATCAGTGATGAACGTGGTCACCAATGAGAGCATGCATTCCCATTGAGCCTTAGTCTTAGAAAGGGGTTTACCTTGAGGGGGACCTGACCACTTCCCTTGATGTCTCCTGGGCAAGCCAACTTGTTTGTTCTTGTAGTGATCAGTCAGCCTGCCTATATTGTTTTGTATTTTTCCTGTCAGTCTTTCTTTCAGGAAGTATCTTCTGTTCTTCTGGCCACTCCAGGCTGGTCTGTTTGTCCTTTCAGGTGGACATTTCCCCTCAGAAGTTTCTGGATGCTATTCAGGATTCCACCTATGGTCTTGCGTAATGCAGAGGCTCCACAGGAAGCCTCCTTCGCTGGGCACATTGTGTCCCCATTTTAGGTATTCCAATCAGTTATAGGCAGAAGACGGACTTAAAAGCTTTCTATGATGATATTTCTGGCTATTCCTTTCTCTTCCCCTCCAGTGTCTATTTTATAGCGGTATGCCAGGGGAACCAAGATTCAACAGACAGCCAAGCATCCTAAAATTATTTCCTCCCTTTTCTCCATTTAAACAATGTCTCAATCTCTGTATTCCAGAGCCCTGTTGTTCCAAGGTTTTGCATACATCATTATTTTCCTCTGTCCCACTTCAGCTTCACATTCATTCTAATGTATTTCATTTCAGCTCAATGATTAAAATACCCTCAATGCATCATCAAATAACCAAAGGATACACCCCTCAGGCCCGCCCCTTTCTCCTACCCCCCAACCCCCCCCCCCACCCCCGCCCGGCTTGGCTGTCAGCTAACAGCTCCTCTTCCTCCCTGAGTTGCATGTCCCCAGCCACTCCATCTGTCCATACCATCATAGTCCCCCACCATTTGGGGTCTGGGCAGTTTCCAACTCCCCACAAGGTATTCCAGTTAGTTATAGGCTGGATCCAGGCCCCATGTGTTTTCTGTTGTGATGTTTCTGGTTGTTTGCCACCACCACCCCAGGTCTCTATTTCACAATGGTAGACAATGGAGACCAAGATTCAAAAGACGGCCACTCTTCCTAACATTATTCCCCTCTTTCTCCCTTTCAAGCCATGCCTCAATCCCTGTATCCTGAACCCAATTATTCCAGGGTTGTGCATACCTCATCCTTTAGCTCTTTCCCACCTACCCCAGGAGAACCTGCCCAACCAGTCTCCTGTCTGCCTTGTTCTTCTTTTCCCCCTCCCCCTTCTTGTGTATTGCCAGCCTTCCCCAAGCATCACTGATTCTTGTTCACATGTTATCAACCTGAAATTGTTGAGTCTCAACCTATTCTGTTTGGTAGAGTGACTGTATATTCCTTCCATCTTCTTTTGACATTTCTTGCATCATTTAATATTTTGTATATAGAAATCTTAAAATAGCAATTTCAGGCTGGAAATATATTTAATTTTTCTTTCTTTCTTTCAGCTTGAGAAATGCTGAGCATTTTCTCCCCATTAAGTTTTCTAATGCAGGATTTGCACATTTCATTATACTACTTTACTTTGTCTTCTTGAGTTATCCTTTGAAATTTGCTGTTCGGCTGTTTTATTTAATTATTTCTTCCATACGCCTTAATATTGTTGTTAAATTCTTTACTTTGTACCTACTTACTATATTCCACTTGTTGATTCATAGTTTTAGTTTATTGTAATCATCATTGCCAATTGCAAGTTACCTATTTTGCCATAAATATTATAATAACTGCCTAACTCATCTCCCTGAGTTTATTCTTTTCCTCTAATTCATTCTTCCCTAAGCAACTAGAGTAATCTTAAAATATAAATCATCTTGTCAATACTCTGTGAAAATATTTCAATGGATAACTAACTATTTTTAGAATAAATCTCAAAATGCTTAACCTGGCACTTCCTGACACGGCCCTTGCTCATTTCTTACACTCCCTCTCAACCAATCTCCCTATACACTATAATAACACTAACATTGTTATCTTCCTTTAAAGGCACTATGCTCTCTCCCTTAGCAGAGGTTTCATGTGTGCTTTCTGCACTGTGTTTGTTCAAGAATCATTTTGCCCTCCTGTCTGCATGGTTATTTTCTACTTATCTTACTTCACAGCTCACAATGTAAATGCCATTTCCAAAGATACCTTTCCTAAATTCTAACATCAAGTTCCTTGCTTTATATTCTGGACTTATTTGACTACTATTATAATCTGACAATTTTGGGTTTAGTATCTTCACATAAGAATCGGAACCATTTTTCTTATTCATCAGTATTTTCCCAGACTAAAAATACATTAAGTAGTAATTAGACAATCTACAATAAAATGATTTTTTCTGCTAGAGATTCCAGTATGCACAACAGATTCTCATGCTTCTTTGGAAGAGCCTCTGGATAGGCTAAAACTGCCTTCCTTTAGGCTAGTAGTGTAGTGTTTAGCAACCTGTGCCACCCAGGAAGCTTCCTAAAGCCTACACGGGTATTTTCCCCACTTCTCTCTCAACCAGTCTTGTTATTGTTAAGCGAATCATGGAGACCATTCCAAATCATAGCAACTGTGGGAAGAGTTTCTGAGGAGTGCCTGATGGGCTTGATCCACCAACGTTGCTGTTAGCAGTGGAGGGCTTATCCTGTCTTGTTAAGCTAAACATAGGTGTCTCAAACCCAACAACTGCTCCTTGGAAACCCTGCAGGGGTGATGAACTTTTTCTGACAAAATTGATAATATTAGTGGGCTATACAAAGTTATGAACTTAAAACTTAGCCTGCTATATTTGAGTAAACTCATCCTTAATGCAATGGCTGGAATTGCAGTTGTCTTGTCAGGGTCAGTCCAAATGATTTCAGTGGTGGGCAGGATGTTCCCCACCACTGCTATATAGGGTGGCTATGAGTAAGAACTGACTCTACTAAACTTAATCAAAAGTGAAGTGGCATTCTAAGATAAGCACCATCTTTTCTCTTTTTATCGTAATGTTATTTATTAGTAAAGTTGTGAGTATTTTTCTTTTCTTTAAATTGAAGTAAACTATGTACTGTATTTTGTATTCTAGGCTCTTCATCACTGAGTATTCCAAGTCCGCTTCACTTCCAGGAAGCAAAGTTGTGTCATCTGCATAACACAGATTATTTTTTTAAATTTTTATTGTAAACTAAGTGATAGTTTGCATGGAAGACCATCAGCTTTATACCATTGTTCAATTGCAATGATTATAATCTTCTCTGTGCATCATCATTCAGCAGTATTTGCTTCCATTCCTTGTTTTTTTTTTGGTGTTTTTTTTTTTTTTTTTTTTTTTTTTGGGGGGGGGGGAACGATATGTACACAGAAACACTCAGGAATATATAATATTTTAAACCATCAAAGGGCAGCCTGCCTCCTGGCCTCCAGCACCCAGTCCCTCTCTTTCCATTAGTCCAGAGTCCTCATCTGCTCCTTCTCTCCATGTCCTCATCTCGCTTCCATCTCTGGTGTCACTGCTTCTCTGAAGAGGGTCCCACACTCTGCTTGTGCTCTTCTCTCTTGATGGTCCTAGGGTCCTCTGTACTGTAAGATTAACTACTCCCCAATTATTTTTACAAAAATTCTTCCTTTACAGTTATGACAGTTGCAATTGGTCATGATAATTTCTCCCTGTTGAATCATAAGAATCTTATCTGCGTCTCTTATTACCAGACCTGTCCAGACAAGATGAAAAGTATTCAGTGGGGACTCTACCTTCCCCTGCACACTCTTAAACTAAACTCCCTCTTGAAAACTTGTAAGTCAGTTACTTCGTGCCTTTATCACCCCTAATTTTAGGTAGCCTGTCCCCTATCTACCCTGTATACAGAGGGGATAGGGTTGATTTTGGATGTGAAAACTCCTTCTCTCTCAGTTTGTATTTTGAGCTACTACATCCATAAATATAGGTCAAATTCATCAAATTGTATCAATTTACACTTGTTTCCTTTATCAAAAATTGTGGTTTTTTAAATCTTCTTCTACTCAAGTTCTGATTATCAGGCCATTGAGGGTAGGCCAAGAGGGTACTATCTGCAAATTTAGGTGTTCTTGTGCATTTCTCCTCACTTCATATCAGCTGGATGCTTCACTCTCAGCTTTAGCCCTCCGTGACTATGTCCTTATCCATGGGCTCAGGAGTCCCCAGGTCTCACCCAGTTTGGACCAAACAGCCCTTGCTCTTCTCTTTGTCATCTCCATATCAATGTGAGTCTATGGAATATGGTTGAACTCAGCCCATATATTCACTGCTGCTTTTCCCCCTCTTCCACTCACCAGTAGACTAACATGGTCGCCAGCCAGCTTACATGCCTGCTCATATGTTCTCTTTGAGTTTCAGTCTTGGAGGGGGATTTATCCTGAAGGATAGAATGCCCCAATCATCTATTTTGTCTTCTTTTGTTTGTGTAAATTTTGCAACGTTTTGTAGTCTGTGTGCACCCTGTATTAGAGCCCTTAAATTTGTCCTTATTTTTTCATTGATCACCTTGATAATTTTGGGATTCACATTTAGGTCTTTAATACAGCTGAGTTAGTTTTTGTATTTGGCACATATCACAGATTTTTAATGAGTCTTCATCTAATATTGATGCTACTTTCTTCATATATCCCAACTATTTGGATTATTTGTTCAACATATAGATTGAATAAGTATGGCGGAAGGATACAACCCTGATGCACTTTTTGTCTGACTTTAAACATTCAATATCACCTTGTTCTATTGGAACTCCCTTTAGGTCTATGCACAGGCTACTCATGTGCACAATGAAATGTTCTGGAGTTATATCTAACAAGATACAAAAAAAAATAATGCACCCTAAGGTATAATGCTATTCATAAGGTTTTCAGTGACTAAATATTCATAACTAGTTCATCACTCCTTCTTCTTAGTCTGTCTTCATCTGGAAGCTCATCTGAAACCTGTCCACCATGGGTGACCTGCTGGTATTTAAAATATTGGTGGCATAGCTTTCAGAATCACAACAACTCACAAGTGACCACAGTATAACAAACTGACAGATGAGTTTAAACAGTTGTTCAAACAGAATGTGGGAACACTGAGTGATTTAAAATTAAGAAAGGTGTGCGACAAGGTTTTATTCTTTCACCATACTTATTCAATTTGTATGCTGAGCAAATAATCCAAGAAGCTGGGTTCTGTGAAGAAGAACAAGGCATCAGGATTGGAGGATATTAATAACCTGCTATATGCAGATGATACGACCTTGCTTGCTGAAAGTGAAGAGGACTTAAAACATTTAATGATAAAGATCAAAGATCATAGCCTTTAGTATGGATTGCATCTCAATGCAAAGAAAACAAAAATACTCACCACTGGACCAATAAATAACATTTTTATCAATGGAGAAAAAATTGAAGTTGTCAAGGACTTCCATTCTTTTTGGATCAACTATCAACACTCATGGAAGCAACAGTCAAGAAATCAGACGATGCAGTGCATTAGGCAAATCTTCTGCACACGATCTTTTTTAAAGTGTTGAAGAGCAAAGATGTCAGCTTGAGGACTAAAGTGTGCCTGACCCAATCCATGGTATTTTTAATCACATCATATGCATGTGAAAGCTGGACACTGAATAAGGAAGAGCTTAGAAGAATTGATGCTTTTAAGTTATGGTGTTGGAGGAGAATATTGAAAGTGCCATGTGCTGCCCATTGAATCAACAGATGTGCGTTGGAAGAAGTGCAGCCAGAGTGCTCCTTGGAGGCCGAGATGGCCAAAGTTCATCTCTCATACTTCAGACATATTGTCAGGAGGGAACAGTCACTGGAGAAAGATACCATGTTTGGCAAAATAGAGGGTCAGAGAAAAAGAGGAAGATCCCCAATGAGATAGATTGGCCAAGTGGCAGCATCAATGGGCTCAAGCATGGCAACAATTGTGAGGTTGGCCCAGGAATGGCTGTGTTTTGTTTGCTGTACATATGGTCACTATGAGTTGATACCGACTCGATGGCACCTAACAACAAGAACAAGGTATAATGCATAATTCCAAACTCCAGGGATAATGAGAAGTAATGAAACAAATGAAAAAGGAAGATATAAATAAAAAGGAAATAAAAACGAAGAAAAGGAAATAGTTGGAAATACAGAAAAACATGAGCCATGTTTTTAAGCAGCAAGCATCTTTGAAAGCCAGAAAACAATAAAGTAATGACTTCAAAATGTCAAGGAATATAATTGAACTCATAAATATAGTATGAAGAATGTGTTAAGACATAGAAATTACCAATAGAAAACAAAGTTTCTTTTAGCAATGTCCATGTGAAAATTATTTGGTTTGTATCCCTCCACTTTACCACTTTCCTTTTTTAGATGACCCTACACTTTACCAAAGAGCTCTGGTAGCGTAGTGGTTACAAATTGGGCTGCCAACCTCAAGGTCAGCGGTTCAAAACTGCCAGTCATTCCATGGGAGAAAGATGAGGCTTTCTGTTCCCCGAAAGATTTACAGCCTTGGAAACCCTATGCGGGGTCACTATACTGACTCCATGGCACACCCCCACCATCACACTTTACCAAATATCATGTCTTATTTCAGGGTTTCCTTTCTATTACATCTGGTGAGACACATTCCACCATCCACCATTTGCATTGTTTAAAAAAGGTATTTGCAATGAATAAGTCATTTTTCTCTCTTTGTTGTTGGTGTTCAGTGCCTTGTAGTTCAAACTGACTTTGTGGTCAAGTACTTATCTGACAATGCCACACCAGGAATCCTGAGGTCCCTAAAACTTTCTTAAGCCCCTAACACTTTTCAACCTCAAATACCAGTTCTAAGTAATTTCAAAACTTATAAAGCCAATTTGTTCTTGGCTTATTAGAATTATATTTAAATTAGTTTCAATGACAGGAAAATGTTGTTAATTGTCGTAGAGTCAGTTCCAACTCACAGCGACACCCTATAGGGTTTCTAAGGTGTGAATATTGGGTTTGAACTACCAACCTTTCTAGCATTCCAGTGGTTATTCGACAGCCCACACCAGGATGCCTATAGGAAAATAAAGGGGGAAAATAGAATACTAATCCTGCTTTGACTTTTCAATTGCTCTATATACAATGTTCAAGTAGCTGGAAGTGCATCAGCATTTTAATAGTTATTCGCAAAATAAACTCTTTTGTATATATTTAGTTTTAGAAGTTGTTGTTAAGTACCATCAAGTCAGTTCCAACTGATAGCAACCCTTATAGTGTTTCTTAGGAGAGGCTGGTGGGATTGAACTACTAATCTTGTGGTTAGCAATACAGTGCTTATCCTACTGTGCCACACCAGAAGAAATGTAAATTTAAATAGTGTTTTGAGTACTTATACTCTAACCTGTTCACATTTTAAAGATGTCAGATAAAAAATAATAAGTAACATAGAGGTATAGATAGTCCTGGTGTGGTGCTGTGGGTTAATGCAATTGACAGCAAAGTCCTTTGAACTGCAAGGTCGGCGGTTCAAGCTCATCAGCCTCTCTTCAGAAACCCTATATAGGGTCGCTATGGGTCGGAACCGACTCAAAGGCACTTAACAACAACAACAACATGGGTCGGAAACGACTCGATGGCACTGAACAACAGCAACAACATAATGGTATATACACATTGATGGTTTTCCTACCTGGCTTATATCCACTCTGCAACTACACTTTGAACTTCCTGAAGTTTTAGGTTCTTTCTTGTTTTAATATCTTATATCTTAGTTAAGTGCCTACTTATGTCTTAGTCTTAGTATTTTATATCTTAGTATCTTATGTATTATTTAAGTACCAACTCATTGGTACTTAACAACAACAAGTATTGTCTCCAGGAGGGATAAATTTTGATTCGGTAATGAAACAGTGGTTCCTGTGGTTGTTAAGTGCCAACAAGCGTGTTCCAGCTCATAGCAACCCTATATGCAGTTTCTGAAGGGTTGAACTACCGATCTTGCAGTTAACAGTTCAGTGTTTATTTCACAGTGCCAGACAGGACTCCACAGTACTCAATAGACACTTCACAATGAATAAATAAAGTATAAGAAATGTCTTTAATGTGATATTTTTACTACCAAATCATTTTTTTTCACATCTCCTTATGATTTTAACATATTGCATCATTTCAAAAATTTGTAGCACTTTTTTTTTTTTTCCAAATGATTAAGTATGCTATCATTTCCTACAAACTTTATCCAGGACTTCCCTTGTAAATTCTGAGCACCCAAAGATTTTAGCTGCTTTCCTTCTCCAATTTTTAAATAGACTAAGATTGCCACATAATAAAATTGATCATCTTGTTCTAGTTAAGTGCCATGGAGTCAGTTCCATATCATAGTAACCGTGTGTGGCTGGCAGGTTTGAACTGTGGACCTTGTGGTTAGCTTATTTTGCAGCACCGTACTAGGTCTCTTAAATGATCACAGTTACCCAAATGTGTTTAATGTTCAAAGAAAATATCTGGGCTAGCCTTGCCACAGATTGTGTTTCCAACTGTAGGATTTATCATAAAGGTTTAGAATACAGCCCATATTTAAATCCTGAGTGATCTAGGTGCCATTCCTAAATTTAATATTTTAGATTTTAATAGCATCTAACATTTTCTGAATGAAAATTTCAGTAGTCATGATTTCTGACAAATAGAATCACATCTATCCATTTGATATAGTTTTAGTAGAACAAATTATTTTTGTTATTTGGTCTTCATGCATCTCAGTAGTAGCTTATTCTTCATAATGCCATATACATTGCTGCATTCAAAATATTTTTGATACTCTCAGTTACTTTGGAAGGAATACTACTTTTCTCCTATACTACTCATTTTGAAATATATGTATTCATGATGCAATGCTTTATGGAAACATCTTTTACTGCCTTTGGATATTATTTTTATTGTTGTTGCTAAATGCCACCTACTCGGTTGGACTAACAACTCTATATAGGGTTTCCCAGGAATGGCTGGTGGGTTTTAGTATTAGAAATATTAAATCTTCCGAATTTGTATGCTTTGTATTTATTTTAGATTGAATTACTTGAGAATACATCAAATGATATGCAAAACAAATTGTAAATTCTATATTTGACAATATATCAACTATTGCAAGAGCCAAAATACTTCTTTTCAAAATTAAAATGGTGAAATTATCAATTCCAGATGCATGTTCAAATAAGAACAGAGAATCCAAATATTATCCTAAAATCTTGCTATATCTGACTATAACATGACTGACAGAATCTGTATGAAAGATGTTCACAAGTATTTATAAATAATGGAAAATTATATACTTTACTATTTTTTCAGTAATTGAACTTATGCTTTATTTCTGAATGACTTCTCTTCCCTGCTCATATCAACTATAAGTAAATTAATTTAAATTATTTTGCCAAGCTTTTGTTTTTACATATTTTAATTCCTGTAAGGGTAAGAAGGAGTCCTGGCTCTGTAGGGTAAGGACATATTATCAGTCAGGGCCAGTCTCTGGAGAAGAACATCATGACTGATAAAGTGAAAAGGAGGGAGGCTTTAACAAGACGGTCTGATACAGTGTCAGCAGCAATGGGCTCAATGAAACAATTGTGAGGATGCTCAGGACCAGGTAGTGTTTCGTTCTGTTGTATCTAGGGTTGCTATGAGTTGGAGTTGGAACTGACTCAAGGGCACCTAGTATCAACAATAATAAGCCTAAGGTGTTATTTTTAAATTAATTCCTCCAAAGTGATAAAGCTTAATTCACAGATATGAAAAAAAATTTATATTTTATAAGTTATTCACGCTGTTCATCAGAATTGTGTTAGGATGGGAATTTATATTATAATAAGTGAAACATAATTATATGCACTTTTATTCCTCTAGCTTCATATAACAAACATTTATCAGATACCTACTGTTTCCTAAGCTCTGTGCTATATACAAGAGATATAATAGTCAAACTAACAGACAAGCAAAGTTGATTATTCCCTTGGAATTTATGGTCTACTAAGGAGTACATAAAGGAGCTCTGGTACCATAGTGGTTATGAATCGGGTTGCGAACCACAGGGTCAGCTGTTCAAAATTACCAGCTGTTCAACTGAAGAAAGATGAGTCTTTCTGCTCCTGTAAAGACTTACAGCCTCGGAAACCCTGCACAGGGTCTCTATGAGTCGGAACCTACTCCACGGCACATAACAACAACAACAACAACAACAAGGAGTCCATAAGTTAATACCACTATTATTCAAATTTACGCACCAATCACTAAAGCCAGTGAGGATAAAATAAAAGAATTCTACCAACTTCTTCAATCTGAAAT
>NW_006408528.1:24807976-24811183 GCF_000296735.1 Chrysochloris asiatica
TTAAAACATTTACTGATGAAGATCAAAGAGCACAGCCTTTGGTATGGATTACATCTCAATGTAAAGAAAACAAAAATCCTCAACACTGGATCAAGAAACAACATTCTTATCAGTGGAGAAAAGATTGAAGTTGTCAAGGACTTCACTATTCTTGGATCAACTATCAGCACTCACGGAAGCAGCAATCAAGAGATCAAATGACGACGTATCGCATTAGGCAAATGTGCTGCACAAGACATTTTTACGGTATTGAAGAGCAAAGATGTCAGTTTGAGGACTAAGGTGTGCCTGACCCAAGCATGATATTTTCAATAACCTCATATGCATGTGAAAGCTGTACAGTATATAAGGAAGACTGTAGAAGAATTGATGCTTTTCAGTTATGGCGTTGGAGAAGAATATACAAAGTGTCATGGGCTGCCAAAAGAACCAACAGATCCATTTTGGAAGAAGTGCAGCCAGAGTGTTCCTTGGAGGCCAAGATGGCCAAATTTTGTCTCTCATACTTAGGACATATTGTCAGGAGGGACTAGTCACTGGAGAAGGATATCATGTTTGGTAAGGTGGAGGGTCAGAGAGAAAGAGGAAGACCCCCAATGAGATGGTTGGCCAAGTAGCAGCATTGATGGACTCAAGCGTGGCAACAGTAATGAGGTTGTCCCAGGACCAGGCAGTGTTTCATTCTGCTGTGCATAATGTCGCTATGGGTTGGTACTGACTTGATGGTACCTAACAACAGCAACAACAAAGAGTCCTGGTGTGGGTCTGTGGGTTAATGTGCCAGACTGCAAAGCCATTTGAACTGCAAGGTCTGTGATTCAAGCTCACCAGCTGTTCCTAGGAAACTCTATGCAGGGTCAATATGAGTCAGAACCAACTTGACAGCACTTCACAACAGCAACAAAGGAATAAAGATAAGTTGTTGTTGTGAAGTGCCGTTGAGTCCGTTCTGACCCATAGTGACCCTGTGTAGGGTTTCCATGGAGCAACTGTTGAGCTTGAATCTCCGACTTTGAGGTTCAAACCAACTTTGCAGTCCAGCACATTAACCCACAGTGTCACACCAGAATGCCAAAGATAAATAAATATATAATTATTTTATTGAGATTTAAAGAGATATAATAAGATAATACCAGGTGTTGTTGGAACACGAGAGAATCGTTAATTCAGGATTTTATTGTTGGAGGTGAACAGGGAAGACTTTCTGAAGAAAGAAATATGTAAGTGGAAAGAAGAACTAGAATGATTGTAATTTGTGTTGCTGTAGAATAAGCACTGGACTGCTAACTTCAAGGGCAGCAGTTCAAATCCATCAGCAAATCCTCAGATATCCTATACAGGGTTGCTCTGAAGTGGAACTAAGCCAATGGCACACAGCAACAGCATGTGAGATGGAAGTGAGGAAAAGGGGGATAATAGTGGAGAGAGTGTTTTCGGAAGAGTGAATTGTTAAAATGTGAAAGAAGTGCTGATTAATAAAACAAAGTTATTGGAGACAGAATATTGAAAGTGCCATGTACTGCCAGAAGAACAAACAAATCTATCTTGGAAGAAGTACAACCAGAATGCTCCTTAGAAGCCAAGATGATGCGACTCTCATACATTGGACAGATAAGAGGGATGTGTCCCTGGAGAAGGACATGCTTGGTAAAATGGAAGGTCAGAGAAAATGAGGAAGACCACCAACAAGTTGGATTGGCCCAGTGACAGCCATCATGGACTCAAGTGTAACAACAAATGTGAGGATAATACAGGACCAGGCAGTGCTTCCTTCTGTTGTGCAAAGGATCCTTATAGGTCAGAGCTGACTCAATGGCACTTAACAACAACAACATGAATATTTGAATCCTGGTTTTGACTCTGCCATTTGTCACCTTAACCAAGTCACTTAACCTTTTTGAATTTCTGCACCATCATCTGTATAAAGTCTCCTGTTGTTAAATGCTGTCGAGTCAGTTCTGACTCATAGTGACCCTCTCTAGGGTTTCCTAGGAACAACTGGTAGGTTTGAACAGCTGACCTTGTGGCTAGTAGTCCAGTGTTTATCCTACAGCACCACACCAGAATATCTCTTAGGGCTAGAAAAAAAAAAAAAAAATCTACTTAAAAAATGAAAACCTTGACAATCAATTTATCCCTCTGAACAATATAGCTCAATAAATAATGCAACTGTTTAATAGTAATTGTTGCTTTTGTTTCTTTTAATTTTTTTGCTGTTGTTTTCCCTATTGCTCCTAACACAGAGTATGATCATCTTTTTGAAATGAGAGTCAGTTCAGTTTCTTAAGAGAGTTTACAACTGAAACAAGTTATAATGCTACTTGGTTAAAAAACTGCTTTGTATCAAGGGAATCTATGTCTTGATAAGTTTTAGAAATAAAAATTTCTATAAACACTATCTCCAGCTTTAAATATTTGTAAAACTATAAGCTTTCTTTTAATGGACAATCCCTAAATATGGAACTTAATTTTTCTTTCAAGTGGAGTTTTATCACCAAAACACATCTAGCTGTTTGGCAAGGAGAAAATAATTTACAAATGCATTTCCTATTCCTTTTAATGGGAGTGATAACTGCTCATCAAAAGAGCAAACATCTATGTAATATTTATTCATGCTTTGGAGCAGATGTAGTGGTAAAGAAGTATTCCAAAGGCCTTCAGGAAATAGCAAATCATTTCACTTTTATGTTATCAAGGCTAAGCATTTATTAAAACCTAATTGTTTTTCCATTATGGCTCTATTTTGTTGAAAACAACATTAGACTCAGGAGTCCTTGTATTAGGACCATCAACACTGGACTAGGAGTCCTTGGATGAGGACTGTCTCCACTGGGCTCAGGAGTTCTTGGATTAGGACTGTCTACGCTATGCTTAGGGCTTCCCTGGATTAGCAACACCAACAACTAGGTTATATTTTTGTAATGTGCAATTTTATAATTATGTATGTATAATATATAATTGTGTGTAACATAAAAATGTATCTTTATACTTACGCTAATTGTTCCTATCTTTAACAGTATGTCCCTTTTCTTGGTTATGCATTTATTTTAAAGTAATTGAAATACAAATATTTTATAGCTAATTTATTTTTTATGAAAATACACTAGTATGCATATATATCTTTGGTTTTCTTTGTAACTAGTACATTTAACTTTTTGCACCAGAAATTGATAGAATAAAAACTGAAATCTTTCAAGAAAGTGAGGC
>NW_006408528.1:24812278-24823371 GCF_000296735.1 Chrysochloris asiatica
GTGTTGGAAGAAGTGCAGCCAGAGTGCTCCTTCGAGGCCAAGATGGCCAAACTTCGTCTCTCATACTTTGGACATATTGTCAGGAGGGAACAGTCGCTGAAGAAGGCTATTATGTTTGGTAAGATGGAGGGTCAGAGAAAAAGAGGAAGACCCCCCAATGAGACGGATTGGTCAGGTGGCAGCATCGATGGACTCAAGTATGGCAACAGTAGTGAGGTTGGGCCAGGATCAGACATTGTTTCGTTCTGCTGTGCATAAGATCGCTATGAGTTGGTGTCGACTTGATGGCACCTAACAAGTAAAAAAGTATGAGACATTTTGAAATGTTAATGCTAATTTTAAGTCATAGTTTCTTCAAAATTAAATATGTGGGTTTAAACCTATACACTATAGCTAAAAATGTATATTTCTTTCTAATTTTTATGTGGGTAATTAAAAACAAATATTGCTACAAAATTATAGGGATCTTTATTAAACCAAAATATCAAAATGTGAAACTGTTGTTTGTTGACATACGTACCATCTAGGTCTATACATTTCTGAAGGCAGTGTTTTCATCATTTTATCCAGTCCCTGAAAACTTCTGCACTCTTCAATTTATACCATGTCAAAAGCCAAAGAATGAAATACATTAGAGCTAAAGATGCTGTGGATCAGACATCTGTACCATTCTAACAAGGTGAGCCAGTGGATGTACAAAAACCTGTTGTAAGGGGCCTGCATTTAAGGCATTTTTGGCATCCTTGAGGAATTCAAACTATGTTCCTTTTAGAGTTATTTATTTGAGAAACATAAAGAAATCTGAAGGGGCAAGATCAGGGCTGTAGGGTGAATGAGTAAGGTTTCCCAGTGCAATTCACACAGGACAATCCTTGTAACTTTAAAAAATGAACAAATGAATTATTGTGATGAAAACAATATTCCTCAGCATCACTGTTCTGGAATTCTTTTCAGCAGTAATCTTCATGATGTTCTACATAAACCTGTACAGAGTTTCCATAAGCAGTTGGTGAATTTGAACTGTAGACCTCGCTGTTAACAGTCTAGTGCTTATCCTCTAGCAGACTAATATTGAGATATTTGTCTTCAAGTTCATTAATTTGACCTTTCGTTGATTTAAATCTGCTCCTTTGCCCTTTAAATATACAATCCATTTCTAAAATTTTAGCATTAATTGTCTGTATTTCTCTTTGCAAGTTTTCTATTGTTTCTAATGTTTCACGTTATTGTTTCTAATTTTTCATTTAAGGTCTTTTTCTTTTTTTCTCTGCATTCTCCTTGCTTTTCTCTATAGAGTTCTCAATCTTTCTCTCGTTCCACTGAAGGTACCTAAATATAATTTTTTTAAGTTACTTTTCAGGCAGATCCAAGACCTTTTCTTCCTTAGAAATGTTTTTTGGCTGTACATCTTGGTCACTTGTTTGAGTCACTCTGTCTTTTTTCATTATTATTATGAGCTGAAATGTTCTATTGTCTCTGAGATATTGTGGTGTCATTGTATTTGTATTTAAGTGGTGATTGCATATTGATGTTGTCTTAGGCACTCACTACCTGCCTTCTGGTGGGTGTGATTAGGGAATGGAAGTGTATGAACAGTTCACCGATCACACAGATCACACAGTTTTGTGTGGTTTGGGCTGGTATTGGCTACTATCTAACATTAATCAGGAAAGCATACAAGCTGGTTTTAGCTCTTGACAAGTGGGTGGAGCTTCAGAGGGTACAGTTATCATTGGGTTGTATGGACATGGCTGTTGTAGCCTGTTGGATAGAGCAAGAAAAGAACACACACACACACAAAGAAAAAGAAAACAAGCAAACAACAGCCAAAGAAGAAAATAATGGAAGAAAAAAGAAAAAAAGAAAACAAAAAAAAAAAACAGGTGGCTGCAAGAAAAAAGGATATAATTACTAAAAAGAGGAAATGGGGAAAGGAAATGAAAACTGGGGAAGAAAAAAAAAGAGATAAAATAAAAACTAAAAACCACTGAACAAAACTAGGGAGATGGATGAAGAAAAGAGAAAGGAACCAGAGAATAGTAAAGCGAAGTCAAGAAGAAAAGAAGAACAAAGGAAAGCAGAGATTAAATGGATAAGAAAAAAAAAAGAGAAGAAAGTAAAAGGTAAAATAACAACAATCAAAAAGCAACAAACTAGGGCAGGGGCTATAGCTATACTTAACCACATGAAAATTCTGGGGGTTTCCTGTCAACCCAGGAGCTGATAAGATAGGAGGAGAACAATAACAGGGTGGCATTCCTCCCCTTAGATGGAGTTTTTGTAGGCTTATTTGTTTTTTGTGATTTAGGCATCAAATGTGGCAGTAGTTAGTACAGGCCCCAAAAGTAGCTGAGGTCAGTAATTTTCAGGATCAGAGGGCAATTAGGGCCAGAGAAGTTGGTTATGAGTGTTCCTGCTGATCTCTAGCTGGCCTAGATGACTCTTGGAGTTCTGCAGGTCTGAAGTAGCAGAGCTTACCAGAAGTTATGTGCCAGGGTGGTGCACCTGGTGCCCAGCTTCTACTGGCAACTCAATGCCAACCTCAATGAGAGCAGTGGCTGTGCAGGATGACAGTGGTGGTTGACCACAGCTCTGGTCACCAAGAAAGGGTGGAGGAAAAAGAATTACATATTTTAATAGTCACCTTTGTACACCTGTGCCATCCGACCTCTATCTGCTTCCAAAGCTATTTACAAAAGTTCAAGATGGCTGTGTTGAGTCAGGGCAACAGAGAATTCACTCATCTGTCTCCTTTCTTGAACCCCTGTTCAGCTTCTTGTCCTAGTAAGCATTCCATCCTCTTCTCTATCTTTTCCTCTACAGCTCAGGATTCCAGGATTATCATCTGTATCTGTTTCATTTGTTTTCCTGCATCATAGTTGTAAAGGGTCTCTGTAGCATGCTTGCCTAGAATGCTACCTTACCTTTCCAGGAATTGTTTAAAGCCCCCTTGTACATTGTCTTAAAGGACTTGCTAAAATGTGTTTCCTTTGTTCTTCTACAATATTATTTTCTAACCAATATAAATAGTGCCAGTTTTCCATTATACTTATCAAGGGACTAAAGGTATAAAATCAAGTTGAATGACATTTTGGAATGAATATGGGTTTCACAAGGCCAACAATGTTGCACCTGATGCTTCCTGGATGCCTAGAATCTAACCAGAGACCAATTAAACTAGCCAAAACAAAACAAAGACCACTCCTAGTCAAGCACTGAATCCAGGGTCTAGAGTCATAGGTCACTAAATCCAGGATTTAGAAATACACAAAAATGGTATCAGATGTAGAAGACAGGAAATGACTGACGTTGAAGGAAGGGGCAATTTGTAAAGAATTTGTTACAAGTATGAATCCTTTCAACCAATTGTTTTAGTGAATTAGGTTTATGGGTATATCAGAATAGCTGAAAGATTAAGGTAGATGATAATAGTTTTAGTTACATACAGATTATATGCACTTTATTACATTATATTAAAATATTACCAAGTATTTACTTCTTGATTAAAGGAATTCATCACTTCTCTCCTCTTACCTGAGAGATTTTATAAACAATGACTGAAATTATTTTAAATGTTGGTTGAATATTACACCTCTCTTCTATAATAGCAACAATGATAAAGGAAGTGGAGAAGGCCTTTGCAAGCATTTTATAAATTACTACTACCTAATCTAAGGTGTCCTGGTATGATGCTATGGATTAATGTTCTGGAATGCAAACTCAGTTTGAACTGCAAGTTTGATGGTTCAAGTTCACCAGCCACTCCTTGGAAACCCTATTCAGGGTTGCTGTGGGTTGGAACCAACTTGATGGCACTTAACAAAAACAATAGTACGTAGTCAGTGGCACTATCTTCTGACTTGTTTTACTATTTATTAAAATATCATAAATATGTATGTAATACCAAGCCACGCATAGTAATCTCTAGTGGTTTTAATAGAAGTATTTTCAAAACCTATTGAAAATTTGCCTTAGAAGAACAATACAAAGACAATAAATAAGTTGACTAAAGTAAATGGAGAAAGCTGTATATTTTCCTATAGAAAGTTGAAACTCACCAAAAAATCTAGTTATATGTGTGCTTCAGAATTTGTGGAAAGAAGAAAATAACAAATGATTACATTTTTGCATGAATTTTTTCAGCAGACTAATACTTGCTATGGGACTGTTAAATATGAGAGAGATAGCAAAGAAAGAGAAGGAAGGGAAAGGATTGAGAAAGTAGTGAAAGTAAAGCATAGTAAATCTTTTATATTGATGAACAGTGAGCTATACATCCTTTCACTGACTACAAAACAATCTGTTTGACATTAAAATGGAACCAACTGTAAAGGACAGAAGACAATGGGAAAAAAAGAGACTCAGTGAGAAAAAGAGCGCTGAATTAGATGGCTGAAAGCGTGAACTATATCCCAACTCTCAATTCTGTAACTAATGTAAATGATTTATTTGTTAAATATAAAATTAAGAATTCAGTCAAATGATTCCTATGAATCTTTGCAAATCCTTAATAGTCCTCAAAGTTAAAATTCTTTAAATTTAGGCACAGTTTTATATTTGTTATTATACATGAAGAAAATAAGCAAAGAAATACATAATGTTATGTAAAAAAAAATTTCTCTGAAAGATATAATAAATTGGCAGTTAGTAAAAATCTGTCATCTGAGTGTAAGAATCCATATACCACAGAGAACTTAGTTTTGTGACAGGACATCACACAGCTCTTTTGCACTTTTCTAGGTAATACCTGATTCAGATGAAAGATCACCACTTACTACATCACTCATATTGCTTCCTGTAGCACCTGGGTTTTTCTTGGAATGTTTCCATCTAAACAGAGATCAGATCTGACCCTGATCTATTTGCAAGGGCTGATAAGATCATAGCCTGGGGTGCAGTGGCAGTAAGCCATGAATACATAAAAGCATGTTGTTATTTTTCTTCTGCTGGTTATGTAAACTGTGATTTAATCACAGGGCTGGTCACTGACATATGACCAAATGGTATTTCTTGAAGCATAGACTTTCCTTAATGGTTTCCTGATTGTAAATAAATTCATTAACTTCCCATTAGGATTGGTTTTCCTCACAAGTCTTAAAATGTAAGATCTTCATAATATTTTGAAAAATAAAGTAGCATGATTCATTTGAAAATTACAAATTATCCGTATATTAAGTACAAGGAAAGGGGAAAAAAGATGTTCAGAGATATAGGAAGTACATGAAACACAGTATAGGAAGACATTCTCCCCTATTTCTTCTTTACATTACTGTTTTTTTTTCTGAGCAAGAAATATAGTTCTTTGAGAGAAATCTACAAAGTTAAGGGTGGAACTTACAACATTATCCCAGGTCTTTTCATTACTTATCTGTTGGCAACATTTTTATTCAGCTTGACAATATGAAGAGACATGTGTATTTTATAATCTAAAATAAACAACTGTTTGGCACACTATGTTATTTAAGTTTGAAATCTTCATTGAGTGCCTATAACATTTAATTGTATTCAGTTTTAAAACTGTCAGAATTAAAACTGGACAGAGAAGAATGTGGAATGGGGTATATAATTTTCATGTTAGATGGATCTTTAGTGAAAGCAGAGAAGAGCAAAGCTGTGTACCTGTTTTATTGAGTATGAGAAAGCATATGACTGTGTAGATCATGACAAATTATGACTAACATTGGGAGGAACGGGAATTCCAGAACCTTTAGATATGTTTATATAGAAACTGAGGGCAGGGGATTGGGGAAGATCATCTGCTGACATCTAGAAGCTGGCCTACCACTCACAATTAGACCATGATATTCTCCTATTGAACATGAATAATTTTACAGAATACCACCTTCAGACAAATGCATCTCCATGCATAATAAAAGGAGATACAGCAAGGTCAGTTCATAATTTTTTCTAAACAAACAAAAAGTGGAATGTGCTGCTGAAAAAATAACAAACCTCCCCTTCTCTTGGCTTAAATGCAGTGACTGCTACTTCTCTATCAATTACAGTGGTACCCTTATTCTAGTTTCTTCTTCCTATACATGGAATTTATTGAAATATATATTAAAATAATTAAATTGTCCCCAAATTTTTACAAGACACAAGTTAGATCACACTCCCCTGCCTCTCTAGACAATCCCTCAAATTACCCAAACAAATCCCAAATCTTATAATAGGCTTTTATTTATTCTAATGCTATCCTATTGAGTCCTTAAAAAGAAAGGCTTAGCAGTGATGTATTTCCAAAAATTCAGCCATTGACAACTTTCCTGAGTACTCTTCTACTCTGAAGTGTATGGAGTTGCCATGCATCAACATCTACTCCGTAATGACTTATATTTTTTGAGATATTCTGTATTTCCTTGTGGTGTTTGTTCTTCCTGTTGCAAAGATCACTAAAGCCAGCTTGTTTAATTATAGGTGTTTCCTAATGATCCTTGACTGAAAGGCATTGACATTTGTTTTTTTCAGTTTTCACAAGTCATCCAATAAAGAGGACAAGAATGATACCTTGCATCTAATGAAGGATGTATAGTGCTCAATAAGATTTGTTTTTTCTTTTAGCTTTATATTTACATTTCATAAAAAGAGCATGCTGATTTTAAACTGTGTTGTTGTTGCTGATGTTAGGTGTCCTCTAGTCATATTATTTTTAAAAGAAAAGACCATGGCTTTGGTTGGCCATATCTTAGTCTTCAAGATAATATCTTTGCTTATTAACACCTTAAGGAGGTTTTCTTGTAACAGATTTGCCCAATGGAATACATAGTTTTATTTCTTAACTGTTGCTTCCGTTAATATTGATTGTGAATACAAAAAAATGAAATCCTAGGCTACTTCAATTTTCTCTGTTTATCACAAGGTTGCCTGTTTGTTGGTTCCATTGTGAGAATTCTTCTTTTCTTTGTGTGTTGAGGTGTAATGCATAGCTTTAACCTTCATACATGAGTATTTCAAATCCTTTTCACTTTGAGGAAGCAAGGTTGTGTGATCTGCATATCACAGGTTGTTAATGAGGCTTTCTCTATTCTTGATGTTATGTTCCTCTTCATGTAAGCCACTTTGTCATCTTATTTGCTCATCATACAGATCAAATAAATATGGTCAAAAGTTACAATCCTGGCACACACTTTTCCTGATTTTAAATCATGTAGTGTTACCTTGTTCTGTTTCAACAAATGCCTCTTGATCTATGTACAGGTTTTCCATGAACATTGAAAGTAAGTCCATATCCACAGGGCTTAGTTGTATAAGGTCTCTGTTGCTACTTTAGTTTCACCACCATTACCACTGACACCACTACTTCTAAGGTTTCCTTTGCACTCAGACAAGAATCCCTTTTCCTACATGGTTCCAAACTGTAATTTTTTAAAGACAGGAATGAACGCAACTGTTATTTGCAAGTCAAAAGAGAATTATACTGGGTGGTGATTCTTTGGAGGTTGTTGCATATTGATATGAACTTCTTGGGACATTCTTGAGAACCACTCAATTCCTGGTATGCAATGAGACAGTGGTTGTTAGTTGGTTGCTAGGTTCTGAGGTATTCTTGAAGAATTTAACAATTACCCACTTCCGTGTTTGAAAAAGATCTTCAGTGTCTACTTTCCTGACATTTCAGCTGCAGTTTTTTTTGTTTTCTTTTGTTTGTTTTACCTCCTGCCCCCAATTTTGCTAACATTCTTATTATCCTTAATTCCTATACCATACATCTGTTCCCATGATATGTAGAATGACCCTTTCTCTTCTTTTCTAACTAACCCCAAATGAATACAATATCCACAGGAATTCCTATTGTTTTCAAATGAACTCACTCTTCCCCTTACATTATGCAAGTCCCTCTACTAAGTTTATTGATGGTACATTACTTAGTAGTTTCCAATAAAAAGTGAACCTGAAAATCCCATCCAATTGCAGTGTCAATTTTATAATTTCAACATCTGTAAGCCATGGTGACATAGGGGGCTAAATATTAGGATGTTAATCAAAAGGTCTTTGGTTTGAACCCACTTGGCACTCTTTGGGAACCTACTTGGCACTCTGTTCCCATAAAGATTTACAATCTTGGAAATCCTATGGAGCAGATCTATTCTGTCCTTTAGTGTCAGAATTGATTCAATGGCAGTGGGAATAGTATTAAAAATATAGGTAGAAATATAGCTTTAACCTGAAAATTTCATAGATAAGATGAATAGCTTTAAATTTTCAGGTAGTAATTAATGAATTGAATACACATATTAATTTTGCTTCCTTACAAAATCATACTAAAATTTCAGTAAATGTGTAATTCTACAAGAGCATGATAAACAGATGATAACAAAATTGTTTGAGAAAATGACATAAGAAACCAAAAAAAAAAAAAAAAAAAAAAAAAAGCTGAATACTAAATGATAAATGAGCAAGAGAAGAGAGCTAACCCAATTTACACCGTGGAATCTCCAGAGGTTCAAGGAATTGGTTTTCCCAGGTGTGTCTCTAAAAGTTTGGTTCAAAGTCTATCTGAGAAGTATCTTATTCCCCAAATCCCTATCTATATAAGTAGCCAGCAAAAAAAAAAAAAAAAAAAATGTCCATTCTCTGCAGAGATTAGGACAGATTTCTGAGGTGGGATATACCAGGTACAACTAAGTGTGAATTATTACATGGATTCCTGTGTGGCACTGTATGAACAGCACTGGACTTCGAACCACAAGTTGAGTGGTTCAAACCCACCAGCTGTTCCTTAGAAACATGGTCACTGTGAGTTAGAATCAACTTGGGGGCACTTAAGAACAACAACTTGTATATTTATGGGGAAGATCCATTTGGATTCCTGGCCAGTGTACCATCTGCACTGCCACCAGCTGTCTCATGAAGTATGTTTCTATGAAGCTGAATGGATTTTTAGGGAACAACCAGACTAAAATGAACTGGATAAAAAAGGCTGGAAATCTGCTTCTGAAAATCAGCGAATGAAAACTCTATGGATCACAACAGCCCTAACTGCAGCATATTATAGAGATGGTGCATGGCTGGCATCATTTTGTTCCATGATACAAAGGGATACTATATCCAATGGGGTCAATTCCCCAGCAGCTAACAACAGCAATGCACGTTCCCATCAAATAGTGAGAACATCCCAGCACTGTCAGAACACTGGCTCCAGGCAGAAGACTGAAGTCTTTGCAGAATCTGATCAAACCCAAAGACAAAACATAGAGATCTTGATACAAAGGTTTTCTCAATAAAATGACCCAACTCTATCTCTCTACTAACAGTTGACCATCCACAGCCATATACTCAGATACACTAAGATATAGGGAGACAATGATGAACAGATATCTGATAAATTTCCCAATATCAAAGATAGTGTAAAAAACAATATTAAACAAAATGGAAAACAGACAAATACACACCCACAGGAAATAAAATAGGGAAAGATAAACCTCATAACATATTTAAAACAAAAACAAAAACAAAAACAAAAACCCCACCAAACCCATGGACATCAAGTTGAATCTGATTGATGGTAGTGTAGGACAGAGTAGGTAATAAAGCTGTAATCTTTATGGAAGGAGACTGTTTTAGTTATCTAGTACTGTTATAACATAGAACCTATAAGTGTATGGCTTTAACAAACAGATAGTTATTTTCTGACAGTTTAAGAGGCTAGTCCAAGTTCAGACTGTCAGCTCTAGTGGAAAGCTTTTTCATTCTATCGGCTCTGGGTAAAGACCCTTGTCTCCTTCCAGCATTCTTTGGAGATCTCTAAAGAATATATCTTAGTGTTAATCTTTCCCTGAGTCTAGGAGGTTCACAGTGAAGAGACTTCACTTTCAAAGGAGACTCTCCACTATGGGTTCTTCATTGTGGGTGATAGCTGTTGTTGTTGTTAAGTACCTTCAAGTCGATTCCAACCGAACTTGCGATTGAGTGCTTATCCTACAGAGCCACGGGTCCCTCTTATCTCAGCATATTTCTCTCATCTTTTGTAAATAGATTTTGAAAGTCACACCCCAAGAAAACTCTCCTTAAAGAGAATCAGGGATTTAGGGGGCTGCATCCCAGCTTTAATTATTGATCAGTCTATCAGTTTGTTGTACTGTGGTGACAGGTGTTGCTGTGATGTTGGAAGCTATGTCACTGGTATTTTAAATAGCAGCAGGGTCACCTATGGTGGACAAGTTTCAACATAGCCTCTAGACTAAGACAGACTAGAAATAAGGAGAAGTACATTACTTCTGAATGGTTAACCATTGAAAACCTTATGTCTAGCAGCTGATCGTTGTCTAATATAGTGCTGGATGATGAACCCCTTAGGTTGGAAAGCATTCAAAATACAACTTGTAAAAAGTTGCCTCATCAAAATTAGTTGGCCATACTGATGCAATGGAGCAAATCTTTCAGGACTTTCATGTGCTAATGGGGCACAACTCAAAAGGAGATGAAACACCTGCAAACATCCATTAATAATTAGAACGTAGAATGTGCAAAGTATGTATCTCAGAAAATTGGAAGTCCTGGAAAATGAAATGGAATGCATAAAAATCCAAACATTGGTGTTATGGTTAGGTGTCATAGAGTTGGTTCCAACTCTGCAATCCTATGCCCAAGACAATGAAACATTACCCGCTCCTATGCTGTCCTCAAAATTACATTTGCGCCCATTGCTGCTGCCATTGTGTCAATCCATCTGGTTGGTGTCTTCCTATTTTTTGCTGAATCATCACTTTACCAAGCATGATGTCCTTTGAGGGCCTGATCCTCCAAATAGCATGTCCAAAGTGATAAAGTCTCACCATCCTTGCTTCCGAGGAGCATTCTTGCTATGCTTTTTACAACACACATTTGTTTGTGCTTCTGTCAGTCCATCAAACTTGTAATACTTTTTTTCCAACACCATGTAACTCAGGTATATCTATCCTTCTACAGTCTCCCTATTTATTGTCCAACTTTCAAATGCATTTGAGGCTATTGAAAATATCATGACTTGAGTCAGATCCACCTTTGTCCCTTAAATTGATATATTTGCTGTCTAACACCTTAAAAAGGTGTTAGAGTGCTGATGGGGCACTGCGGACTAATGTGTCAGACTGCAAAGGCATTTGAACTGCAAC
>NW_006408528.1:24824246-24850035 GCF_000296735.1 Chrysochloris asiatica
CCAGTTAATACCACTATTATTCGAATGTACATGCTAACCACTAAAACCAGTGATAATGAAATTGCAGAATTCCATTAAGTTCTTCAGTCTGAAATTGATGAAACATTTAATTAACATGCATTGATAATTACTAGTGATTGAAATGTAAAATTGGAAACAAAGAGGTAGTTGAGTAATTGGACAATATACACTTGCTTATAGATATGATGGAGTCCTGGTGTGGCACTGCAGGATAATGCGCTGGACTGTGAAGTCATTTTGAACCTGAAGGTCAGTGGTTCAAGCCCACTAGCCACTCCTTGGAAACCCTATACAGGGTCGCTATGGGTTGGAACCAACTTGATGGCACTTAACAGCAACAATACTGGATATTGGAGATCACATGATAGAATTTTGCAAGATCAACAACTTAATCACTGCAAATACTTGTTTTCAGCAACATAAAGGTGATTATTTAAGTGAACCTCACCAGAAGAATTTCACAGGATTATAATTGACTACATTTCTGAGAAAGAATTATGGAGAAGCTTGATATCATCAGCCAAAACAAGGCCAGGGGACAACTGTGGAACAATCAATTGCTTATATGCAAGTTTAGGTTGAAGCGAAAGACATTTAAAACAAGTGTATGAAATCCAAAATATGATCTTGAATATACTCCACCTGAATTTAGAGACTATCTCAGGAGGAGATTTGATGCTTTATATTCAGAGTTCTGGGATGACATAAGAACATCATATGTTAAGAAAACAAAAGGTCATTAAAAAAAACAAAACAAAACAAAAACAGGAAATAAAACACCAAATGAATATCAGATGAGATTCTGAAAGTTGTTTTTAAGCATAGAGAAGCTAAAGTGACTAGAAGAAATGAAGCAGTAGCAATGGAAACAGAAAATTTCAAAGGGCAGCTTGAAAATACATTTATTTTCATGAAATGTACAAAGACAAGGAGTTGGAAAACCAAAAGGAAAATACACACTCAATATTTCTCAAGTTGAAAGAGCAGAAGTAAAATTCAAGCCCCAACATGCAATAGTGACAGATTCTATGTGTAAAATATTAAGTGATGCAGGAACCTTCAAAGATAGAAGGAAAGCACAGACTCACTTAATCAAAAAGAGTTGGTTGATGCATAATCATTTCAAGATGTTGCTATTGTTAAATTCCGTTGAGTCAGTTCCTACTTGTGGTCCAAGTATAGGGTTTCCAAGGAGGCATTGGTGGATTCAAACTGCTGACCTTGTGGTTAGCACTCCAATGTTGATACAACAGTGCACATCAGAACTTCATTTCAAGGGGCAGCATATAATCAAGAACGAGGTGTACTGATGGGAGAAAACCAAGCTACACTGAAGGCATTAGAGGAAAACTAGGTTCCTGGAATTCATGGAATACAAACTGAAATCTTTCAACAAACTGATAAAGCAATGGAGGTACTTATTCACCTATGTGAAGAAATTTGGCTAACCGATTGGATAATTTTTGGACCCCTTCCAAAGAAAGGTGACCCAACAGAATGCGGAAAGCATCAAATAAAATATTAAAATCATGTGCAAGTAAAATTTTACTAAAAATAATTCAAAAATAGTTGCAGTAGTACATCAATAAGGATGTTCAAGCTGGATTGAGCTGGATGTGAAACTAGGGATATCGTTGCTGACATCACGTGGATCTTGACAGAAAGCAGAGAATACCAGAAAGAAGTTAACTTGTGTTTAATTGACTATGAAAAGACTCTCAACTATATAGACCATGACAAACTATGGATAACATTGTCAAGAAGGGATATTCCAGAACACTAATTGTGCCCACGAGGAACCTGTACATATACTAAGAGGTAACAATTTGAACAGAGTAAGAGAATACTGAATGGTTAAAAATCATGAAAGTTATGTGTCAAGGTCATATCTTTTCACCATATTCATTCAGTCTGTATGTTGTACAAATAATTTTAGAAACTATATTCTATAAGGCAGCAGTTAAGAAGTTGGTTGAACTATTGCATCAGGCAAATCTGCTACAAAAACCTTTTAACATTATTAAATAAAAAAGACATGAGTTTGAATACAAATGTGGGCCTGACCCAAGACACGAATTATAAAGAAGACTATAGATGAATTGATATATTTGAATTACAGTGTTGGTGAAGGATGTTGAAAGTACCATTGACTGCCAGAAGAACAAACAATTATGTCTTAGAAGAATTACAGTCAGAAGACTCCTTAGAAGTGAGAATGTTGAAATGTCATTTTTTTATACTTTAGACACACTGTCAGGTACCAATCTCTGGAAGACATCATGTTTTGTAAAGTGAAGGATTAAAAAAAAAAAAAAAAAAAAAAGAGGGGAATTGCCAAGAGGTGGATTGACACAGTGGCAGTAACAATGGGCTCAAGCATAGCAACAATTGTGAGGCTGGCACAGATCCAGGCAATGTTTTGTTCTGTTGTGCATAGAGTTGCCTTGAGTGGAAACCAATGCAAAAGCAGGTAACAACAATAACAACAACATCTCACCCATAATTATCTTACTCGATTATCACATTAGATCAAATCATGGGGATTATCACATGACTGCCACATTACATAACTGCCAAACCACTGAGAATCATGGTCCAGCTAGGTTGCCATATATTGTGGGAGGACAAAATTCAACCCACCATAACTTGTCTGTCAGTTTGTCGTTCTATGGTGGTTTGCATATTGCTGAGATTCTGGACACTGTACCTCTAGTATTTTAAATGGCAATGGTGGACAGGTTCCAGCTGAACTGCTAGACTAAGACAGACTAGAAAGAAGGAGTGGCAGACTACTTCTGAATGTTTAGCCTCTGAGAACCTTAGGATTGGCAGCAGAACATTAGAATATATAGTGCTAGAAGATAAGGCCCTCAGTTGAAAGTTACTCAAAATATGACTGGGGAAAAGCTGCATCCTCAATATTGAATGGATCATGATGACTCAAATGAGTAAAGCTTTCAGGACATTGAGTGTTGATGGGGTACAACTCAAAATGAAGACAAACAGCTGTAAAACCCTATTAATAATCGGAACATGGAATGTCCAAAGTATGAATCTAGGAAAATCAGAAGTTATCACAAATGAAATGGATTGCATAAAGATCGGTAGCCTAGTCATTAATTAGTTGAAATGGACTAGTATTAGGCTTTCTGAATCTGACAATCATATGATTTACTATGACAGACTTGACAAATTCAACAGGAATGACGTTGCATTCATCACCAAAAAGAGCATTTCATGATTTGTCTTGAAATACAGTGTCATCTGTGACAAGATAATATCCATATTCCTACAAGGAAGACAAATTAATACCACTGTTGTTCAAATGTGCACACTAACTACTAAAATCAACATGATGACGAAAATGAAGACTTCTACCAAGCTTTTCAGTCTGAAATTAATCAACCATATAATCAAGATATATCGGTACTTCCTGGCGTAGTGCTGTGGGCTAATGTGCTGGACTGCAAAGTTGTTTGAAACACAAGGTTGGTGGTTCAGGCTCACCAGCCACTCCTTGAAAACCCTATACAGGGTTGCTATGGGTCGGAAATGACTCAACAGCCCTTAACAACAACAACTAGTGATTAAAATGCAAAGGTTAGAAAAAAAGAGGATGGATAATTTAAAAGACTGGAAAGAAAATACAGACCAAAATGGATGTCAGAAGAGACTCTGAAACTTGCTCTTGGATGTGGACAAGCTAAAGTGCATGGTAGAAATGAGGAAGTAAAAGAGCTGGACAGAAAATTTCAAAGGGCAATTTAAGAAGACAAAATCAAATATTATAATGAAATGTGCAAAGACCTGGAGATACAAAATGAAAAGTGAAGAACATGCTCTGGATTTTTCAAGCTGAAAGAACTGAATAGAAAAATTTAAGCTGAGATTTGCAATACGGAAGGATTCTATGGGCAACATAGTGAATGATGCAGGAAGCCTTATCAGACAATGGAAGGCATACACAGTCACTGTACCAAAATGAAATGGCTGATATACAAGAGGAAGTATCTGATCAAAACCTGGTAGTACTAAAGGATGAAGTCTAAGCTGCACTGAAGGCAATGATAATAAATAAGTAAATAAAGCTCCAGGATTGACAGAATACAAATTGAGACATTTCAAAAAAGTAATATAGCACTGGAGGTCCTCACACATCTGAGCATGCCAAGTATTTGGAAGATAGTTACTTGTACAGCCGATTGGAAGAGATACATATTTGTACAAATTCCAAAGAGAGGTGACCCAAAGAATGTAGAAATCATTGAACAATATCATTAATATCATGTGCTAGTAAAATTCTGCTGGAGATAATTCAAAAACAGCTGCAGCAATACATCAACAGGGAGCTGCCAGCAATTCAAACTGAATTCAGATGAGGATGTGTAACAAGGGATATCACTGCAGATGTCAGATGCATCTTGGCTGAAAGCAGAGAATACCAAAAAGTATGCAAACTTGTGCTCTATAGATTATGCAAAGTCTTTCAACTATATGGATCACACCAAGTTATGGATAGAATTGTGAAGAATTGGTGTTCAGAACTCTTAATTGTGCTCATGAGGAACCTGTACATGGACCAAGACGCAAATAGAACAGAATAATGGGATACTGAATAATTTATAATCAGGAAAGGTGTACACCAAGACTGCATTCTTTTACCATGAATTCAATCTGTGTGCTGAGAAAATGACGAATCCGTGTTGGACAATATGCAGCTCCTTAGAAGCCAGGATGGTGATACTTCTCTCTCAGATTTCAGACATATTATCAGGAGGGACCAGTCACTGGAGGAGGAAATCATGCCTGGTAAAGTGGATGGGGAAGGAAAGAAAGAAAAAAAGAAAGAAAGAGAGAGAGAGAGACAGACAGAGAGAGAGAGAGAGAGAGAGAGAGAGAGAGAGAAAGGAAAACACCAAGGTGAATTGGCACACTGGCAGCAATGGGCTCAAATGTAACAACAATTGTGAGGATGGTACATCACTGGCCAGTGTTTTGTTCTCTTGTACATGGGGTTGCTATGAATCTGAACCAATTCAGTGGGACTTAACAACAAAAATTATCAAGTAATTTTTGGGGGTGGGGGAGATCGCTACTTAAAATTGTTTTGATGTTAAAAAGTGCCATCAAGTCAGTTCTGATTCAGTGAAACTGTATAGGGATTTCAAGTAGTGACTGGTGTGTTTGAACCAGTAACTAGCACTTAGAAGCCCAGTGCTTATCCTACAGTGCTACAACAAGACTCCTAGTGAAAATCATCATTGTTAAAAATGCCAAAAGATTTGTTTTGCAAAATCTTTAAGTTTTTTAAAACAATTTTCCCCAAACTGTTTCACACTCTTCTGTAGTTTAAGAAACTATTTCTTGCAAATGACACTAACATACATTTCATCCTACTTGAAGAAATATCATGGTAATTTCCATGTAATAAGTTCCTTCACATGATGCCAGACAGAGTAATTACCACACATCAGGGTGTGTTATTATAACAGCATCTTGTAAACTGATTCATACCAATGTAGTATTAATGTCTTTTGGGAAAAGAAAAAAGTACGGAATAAACATTAACCTGAGTATTCCATTACTGACTTTTTTTCCAGAGATGTTCTATACTTAAATTTGTCCTGACTTATTCAAAAAGAGGATTGAGTAGATTCTAACTTATGATCAAACCCAGGATATTACAGTTATTTTTTTAAATGAGCTCTGTTGAATTTGCTGTTCTCTTGGCACTTGACAGCCTTGTTTAATTTTGTTTTCATTACATTTTTGTTCATGGTTCATTTCTTCCAAAAATTATCTCTGCTTTTAAGAGCTACAGTTAATAAACCAAATGCCCAGAACAAGTCATAAAAAATCACAACCAATAACAAGAAAAAATATATATATTTCCTGCTCTATGGTGTTATTTTTTCTGATCAGACACAGACTATGTGAAGCATAACATTGGAAATACCAACATAAATTTTTTCAAGTATTTCTCTTTCAAGGTGAATCTCAGCTTATTTTCAGAAAATATATAACAGGTTTATTCTTCTCTTTCCTTGTGGTGAACAGGTGCTTTCTGAAAACACTGGGTATTCAAACACCTACTTATACTGGGTCAGAATGCTGTCATACTGGCAAGTTACACATATTTTTTGGTTTATACGAGAAAGCCAGAAGAAGGCAAAGGTAATATATTACTCAAATAGAATATAGTTTTATGCCATGAATCCCTTATGCAAGTCATGACTTTACTGAAAACTTGTTTTGTAATGCTTACATGTATTTTTCCGTATTGTTACTGAATTTGAAAACAGTTTTTAACCTTTCTAAAGGTAATTACTCACAATATTTAGTAAAAACAAAATATTTCAAAGTAAGCTGCATGAGCGGCAAAACTTTATATAGACACTGATAACCTGAGGAAGATGTATGAGGAGGAGGTGCTTTCCTTATCAGTTCTTAATGTTTCAGTAGGGCACAGAAGCATTATCAAGACTGAGCTTGGGTAAAAATTGAAATAGGTCAGCTTTATTTTCTCCTTTATACTGCCAACTTTCTACTCCTGTATTGTTTCTCTTAAATTCTTTCCGCAATCTATCTCAGCAACCGCCTTTAATTCTGTTGCTTGACCTTTATTAAAACTGTAAAACCTACCCTAGAGAGTGACATTTTTCTGACTAAGATGAGAACACTTTTTAGTTCCACCCAAATGTATTTGCTATTTCCTCAGGACCTTTTAAATTTCCTCTTTTTTCTGCAAATAAATGCAGGGTTGATCAAGTTTTATAGTTGTTGCTGGTGTTAGGTGCTATCGAGTTGGTACCAACTCATAACTCCCCTATGCACAGCACAACGAAGCACTGCCCAATCCTGGGCCAACCTCACTATCGTTGCCACGCTAGAGCTCATTAATGCTGCCACTTTGCCAATCCATTTCACTGGGGGTCTTCCTCTTTTTCTCTGACCCTCCACCCTACTAAACATGATATCCTTCTCCATGACTGGTCACTCCTGACAATGTGTCTGAAGTATGAGAGACGATGTTTGCCCATCCTGGCCTCCATGGAGCACTCTGGCTGCACTTCTTCCAACACAGATCTGTTGGTTCTTTTGGCATACCATGGCACTTTTAATATTCTCTTTCAACATCATAACTCAAAGGCATCAATTCTTCTGTGGTCTTCCTTATTCACTGTCCAGCTTTCGCATGCATATGAGGTTATTGAAAATACCATGGCTTGGATCAGGTGCACCTTAGTCCTCAAGCTGACATCTTTGCTCTTCAACACTTTAAAAAGGTCTTGTGCAGCCGATTTACCTAATGCAACACATCATCTGATTTCTTGACTGCTGCTTCCATGAGTGTTGATAATTGATCCAAGAAGAATGAAGCCCTTGACAACTTCAATTTTTTTCTCCGTTGATAAGAATGTTGTTTATTGGTCCAGTGGTGAATATTTTTGTCTTCTTTAGATTGAGATGCAATCCATACCAAAGGCTGTGCTCTTTGATCTTCATCAGTAAATGTTTTAAGTCTTCTTCACTTTCAACAAGCAAGGTTGTATCACCTGCATATCGCAGTTTGTTAATGAGTCTTCCTCTAGTCCTGAAGCCACTTTTTTCTTTATATGAGCCAGCTTCTTGGATGATTTGCTCAGCATACAGGTTGAATAAGTATGGTGAAAGAATACGACCTTGTTGCACATCTTTCTTAATTTTAAGCCATTCAGTGTTTCCATGTTCTGTTTGAACAACTGCCTCTTGGTTTATGTACAGAATTCTCTTGAGCACAATTAAGTGTTCCAGAATACTCATACTTTGCAATGTTGTCCATAGCTTGTTATGACCCACATAATCAAAAACCTTTGCATAGTCAATAAAGCTCTGGTAAACATCTTTCTGATATTCTCTGCTTTCAGCCAAAATCCAACTGACATCAGCAATTATATCCCTCATTCATGTCCTCTTCTGAATCTAGCTTGAACCTCTGGAAGTTATCTGTCAATGTATGTTGTAGCCATTTCTGTATTACTTTTAGTAAAACTTTATTCATATGGGATATCAAAGATATCATCTGATGATTTCCACATTCCATTTTATTGTAGTTTTCTATATTATCCTCTTAAGGATACTTGATTCCAAAGAGCAACAGTTATAGCCCAGTGGAATATATTCCTCACTGGGGAAATTGGAAGTCAATTTAGCAACAAAATTGAATTATTTCCTCAAATCATAGTTCAGAGATGGTCACATATAATTTTCCATTAAAAGACTGGTGGTTCTGTACATTGTATAGACATATGAAGAAGAATATGCAATACAGCTCAAAATAATAGAAACCTCAGATTAATAAGGTAATGCACTTGTTCATTCGTTTTGAATTTGCTTATCAATAATTACTACAATTTAAACTTTATTAAAACATAGCAATATTTGTAAATGTTTTTTTTAAATGAGATGTTTGAAATGATTTTGTCACCTAGGTAATAAGTTATTTAAGATATGAAGCTTGAATCATGTGACATTTAACTCAAATTGCCACACAATGACCTGTGAGTTTGTTTCAGCATTTCATTTTGAAAATATATTATTTTTCCTCATTCAAATTTCAATTAGGACATTTTTTTCCCAAATATACAATGATACTTCTCATTGTAAACTCCCTAACCTCTTGTAAGGATCCAATGAAACAATGCATGTAATGCATATAGGACTGTCTAGCAAGTAGCAAGCATAAGCATGCATTGTGGGTGGCATATTTTTGTTCCAGATGAAAATCTAAAATTGCTTGATCCTCACTTCTCTTTAGGCTATGTCTCTCTTCCTTTTATCAGTACACTTCAAGTAGTAGTAGTCTATTTTAATCGTTTCTTGTAACTCATGGTTTTTAATGCATTTTTGTGGAAGTAAACAGTGACTTCTTACTTAACAAATCTTACGATTTTCATCCTATTTGATTGAGCTTCAGAATTTGACATTGTTGACACATCAACCCCAATATTGTTTCTTGACAGTCTTTACAATGACTTTACCTCATTTTCCTCTTGTTGTTCTCAAAATTACTTCTCTGGAGTCAGTTTTAAATGATAAAAATGATTGAATTTTGAAATCAGTTTGGTAATGCTTCAAATACTTGTTCAGCATTTTACTAGAAGTAAAACTATGAAAAACATATATATTCTCTGACCTCCAAAACTCTAATTACTACTCCATAAATCCATTCTCAGGTTTAAGATAAAATATTACATGTTAAATGTCTACCATATATCTTGTAGATATGATGAATTCAATAAATGTCTGTCCTCTTTGAAATATAAGAACTCAGAGACAAAACACAATGAATGGATTTTTAACTCTTATACTTTGAAAAGGAGAGAAAATTATTGGAACTCACTGAAAGATTCAGCAAAGCAGCAAGGTACAAGATCAACTGACAAAAATCAGCAGTTTTTTACACTAAAGAAATCTCTGAAAAGAAAATCAGGAAAATAATGCCATTTACAGTAATCACCCAAAAGATTAAATACTGGAGAAGAAACCTAACCAGAGAAACAAAATACCAATATTAAAAAAATCTTCAAAATACTACTACAAGAAAACAAGAGACTTACAAAAATTGAAAAATATACTATGTTCATGGAAAGAAATACTTAACATTGTGAAAATGTCAACATTACCAAATCAATCTATAGATATAATGCAATCCCAATTCAGATTCTTTAAAGAGATGAAAAAAACTGATCACTAGTTTATATGGAAAGAAAATAGACAATGAATATGCAGAGTGTTACTTAAGAAGAAGAGCAAAGTTTTATGTTTCTGACTTCCTGATCTCAAAATCTGCTTCACAGCTACAATGGTCACTAAAGCATGGTACAGGTACAATGAAAGATACATAGATCAATGAAACAAAATTGAGAGTCCAGAAGTAAATCCATCCAGATAAAGTTAGCTGATCTTTGACAAACAGCCAAGGCACATTAAATGGGGAAAAGACAATCTCTTTAACAAATGGTGCTGGAAAAACTGTAAATGCATTTGCAAAAAAATGAAATAAGACCCACACCTCAAACTTATACAAAAACAAACTCAAATGTAAATTAAAGATCTAATGTAAATTAAATATCTAAATGTAAAACCTAGAAATATAAACGTCATCCATGAAAAACTAGGGATAAACTTAGGGGTTCTGATACATGTGAATGTATCAGATATGTGGCAAAAATACACTAGAAAATGTAAGCAAAATCACACAAGCAGCAGAAAACAAAATAGATGAATGGGAGGTGCTGAAAATTTGACACTTAATGTGCATTAAAAGATTTCAGACATAGATAAAAGGAAAGTCCACAGACAAGAAAAATATTTTTGGTAATGACATCAGAGAAGGAATCAATCCCTAAAATTTGTAGAAAATTACAACAAATCTATGAGACAAAGACAAACAGTTAAAAAATAGGCAGAGGCCATGAACAGATACCAAAGAAAATATTTCACCAAAGAAAATATTCAGTTGCCCAACAACCATATGACGAATGCTCACAATCATTAGGCTTTGCTGTTGTTAGGTATCATGAATTGACACCAACTCATAGTGATCCTATGTACAATAGAACTAAACACTGCCCGGTCCTGTGCCAACCACACAATCCTTGCTATGCCTAAGCCCATTGCTTCTGCTACTCTGCTAATCTTCTCATTAGGGATCTTCCTCTTTTTCTCTGACCTTTCACTTCACCAAACATAATATTCTTTTCCAGGGACTGGTCCCTCCTGATAATATATCCGAAGTATGAGAAATGAAGTCTGGTCATTCTGGTTTCCAAGGAGCATTCTGTCTGTACTTCTAACACAGATCTCTTTGTTCTTTTGGAAGCCCATGGTATTTATAATATTCTCCTCCAACACCATAACTCAAATGTGTCAATTATTCTATGGTCTTCCTTATTCAATGTCTTACTTTCACATGAATTTGAGGTTACTGAAAATTTCATGGCTTGGATCAAGTGCACCTTCGTCCTCAAAGTGGCATTTTGCTCTTCAACACTTTAAATAGGATTTGTGCTACAGATTTGCTTAATGCAATGCATTGTTTGATTTCCTGACTGCTGCTTCCATGACTGTTGATGGTTGACCTGAGTAAAATGAAGTCTTTGAAAACTTCAATCTTTTCTACATTTATATGGATATTATTTATTGATCCAGTGGTGTGGATTTTTGTTTTCCTTACACTGAGGTTTAACCCATACTGAAGGCTGTGGTCTTTGACATTCATAGGTATTTTAAATCATCTTAGAGTCCTAGTGTGGCACTGTGGGCTCATGTGTCAGATTTTAAAGTCATTTGAATTGCAAGGTCGGTGGTTCCAGCTACTCCTTGGAAACCCTATACAGGGTTGCTATGGGTCGGAATCGATTCAGTGGCACTTAACAACAACAGCTTTCAGCAAGCAAGGTTGTATCATTGGCATATTGCAGGTTGTTAATGAGTCTTCCTCCAACCCTGATGTCACACTCCTCTCCATATAATCCAGCTTCTCAGATTATTTGCTCAAATACAGATTGAATAAGTATGGTGAAAGAATATTACCCTTGCACACTCTTTTCCTAATTTTAAACCATTCCATGTTCCCTTGTGCTGTTCAAATAACTGCCTCCTGGCCTATATACATCCTCATGCGCACAACTAAGTGTTCCAGAATACTCATTCTCTGCAATGTTGTCTACAGTTTGTCATGATCCACACAATTGAAAGCTTTTGCATAGTCAATAAAGCATAGGTAGACATCTTTCTGGTATACTCTGCTTTCAGCAAAGATTCACCTGACATCAACAGTGATATCCCTAATTCCATGTCCTCTTCAGAATGCAGCTTGAACCACTCTAAGTTTTCTGTCAAATATTGATTGCAGCTGTTTTGTATTATCATTTGAAAAATTTTACTTGCATGTAGTATTAGTGATACTGTCCAATGATTTCCACATTCCTTGGGTCACCTCTTTTTGGAATGGGCACAAATATGGATCTCTTCCAGTCATTTGGCCAGGTAATTTTCTTCTAAATTTCTTAGCATAGATGAGTGAATGACTCCAGTGCTGCATCAATTTATTCAAAAAATTTAAATTTGTATTCTATCAATTCCCAGTGCCTTTTTCTTTGCCAATGCTTTCAATGCACCTTGGACTTCTTCCTTCAGGATCATTGGCTCTGGATCATATGCTAGCTCTTGAAATAGTTGAATATCTTTGTATTCCTTCCATCTTCTTTTGATGTTTTCTTTATCATTCAATATTTTGTCCATTGTTGTTGCTGTTGTTAAGTACTGTCCAGTCAGTTCCAACACATAGCAACCCTGTATAGGGTTTCCAAGGAGTGGCTAGTAAGCTAGAACCCTTCAATTTTCCAAGCTGAGGTTTGAAAGTTTTCTTAAGTTCCCTAAGCTTGAGAAATGCTGAATATGTTCTTCCTTTTTGATTTCTAACTCCAGGTCTTTGCACATTTTGTTATAATATTTGATTTTATCTTCTCTAACTGCTCTTTGAAATGTTCTAATCAGCTCTTTTACCTCTTCATTTCTCCTTTTGCTTTAGCATCTCTACACTGGAGAAAAAAGTTTCAGAGTGACTTTTGACTTCCAGTTTTGTCTTTTCCTTCTTTCTTTTCTTCTTAATAACCTGCTGCTTTTCTCCTGTACGATGTTCTTGATGTCCTCCAACAACACTTCTGGTCTTTGGTTATTAGTGTTTAATATCAAATCTGTTCTTAAGATGATCTCTAAATTCAGGTGGGATATGTTTAAGGTCATATTTTGCCTCTCATGGACTAGTTTTAATTTTACTAAGCTTTAGCCTGACCTTGCATATGAGCAAATGATAGTCTGTTCCACAGTTTGCATTTGGCCTTGTTTTGGTTGATGATATGAAACTTTTCCACCATTTCTTTCCACAGATGTAGTCAATTTTATATCTGTGTTTCCATCTGGTGAGGTCTATGTGAATAATCATCTTTTATGTTGTTTTAAAAAGACATTTGCAATTAAGAAGTCTGGTCTTAGATTAGCCTTTAAAAAGATATAAATTTTTAAAAAATGAACTATTATCTCATCACATCATTAATAATAAAATTAAAACACAAAACAATGAATGCTAGGGAGGGTGTGGAGAGACTGGGACCCTCTTACATTGCTGATGGGACTGCAAAATGTTTCAATTACTGCAGAAAATGGTGTGGCATTTCCTCAAATAGTTGGAAATAGAAATATCATATAACACAGCAATCCCTCTATTTAGTATGTATTCCCCAGAGTAAGAAACATGACAGGAGTAGACCTATGAATACACATGATCACCACAGCACTCTTCACAATAGCAAAAAAACAACAAAACAAAAACAAAACAATGAGGACAGCCTAAATGTCCATTAATGGAGAATGGATAAACAACTTTGGTACTTATGTACAATGAAATTCTATGCAACATTGAATAATAACAATCGATCTATGAAACACCTCATAAAACAAATGAACTTGGAGGGCATTATCACAAAAGTACAAATATTGAATGAGACCACTACTGTAAAAACTCAAGAAAAGGATTTCATGCTAAAATAAACATTCTTTGATAGTTATCAGGAGTGGGAGGGAAGGAAGAGTAATTCACTGGCTATAGGGAAGACACATGCTAATGCAGGTGGAGGGGGAAGCAATATACAAGAAGGGGGAGGTTGGCAGAAGAATGATGAAGACTGGTGAAGCTGCAAGGAGGAATGCAAAGGTTAAAAGGGATAGAGGTAAAAACTGTTTTCTACACAACCCTGCAATGGCATTATTCTACAGGTAGACACATGGACAACACACAGGCTGAGTGGGTATGGAAGGGAGAGTGGGAGCATATACACAAATGCATAAGGATTTGATATAGAATATTTGTACATGAGCATTTATATTTGCTGCAAACACATCTATGAATGCTGTGGAGCATTATGGTGCTGTTGTGACATGCCTTCCGATAAGTTCCATCTCATAGTGACTCTGTATAGGGTTTCTGAGGAGCAGCTTGTGGGTTTGTTCTGCTGACCTTGTGGTTCAAAGTCCTGTGCTGATCCTGCAGTGCCACACCAGGCATCCATGGTGAAGCATACGGGGGATAAAATGATGAAAACGTCTAAGACAATATCAAACACCTGAGGCAACAAGTCGCTAGGCCTGGGGTCTAGGACCATAATCTCAGGGACACCATGGTCAATTGGCATTACACAGTCTACAAAGATAATATTTTGTATTCTATTTTGGTAAGTAGCTACTGGGATCTTATACATTCATGAGCAGTCATCTAAGGTGCAACTATTGTGCAGAAGAAAGAAGAATGATGAAAATTGAACTATATTTAGAAACAATTTGTTCAATGGATTGATGGAACACATGAATATCAGTCTCTAAGACTCTGGAAGAATTAGATGGTGCCTGTTTACCACTACAACTGCTCTGAAAAGGATCACATTAGACAGTACTGGATAAAGTAGGAGACAATGTGGAACAAAACTCAAAATTATTTTAAAAGAAGAGGCATACTGGTTAGAAAGAGACTGGAGCAACACAACTATTGCTTTCAATAGTCTTCAGGTCTGGAATGGAACCCATCCTCATGGTCTAATTTTCAACTAAGCAGTGGATAGGTATATAAGGGGCACAACAGCAATAGAGATGTATGCTCACAATGGAATGGTCAACCATTTAATCCAAAGGGCAATATTTACCTAGGACAAAAGTTCAGAAGGGTAGGAAAGGAGGGTTAAATAGAAATATGAATCATAGGGAGGAAGTGGGATAACTGTTGTTACATGGAGGGGATTGCAATCATTGGAATGAAAAAATGTGTGTGATTTGTTGGTTGGAAAACTAATGCTCTACCTTGTAAATCTTTAGTCAATTTACCATAAAAGTTTTAATTTTTATGCAAAGGTGTTCAGATTTAAAAGAACCAATTCAACAAATGTGTGTGTGTGTGTATAAAACAATTCATATATTTAAGGACAAATGCAAGGATAAAATTACAGCTGATTTAGTGTTTTTTAAAAAACCATACATTTTACCTATAGATAAATGAGACCTAGATAGATAGATGATAGATACATAGATAGACAGGTAGAGAGAATGATAGTTCCTATCAGTTGACTCTAATTCTTGGTGACAGATTGAAGTTGTGAAAGTCTTCATTTTGCTTGGATTCACAATCAATATCCAAGGAAGCAACAATAAAGAGATTAAAAAAAAAATACTGCTTTAGACAAATCTGCTGCCTAAGACCTCTTTCAAGAGCAAAAATGCCAGTTTGTGTAATAAGGTGTGCCTAACCCAAATATTGGTGTTTTCAATTGTGTCATATGCTTGTGCATATTGGACTATGAATAAGGAAGACTTTAGAAGAATTGGTGCATTTGAATTATGATACTGGAGAAGAGTATTGCAAGTACCCTGGACTTCCAGAAGAATAAATAAATCTGTCTTGTAAGAATCACAGCTAGAATGTTCCCTAGAAGCGAGGATGGCGAGACTTCATCTCTTGTACTTTTAAAATGTTGTCAGAAGGACCACTACCCAAAGTACACCATCATGCTTGGAAAAGTGGAGGGTCAGCGATAAAGAGGAAGACTCTCAGTGAGGTGGGTTGACCCAATAGCAGCACAGTGAATTCAAACATAACAATTGTGACTATTGCATAGGACCAACTCAATGGCACATAACAACAAAAACAACAACACGTAGGTATTTGTGAAGTTAGTATGAACTTAAAATAATGAAACTATATGCCTGTAGAGATTTGGAGGGAATGGAGACATTTGACACCTGTTATCCAGGTTCATTTTGATAATTTTAAATCTTTTATATGTAGGCTTTCCTGGTCAATTTCAGTCTGTCAGCAGAAGCAAATGTGATGTCGGATCTGCTTTAGTGGTTCATTTATATACACATCTAAATGTCAATCAATTCTTTTACAATATTCATTTCTATTGTGTCCTTCAATTCTCTTTTTCTCCTTCACCTTATCCGGCTTTCTTCTCACTTTTAGTGAGGTTCAAGGCATTCCTTCTGCTCTCACTCATGTGATGTTCCGTTTATCTCATTCAAAGAAATTCTATGTTCGTTTAGCATCAGCAAAATGTGCATACACAATGAGACAAACCACATGATAGATAGTTCTGCAGTTAATGACATGTCTTATGTGACACATTAGACATTATATTATCCTGTTTGTGAGGGCAGATCTCAAGGGAAATTACTACTGTGTTTGAAGGGCAGTTAATACATATGCATGTGGTATTGTCTTCTGTCACAGAACTATCATCCCTTTAGGGTAATTGTTAACAAATCCCTTTTTAGAGGACACTGAGAAACATACTATGTAAAGGAACTTTTGCTTAAGTAGGGTTTGTCCTTGTTTTCCTTGGAAAAGCAGGAGTTCCAGGAAGTTGGGTAAGACTACCATTTCCTATTGTACTGTCATGACGAACTTAGGGAGATACCATCCAGGATGCAGGTGTCCAGGTCAAAGGAAATAAAAGGGAAGTTCAAAAGCACTCCTCCCAGAGTTACTGAATTTATATCTCTATTAGTATGTCATAGGAAGTTTCTATGGGAGCATATGCTGGAAATTAGGCAAATCCTGAATTGTGTATAAAGCAAGTGAAACAGCGAAGCAAAAATTACAGAAAAAAATGTTTTATTGAAAAAAATCATTTAGAGAGGCAATTTATTTTGAAATATTTTCACATTTCTGAAAATAGCAAGAATAATGCAAAGAATTGCTGTGTACCACTTACCCACAGACTCTTTTAACATTTTGCTTCTGTCATATGCTGAAAAATAAAAGGATTTGGATCTCACTTGTACCCAGCTATCATATCTTTATATTCTTCCATTTGGGAACGTTCCTTAATCTTTCCTTGATTTCACAATGTTTAAGTTTTTCAAGATTACGGGGCTGTCATTTTATGAACTATTTCTTAATTTGTATTTGTTTGATGTTTTCTTATGAATAGACTCATGTTATTTTTCTTTGGCAGAAGTACCAGGGAAATGATACTGTGTTTTTCATGCATCCTATCAGGTAGTGCATGATGTTCTTGGCCTCAATACAGTTGTGTTAACGCTCATCACTTAAGATGGTGTCTGCCAGCTATGTGTCCTCTGTCCTCTATAATTAATACATATTTTGTAGGAAGTTAACTTCAGACAATAAAAAAAAGTTCCTCATCATATTATTGCCTTCTAGATTTAGCAGCTATTGATATTCCTAACCTGAATTAATTATGACAAGTATGGTGTCAAACGTTGATATTATATTCCTTCTTTATGTATGAGGATAAGTCAAAAAGTATCGCTATGAGGGTTCCAGTTCATTCATTGTTGCTATTGTTGTGTGCCTTTGAGTCAATTCCAACTCATAGTGGCCATGTATAGGGTTTCTGAGGAGTTGCTGGTGAACTTGAACCATTGACCTTATGGTTCAACCAACTTTGCAGTCAAGTGCATTAACCCATACATTCATGGTTTTATTCCAAACTAAACAAGTTTAAACAGATATCTGCCGAGAATTTCTCTCAGTGATACATACATTTGTCTTGGTCCATCAGAAGGACTTCCCAAAAATGGTGTCATGGAAAGAATGATTTTGAGATCAGTACTAATATCAAAATTTTAACAAAAGGCTAGTGGAAGTCTTCCCAGATCATTGAAACTTTGTGACAAACTTATGAGAATTCTACCCCACATAAAACAACAGTTTTTAGAAGGATTAAGCATTTCAAGGAAGGTTTGAGAGGTCTCAAAGATGACCCAAGGGTGGGAAGACCGTTAACATCAACAAATGAAGAAATTGTGCATGAAGTTCAGAAACTGGTAGAAGAAGCCTGTAGAATTAAAACTAATAGTATTAAAGTTGGGATTTCATGGCTTGACATTTTCAATTTTGAGTGAAAATCTTTGTCTCACCAAGCTGTCAGCAGGATGAATGCCAAAAATATCCCATGTAAATCAACTAGCTCCAAGCAATATTGAAGGTAATGAAGATGATTTTATGTGCAAGTCATAATTATAGATGAGTCTTTTATTTACCAATAACATCAAGAAATCAAGGTCTAATCAGAACATTGACTTTTAAAGGGATTTGTGGAATCAGTTATATTCTAGGCAGAAAGGTAAACTCAGTAGGTTATGATTATTGTTTTTCTAGGATACAAGAGATAATCTTGGATGTGACACTGTAGCATCAGCACTGGACAGAACAACAGTCGGCAATTCTAACCCAGCAGCTGCTCCTTGGAAACCATACACAGGGTCACTATGAGTCAGAACTGACTCAATGGCACTTAACAACAACTACAAAGGGATAATCTTAATAGGTTTTCTCAAAAACACAGAAAAATCACAGAGGATATTATGAAGACGGAACACAGTGGCTCTGTAGGATAAGCACTGGACTGCAAATCACAAGGTCAGTGGATCGAGTCCACCATCCACACTGTGAGAGAAAGATCCAAATTTCAACTCCTATAAAGATTTACAGACTTGGAAACCCAATCCAGGATCACTATGAGTCAAAACTGTTTCAATGTTACTGAACAGTAACAACAATTAAGAAGAAATTTTCAGAAAATTGAAAATTGCACTGGTGAAGAAAAGGCCAAAAAATGTGTGCCATAGAATTTTTTTCTATTATGACAACGCAACTCTTCATTCTAGCAAGAACTGTTCTATAAGAATATCTTTGGAAAATCATTCTCTGTGTACTCTACAGTCCTTATCTTGCCCTTTCAGATTGTCTTATTCACAAAACAAAAAAAGAACATTTACATGGAACATGATTTGAGTCCCTGGTAGCGTAGTGGTTACGAATCGGGCTGCGAACCTTAAGGTCAGCGGTTCGAAACTACCAGCTGCTCTGCGGGAGAAAGATGAGGCTTTCTACTCCCGCAAGGATTTACACCCTCGGAAACCCTGTACAGGGTCGCTATGGGTCGGAACCGACTCGACGGCACTTAACAACAACAACAACAGGAAGATACTAAAACTGTCATTTTGATGTGTTATAAATTGAAGAGAATAGAATTTAGAATGTGTATGTGTGTGTGTGTGATTAGAGAGCTGGAAACACCCCCTTCTGAAATACATAGACCTAGATGGAGGCTATGTCAAGAAAAATGGCTTCACATTTTGGTATTTTAGTTTAATAAAGACTTCTATGATTTTACAGCAATTTTTTTTATTCATCCTTGAATTATTGTTACATGTGAAGCCAATTCAGACTCCTAGCAATCCTGTGTGACAGAGCTGAATTGTCCCAGAGTTTTCTAAGCTATAATCTACAGAAGCAGACCATCAGATGTCCTCAGAGCAGCTGGTGTATTTGAACCACCAACCTTTCAGCTGGCAGGTGAGTACGTAACCAATACACCACCAGGGCTTCTCTATGTGTATGAAGAGTCTTCAAAAAGTTCATGGAAAGTGCATTACTAAGAAAAAACTATGGGTTTCTAATTCTTTTAAAGATGAGTGGACTTCAAAAAGTTCAAGTAAAAATGAAATACAAATATAATGGAAATTTTCCATGAGCTTCATCAAGTTCCCTTGTAAACATGCACTAACATGTTATAACATGCCTGAACAGGATCTAGTTTCAGGCACTAAGAAGAATAAGACATCAGTTTTAAAGGAGTTCCTTCAGAGTATCAGAGCAATATAAATTCTGCTAAAATTGAAGAACAATCATCAAATTTATGTTGAAATATGGGTGGAAGAATGGTGAAACCATTGAGTCTTTATGAAAAGTTTATGGGGTCAATTGTTATTGTTGTTAAGTGCTGTCGAGTCAGTTCTGACTCACAGCGACCCTGTATAGGGTTTCCGAAGAGCCGTTGGTGGGTTTGAATTGCTGACCTTGTGGTACACAGTTCAGTGTTGACCCTACAGCATCACACCAGGAGTCACTAGGGACAATGCCTCCCCCTAAATCAACAGTCTGCTAATGAACTAATTTTAAGAAGGGATGAGATGATGTTGAATATGAAACCTGCCGTAGCTTGCTATCTAAATCAGTTTGTGTGAAAACATTTAATCTTTTTCTTCCCTAATTGAAAAAGGACCCATGATTAACAGCAGAAACAATAGTCAACACCACAGCTGTCTCAATTCGTTCAGTTTACACAATTCTTACAGAAAAATTGAAGTTGAGTCAACTTTTTGCTTGATGGATGCCAAAGCTGATGCACCCAGAACCGCTATAGACAAGAGAAAAGCTTTCAATGAAAATTTAAATGAGTAGGATCAATATCCTGATGCATTTCTTCAAAGAATTGAAACAGGAAATGAAACATGGCTTTCCCAATATTAGAGTTCTGAAGACACAGTATCATCAAAGCAATAGCTCCAAGGAGGTAGAAATGGTCCAGTCAAAGCAAAAGTGGACCAATCAAGAGCAAAATTTATATTCTGAGATAGTTAGCCATAGTTTTAGCAGAAAAAATGCCTGGGAAAGCTTCACTGGAGAGATCTTTCCACCACGATAATGCTCCTGGCCATTCCTCTCAACAAATTATGACAAATTTATAAGAGTTTCAATAGAAAATCATGAGGCATTCACCTTACAGTCCTGATTTAGTTTCTTACTTTTCTTTGTTTTCTAATGTTGAAAAAACCTTTAAGGGCACCCGTTTTTCTTTAGTTAATTATGCAAAAGAGACTACACTGGCTTGGTTAAATTCCCAGAACGCTTATGTCTTTAGGGATGCACTAAATGGCTGGTTTCATTGCTTAAAAAGTATCTTGAAATTGATGGAGCTCTGTTTTTCCATAAACTTTGCAAAGATTCCCATAGTAGTTTTTACATTTAGTTAATCATTTCCTTATTTATACCAGTGTGGACTCATTGATTCATATTTTATGAACAAGGTATAGTGTTTTACTATCACTATATAACTCAATGTTTACGTTGTCTTATATTTTGGGCACTGGGAACTCATTCAAAGTGGCTTTTGAGTGCTTTTGCTATTATACTACCCATTTTCTCTGCATCCTTTCTTATTGGCACAAGATAGTTCAGGCTCATCTTAAATTTTCTCTGTCCTAGCCCTAAAATTAACTATTTCTTCAATAGTAGCTGGTCCTTTTCATTGGAGTATGGTTGTTAGAGACTGAAAAATCCAATGAACACTAGGTGTGCTTGTTAATAATGGTGTAATTGAAGTACCGAAAACCTCTCATATTTGCACCTCTAGTCTCTGTCAGTGAAAAACCTGGCTTCCATTGCTTTTAATATACTCTCATAATTGCTCAATTCCCTGTGTGGTCAATCTCCCAGGACTGCAAGGCTATTCTCACCTTTTTGATAGGACACATGATCTTTGCATGGGCTGCCATTACGAGTCACCCTCACACTGACTCACTCTAACACACTGTTGTCACATTTTTCTCCTTCAAAATCATTTCCTTGACTGATGATTTTGAGGGAGAAAGTAATGTATGAGATGAGAGGGAAAAAGGAAAAGCAAGTTCATATTTAGAATTTTATTTATCATTATGTTCTAAAGTAGGTTGAAAATTTTGAGATTGTGTAATGTATAACAAGAAGAGAACTATTTAATAGTTATTTATTCTCTACCTTTCACTAGTTAGAATACCACAGTAATAAAAAGGTTTAAGATCCATAAACAATATTTTCTAAAGTGAAATTACTTACTGAAAATCTTTTTAAAAGAGCTAATTGTACTTAAGAAAGTTATACCTTATACCCCATGCTGAATTTCATGTGATGCTTGTAAGACTCATAAGTTATACATATTTTTTAAAGAACTGTAAAATTGTCTATCTCTTACCTGTCCATGAAATACAGATCCATACCCCCAAATTTTTCTCTAAATACAGCTTTCCATGATTCCATTATCACCACTTGCAAGGACTTAGAAATAATGACACATTCACTAGTCTTTAATAGACACATGATGCGCACAAGCTCCAGTCTGATCACCCGGTGAACTAAATATAAAAGGAATGCTTTATAAAGTGCCATTTAGATTCCAGTGTAATAGAGATGTAATGCATATGTCAAGTTATTGAGTTGTCAACTTAAATAGAAGCCAGTATGTCATCCAGTAATTATTGCTATTTAGGCCTGAGGCATTAGTGCTAATATTAGCACGTGAGTGTTAAGTATGCAGAGTACAAAAGGGAAAAGAAGAGATTATAGGAAGTAAACCTTAAAGAACTCATTATATTACTAAGATCACAATCCATGTCTTAGATGTGTGCTGACATTTTAAAATCAGAAAAATCTTGTAAGAGTATACAGTCTATTTGGTGAGGGTAGGCAATACTACCAGTGCAAACACTTTACCTGTTAGTTGAGGAAAAATTTGTTCTGCTTTTATTATTCTGGGCTCCTGGTCTGGTGCTGTAAGATAAGCTGTAGACTGCTCACTGCAAGGGGGGCAGTTCAAACCCACCAACCACTCCTCAGAAACCCTACACAGGGTTACTATGAGTCAGAACTGACTCCACAGCACTTAACAACAACAATATCGTATTATAAATATAGTCCGACACCTATTTGAAATAAAATTTGTGGCTCCGTTTCTAGTTACAAAAATTTATTGACTGATGTTTAGGGCCACAATGTTTTCAAGAAACCACTGTTTAAAACCAAGTTTGTGTTTTATGTACCCCGACTGGACGGCATTTAACAACAACAACCACAAAGCTCACATATACTGCGTTTGTACTTGTTGTTAAGTACCATGGAGTTGGTTCTGACTCATAGCGACCCTGCACAGGGTTTCCGAGGCTGTAAATCTTTACGGGAGCAGAACACCTAATCTTTCTCCTGCGGAACCGCTGGTAGTTTCGAACTGCTGACCTTGAGGTTGGCAGCCCGACTCATAACCACTACGCTACCAGAGCTCCTTTGTGTTGTTGTTAAGTGCCGTCGAGTAGGTTCCGACCCATAGCGACCCTGTATAAGGTTTCCGAGGAGAAGCTGGTGAATTTGAAACGCCGACCTTGCAGTTCAAACGGTTTTGCAGTCTGGCGCATTAATCCACAGTGCCACACCAGGACTCTTTGGGTGGTGGTGGTTATGTGCCGTAGAGTCGGTTCCGACCCATAGCGACCCTGTACAAAGTTTCCGAGACTGTAAATCTTTACAGGAGCAGAAAGCCTCATCTTTCTCCCGCAGAACAGCTGGTAGTTTCAAACTGCTGACCTTTAGGTTTGCAGCCCGATTCGTAACCACTACGCTGCCAGGACTCCTTTGTTGTTGTTGTCAAGTGCCATCGAGTCGATTCCGGCCCTGTATAGGATTCCCGAGGAGCAGCTGGTGAGCTTGAACCACCGACCATGCAGTTCAAACGGCTCTGCAGTCTGGCATTAACCCACAGCACCACACTAGGATTCCAGGACTCCTGTATCTACCTCTAAATTGAGGTAGGAGTCCTGGCGTGGTACTATATAATGAGCAATAGACAGCAAGATAGACAGTTCTAATTCACCAGTTGCTCCTTGGAAAACCTATGCAGGGCTGCTATGAGTCAGAACCAACTCAGCGGCAATTAACAACAGCTTTGAAGTAATCACTGTTATTTTTTGGTTTTTATCAAAAATCAAAAATAAAAAGACATTTTTGAGAGCTCATCTGCAGGGTCTTGGGGATAAACATAAATGCATGCACAAACACAGAAATAAAAGATAGTATATATGGGTCGGAACCGACTCGACGGAACTTAACAATAACAATAACATATATGGAGGAGCCCAATGGCATAGTGGTTCAAGTGCTTGGCAGCTAAACAAAAGACGGATTGCTCAAATCTACCACCTATTCCACAGGAGAAAGATGTGTCCTTCTGCGTCCATAAAGATTTACCATCTTGGAAACCCTATTGGGCAGTTCTACTCTATTCTATAAGGTCACTAGAATCAACCTGATGGCCAAGGGTTTGGTTTGGTATACCATATATGAGGAGCCTGGGTGATGCAATGGTTAAATGTTCAGCTGCTAACCAAAAGACTGGCAATTCTAACACATCCACTTGTTCCGAGGGAGAACACCTAGTGATCTGCTCCCATAACAACTACTGTTTAGAAAACCCTGTAGGGCAGTTCTACTCTGTCACATTGGTATATAGAGTCGAAATCAACTTGACGGCACATAACAACATAATATAGATAATATAATATATTATATACATATACACACAATATACACAAACATAAGTAATCTTAAAGGTAGTGTATCTAATTTAAAAGCACAGTTATTTAAAGAGATGAATTAAAACCTGCTGTTTGTAAGTGTATTGTACATATGAGCAGTCAGAAAAATGAAAAAACACACTCTGGCATTTCTTTCTGGCCCACTCCTGAGGAAAGTTAAGTAATAAAAGGATCCATGTGAAGATTAAGATAAAAATCTAGCAGGACCAATACTGTCTTTCCTAATTCGCTATGCAGACAACAGAGTCAGCAAAAGGGATTGGGCTGTTTCCAAATCCTTTTAAAAGCACATACTCTCCAAAGCAGACAGCATTTTATAAGAGCAGAAACCTACACACACACCACCACTATCCTGTCCTGAATTTTATATGAATGAAATAAAAGCATACAATACAGAACCACAAGCTTTTAAAGGAAGGATTCTATGTATGGTCATGCATCACTTCATATCCACGATACGTTCTCTGAAACAGGATGTTTCATGATTTGAATGTTGTGTAAACACTATATGAAGGGGCTTCAAAGGCTCCCTGGAAATAAAGAATTTAAAAATAATGGAATTTTTAATGAACTTTTCAAGCCCCTTCGTATTTGATAAAGGTAGTCCAAAATTACACACTACCTGCATCCCTAAATTTGTTGTGAAACTGAATTTGTACATTAAGTCCAAATAGGTACAGTTTGGAACTAACATAAGTTACCCAAATGTTTTTTTCTTAATATAGAGTATACCTTTCTATGCTTCAAAAAGTAAAGAAACACTTGCAGATTCATTAAAACATCTCTGACATTATAATACAGTAATAATAATGTTGTGATGCACATTGAAAGTAGTGTCCATCTGTCCATTTATTATGGGATCATTGTATGTATTAAGTTTTTAATGAGCAATTATGTACTATATAACATCCGTTCAGTAAATGGCCAACCACATATATGTCCATGGTCCCAAGATCCATAAAGCTTACTAAAATATATTACCAAAACTGTTGGAAAGAGCTCAGGATGCAGGACTGCATTAGATTCAAATGGTGGAATCACGTTCTCTTATATTTAAAAGAGTCAGATCTTCACCCATTTGATTCAGGATGATGAAGTCATTGCCCAAAGCTGAGGGGGCAGAGCTGTCATGCTCAAGACGGGAGAAGAATGGGGCCTACCAGGGCTGAAGAGATGGGATCACTACTCAGACTGACAAGGATATGAAGAGGAATTTTGCCCCAGGATAGACCATGCATACATTTTCAGTCATACTTGATTGAAATGATTCAGAAGTTGAGATTTGGGATTTGGAGTGGATTTAAAACTTTTTAAATGGTGTGACGGTATAAGTTTGTCTTGTATGTGACAAGAATATGAATTTTGGGAAGTCAAAGAGAGGAATGTTTTAGAATGAATTGAAATGCTTGAAATATTGACCTCTCCTGGTATGGCACTGCAGGTGAATGCACTGGACTGCAAGATTTGTTTGAACCGCAAGTCCACTCACCAGCAGCTCCTTGGAAACCCTATACATGGTTGCTAT
>NW_006408528.1:24852549-24854516 GCF_000296735.1 Chrysochloris asiatica
CATTTGTTTGTCTTTCTGTTATAACAGCACTACATAACTGTTACAGTCCGATATATATGGTCTAATGCAATATATGAGTCCTAATGTTGCACTGTAGGATGAGCACTGGGCTGTTAACTGAGAATTTGGCCATTCTAACCCATCAACTGCTACTTGGAAATCCTATACAAGGTTGATGTGAGTTGAACCAACTCAACAGCACTTAACAATAACATTGCAGTATATAGATATTGGGTTGCTAATCCAAAACTTGGCAGTTTAAAACCACCAGCCATTCCATGAGAAAAGATAGGGCTCTCTGCTATTGCAAAGATCGGAGTCTCAGAAACTCAATATAGGGTCACTATGAGTCAGAATTGAGTCTTTTTTTTTTTTTTTTTCAAACCAAAAGCCTCATATTTCTTTAAATGCGGAAGCATAAAACTGCATTTACCTATTCTAGATATTTCATACTATTGTTGTTAAGTGCCTTTGAGTTGGTTCTGACTCATAGCAACTGCTATGGGTTTTCAAGGAGCAACTGGTATGTTTAAACTGCCGACCTCATAGTTAGCAGTCTAGTGCTTATCCTACAGCACCACGTCAGGACTCCAAAAGGGGGTCAAACAGTATTTGTCCTATTGTGACTGACATAATTTTACTCAGCATAATGTTTGCGAGTATCGTCCATGTAGTAGCATGTATCCACATGTCATATTTTCTTTATGGCTGAATAATATTCAAATGTATGTATGTAAATATTATTTATCCAATCATCTTTAAAAGAATAATTGGCTATTTTGAATTGTGCTACAATGTTGTAGAAATATTTCTTGGCTTCTTGCTTTCAATTTGTTTAGGTAAATACCCAGGAATGAAGTGGCAAGATGGAATGCTTGTTCTATGTCTAATCTGAGCACCTGTCCAACTGTTTTGCACAGTGGCTGTACCATTTTATAATGCACAAGAGTTCCAGTTCTCCATATCATTACCACTAACTGTTGTTTTGTGTTTTTCTTTTTATCATGGTCATCTTAACAAGGGAGAAATGTTAAGGCATTATGGGATTAATTTGCATTTTCCTAAAGACTATTTCCTAAAGAATATCCTAAAGATATTCTTGAGCATCTTTGCATACACTTTTGGTCATTTAATATCTAGTATATATAAAGAATACCTGCAACTTTTCCATAAACCTTCATTCAATTCACAATAAAAAGTTAAAAATAAAAAGGCCAACCACCAAATTGAAAACAAAAAGGGGAAAAATATTTGAATAGTCATTTAATCAAACAAGAATTACAAATGTTTAACACTTCTTTTGATGCTTCTGCAATGTGGTAAGTTCATTGATATGGCTCTACTAGTGTTAGTCTTTTTGATTCCCACTAAATGAATGAAAACATGAAATGTTTGTGGCCCACCAATGGGATTTAAGCCCTGATGTCGCACTGGATATAACTGAACTGCTAACTATAAGATCAGAGTTCAAAGCCAGTAGCCACTCCAAAAAAAACCCTATACAAGGTCACTATGAGTAATAACCAAAGTCAGATCATTTAACAACTACAAGAAGGGGTTTGGATGCTTGGAAATAGTGTAAATATTATACATAATACACTTGGAGAGACAGGACCATGCAAATAAGGTGTATGGAATGCTTAGGAGAGGGTTGATTAGTTTTACCATTCTACTTAGCTTAAAATGCATTACCTCAAAAGATTGAAATTCAAGCCACAATTTGAAATGATGAGGGATTCTATAGGCAAAATATTCCATGATGTAGAAAGTGTCAAAAAAGATGGAAGGAATACATAGAGTCACCGTACCAAAAAGTGATTGCCAGTGTTCAAACATTTCAAGGACTATCATATGATTAGGAGTCAATGGCACTGAAGAAAGAAGTACACAGTGCATTGAAAGTACTGGCAAAGAACAAGGCTCTAGAATTCATGGAATACAAATTGAAGTCTTTCAACAAACTGATG
>NW_006408528.1:24855666-24866531 GCF_000296735.1 Chrysochloris asiatica
TTTTTGTCTCTCATACTTTGGACATGTTATCATGAGTGACCAGTCCCTGGAGAAGGACATGTTTCTTGGTAAACTGGAGGGTCAGTGAAAAAGAACCTGTAATGAGATGGATTGGCACACTGGCAACAGAAGCCAGTTCAAGTGGAACAAGAATAGTGAGGACCGGGAAGTGTTTTATCCTGTTGTGCATATAGTCTATATGAGTTGGAACCAACTCAATGGCGCCTAACAACAACAAAGGTAGACAGGGAGATCTAATTACCATCCAGAAAGAAGAGCCAAGCGTGGAACATGCCATTTGTATCAAAGATTATTGCACAGAACCTCTTCCATATAGGAGGCAGGAAACTATGATGCTACAGGGCAGAGAGACTCAAAGACTGAGAGCTAAACTAACTTTGTAGCACTTGCCTGTGTGAGGTACGGCCTATGCAACAGGGGGAGGGATAGTATGAGACTGGAGAGCTTGTGGAAATGGCTAAGAAGATATTCCAATTGAAGAACCTGATCATGAACATTCCTAATCCTGAATTGAAACCAGTTAATTTCCCTAGTAAACCCCATGGCTGTGAATATTGTCCATGAGTTCTGTGCAGTTATTGCAACAAATGATTGAGCTCAGCAGAAAAGTAGAGGGTAGTGTGGAAGGGACAGTTGTTGCAGTCCCTTGAACAACACAGTTTCGACTCCTAGTGACCCTGTCTGTATTTTCCAAGAGTGACTTTAAACTGCTGACTTTGTAATTACCAGTACTTATCCTACAGCACCACACCAGGAGAGCAGGTGTCAGAATTGGTAAAAATGTTGGTGGGTGGAGGCATGTCTGACTTCTACCTCAAAGGAATCAGTCTCTGACTGATATTGACTTTGATTCTTCTTCCCGCTTGTTAAATTAGAGGAGTCAGATGCCATCCCCATGCCTTTTTCACACCTACTGATTAGTGAGGATGGTCTATAATTTCCTTCTTGATATATCATGGTATGTTGGGTTACAGAAATCATAATCATTTTATAAGATGAAATGAAGAGTTTTCAATCTGTTTCTCAGAATTATATATATTTAAAGGTGATAGTGTTTTATTTCTTCCCAATCTCTTCCTTGGTCATTGATATGTTGACATTTTTTACTTCATGGATTAATAATCAATTTTGATCATTTCTACTTTGTTACAAATTTTCTGCTGTTAGTTTTACATGTATTGTACAATTAAGTCTGTTAGATTGTTTAAGTCACTTCTTAATCTGTCCTTAAGTGTCTTAAATTTAGTATATATCTCTTTTACTTTTATTAAGTTTTGTTGAGACTTTTTGAAGAATACAATTTTCTTTGTATTATAATCCTAAAAAGTCCTGGTGGTACTGTGGATAAACACTGAACTGCTAGCTTCAAAGTCCAAAGTTTAAATTCAATAGTTGTTCTGCTGGAGAAAGATGAGGCTTCTGCTCTGTAAAGATTTATAGTCTCAGAGGCACTATACAGGCATGTTCAGAGTCAAAATCTACTTGATGGTAGTGTGTTTGGTTTTTTGGTATTATGATCCTATCTTTATTTAATTAATTTTAGAATTATCTATTTAAATTCACTTCCCTAGTTTTTAATAAATAAAGTGAAGCAATGTTACTAAAATTTTTTAGAATCAAAACATTTATTATTGAACATTGTGCTTCTAGGAATGATGTTGAATATATAAAGATTTAGGCCTGCTGTTTGAAATGTTTCAAATAATCTTTTGTATAATGTATTGAGTTCATGATGTATATTTTAAGTATTATACAAACTGTTGCCCAATAACAAAAATGTCAAACATGTATAACTGTGGCCCAACAGTATACTGCTGATCTTCTCCTGCTCAAATATTCTTGTGTTGATTGACTTATTTGTCAGGAAAGAGTTCAAATGCCAGTACAAAGGTTAACTAGCTGACTAATATCTGGATATAGTTTGTTTCTCCTTCTTCCTAGTCTGTCTTCATCTAGAAGTTCAGCTGAAACCTGTCCACTGTGAGTGACCCTGCTGGTATCTAAAATACCCATGGCATAGCTTCCAGAATCACAACAACATGCAAATCCCCACAGTATGACAAATTGACAGTGGCAGTGGGAAAGGGTTAGAGAGATGGAAATACCACCTTCATAAGTGTGTAGACATAGATGGTGGATATGTATTGAAATAATACCATCACAATTTGATAATTCATTTAGTAACAATTTATATGATTTTGTAACAAAAACTCTTTGACTACCCTCAAATATATTTATTGTAGGATAAGCACTGGAATGCTAATCACGAGGTCTGCAGTTCAAACCCACTAGTCCACTAGTCACTCCTTGGAAACCTTATACAGGGTAGCTATATTTCATAACCAACTGGACAGCACTTAGCAAACATATATATATATATGATATATTGTTGTTGTTATGTGCCGTTGAATCGGTTCCTACCCATAGCAACCCTGAACAGGGTTTCTGAGGCTATAAATCTTTATGGGAGCAGAAATCCTCATCTTTCTCCCATGGAACAGCTGGTAGTTTTGAACTGCTGACCTTGCAGTTCACAGCCCAATTTGTACCACTAAGCTACCAGAGCTCATGAGCAGAAAGCATCATCTTCCTCCCATGGAGTGGCTGGTGGATTCGATGTGCTAACCTCAATATATATATATATATTTCGAGGTTTTATATATATATTCTGGTATAAATAATGTACTTTGAAATAAATGCAGTTCTTATTTGCAAAATGTTCCTTATTTTAGAACTAGGTACCCAGCTACTACTACCAAGTTTTCTGAAAGGGATCACATTAGAAGGTCCTGGTTAGAGTGGGAAAAAATGTGAAACAAAACTAACAATTTTAACAGAAAAGATCAGGTTTACTGGTCACAAAGAGCAAAGAGGAACCACAGACTGGCTCTCAATCACCCTTCAGTTCCGGAATAGAACTTACCCTCATGATCTAATTTTCAATCCAGCAGTAGATAGGTTTATAGAGGGGTAAACAACACTAGTAAGGTATGCTCGCCATGGAATTATTCAAGTTCAAAAGCTCAAGTTAACCTTAGGACAAATTTGGGAAGAGATGGGACAGAAGGTGAGATGAATATTGTTGTATGGAGGGATTGCAATCATCGATATGAAACAATGCATAAAACTTGTTGAATATAAAATTGATGAGCTTGTTCATAAACCTTCACTCAATTCACAATAAAAAATTTTTTTTAAATGTTCCATCCTTTAGGGCACTATAATTAAAAAGTAAACTTAATTTTGCAGCTTTATTGTGGTATAACTTGCATATAAATTTGTTCATCATAAGTGTACAGTCTAATGATTTTTATTTGATTTATAAAATTGTGCAGTCATCACCATATTCCAGTTTTAGAACATTTTCAACACTTCAAGTGTTTACCTCCAACTTGATGTCTGTCAATTTCTATACCCATCGTTAGCCTCAGGGCAACCTCCAGTGCATTCTTTATCCCTATCAACATCCATTTTTGTGCCTTTCTTTTATGTGCAACCACACATTATATATTCTTTTGCATCTGGCTTCTTTTATTTAGTATAATGCTTTTGCAGTGTATCCAAAATGTAGCATTTTTATGTGTTTTATTCCTTTTAATAGTTGGATAACATTCTATTATGATATACCACATTTTGTTAATGTATTCACATGTTGATGAACATTTAGGTTTTTTTTTCAATGTTGGCTACATAAATAATGCTACTATGAATATTCATTTGTTTTTAAGTAAATGTGATTTTCACTTTTCTTGGTATGGTACTCAGAGTGGAATTATAAATTTATGTTTAACTTTATGTTTGATAACACATACTAGTAAAATTTTGATAAAGATTTTTTTTAATTTACATTAACAATTGGCACAATTTCAACCTGTATTCAGAAGAGGACTTGGAATGAGGAATACCATTGACGAAGTTAAATTAATCTAAACCCAAAGCAAAGAATATCAGAGAGATGTTTACCTGTGAGTCACTGACTTTACAATGGCATTTAACTGTGTGGATCATAGCAAATTATGGATAACATTAAGAGTGGAAATTTTGAATATTTGTGCTCTCACAACCTGAACACAGTTTAAGACAGTCATTCTAACAAAACAATGGGACCATTTGTGGTTTAAGCTCAGAAAAGGTATGCATTAGGGTTGTATCCTTTTACAGACTTATTCAATCTGTATAATGAGCAAATCATCCAAAAACTGGACTAGTGGAGAAGAACACAGAATCAGGATTATAGGAAGACATTAACAACCTGCAATATGCAACTCACACAACCTTGCTTGCTGGAAGTGAAGAGGTCTTGACGTACTTACTTATGAAGGTCAAAGACTAGAGTCTTAGTATGGGTTATACCTCAACATAAAGAAAACAAAAATCTGAACAACTGGATCCACAAGCAACATAATGATAAATGGAAAAAATATTGAAGTTGTCTAGGATTTCATTTCTTTTATAAGCAAAGAGTCCTAGTGTGGCACTGTAGGGTAAGCACTGGACTGCCCACAATGTCGGCTTCTCAAACCCACCAACTGCACCTTGGATGCCCTATACAGGGTTGCTATGAGTCAGAACTGACTCAATCATACTCAACAACAACAATTACAAATAAAGGATGCTAAGCAAAAGTTCTCACATATTCTTTGTTTGTTCTGAAATAACTGTATTAATTTTAATAAGCAGTTGTAGCTGTTGTTAAGTATCATCCAGTAGATTCTGACTCATAGAGACCCTGTATAGTGTCTCCAAGGAGCTGCTGGTGGTTTGACCTGCCAACCTTGCAGTTCAAACTGACCTTGCTGTCTAGTGCTTATCCGAAAATGCCATACCAGAACTCCTATATAAGTGTTTGTTGTTGTTATTGTCTGCCAAGGAGTCAATTCTGACTCACAGTTTCCTTATGTAGGGTTTCCAAGGACCTGCTGGTGAGTTTGAACCACCGACCTTACAGTTCAAGTGCTTATCCTATGGTGCCATGCTGTAAATAATACTTAATTATATCCTAATATGTAAACATAGTATCTCTATCACAGCTTTGCCACAATAACCAATTCCATTTTCTGAGAAATATAAGCTCAGAGATATCCTCTACTTCAAAAAGAGGTTAAAATAGCATTATTGTTGTTGATAGGGACCATCAAGTCAGTTCCAACCCATAGCAACCCTGTATAGGGTTTCCGAGGATCAATTGGTGAACTTGAACCACAGACCTTATGGTTCAAACCGAATTGGCAGTCTGGCTCATTAACCATAAAATTACCATTAGTCCAGTACATTGTATTTTAAAGCTTTTCTTTTTAATTTTTTTGCCTTTGGTTCATATACTTTTTTGGTGAAAGTATCTTGGAAGAAGTATAAATAAGAAACATCATTATAATTACATAGTATGATAAAGTGACATTCTGGTACCATAAATAAATCATGAACAATATAGTTTATGGGCAGAATACTTGTTTTTTTTTCCCAGTTTCACTTTTAATTATCCTGTCACCTATAAAACACATGAAAAATTCCTAAACTCTTTGTTTTCAAAGTGATATTTAAGTTGCAATATTATAAAAACTTACTTTTACAATCAAGATTCAAAATCAAACTTAGTCTTCATTCTCATGTTGTTGTTGGATTAAATTATATACAAAGATATTTAGCTTCTTTACTAAATGCTTCCTAATTTTAAAAGATGAAGAAAATAGAGTAAAAGTCATTGATTACTTACAAGCCATAGTCTGTGAAGAAGAAATTCCAAAGAGGAGGCACTAGATAACAATGGAATGTGCTCAATATGACAGATGGCATAAATCAAATAATTACAGTTCTACTGAATGTGGAAGAAAAATCTTTGTGAACTGTAATGAGCAGTTCTACAGTAAAGGAAAAGCTTATAATATTTACTGTTTTTATTCTTTAAAAAAAGATACAAACAGGTGTCATTGGCAGTTTGAAGCAACAGTCATGCCTGTGTAACTGCATTCTAATCAAATTTAGCAAACAACAAAAACAGTCATTATTGTGAGTTTTCATTTGATGACTCTATACCTTCTGGGGACAGGAAAGAAATAAAAGAAAGTTGACACCTTCAGATGTTGTCTTGATTAGTGTTGACATATTTCCTTGGGGGTTGACAGCTGTTAATGAATTTAATTTAAACATGAAATGGAAGATAAAAAAAAGTCCTTTAAATTTTTTACTAAAAGGGGTATTGAGGCACATTATCATAAGCAGTAACAATAAGGAATTCTAATTTGCAATATCCCAGTCACAACTATAGGCCCACTCATAGAATTTTGTTGTTTTATTTTTAAATGTAATTGTTCAAATTCAGAGATAACAGAAAGTACATTAAATCAAACAGAAATTTTCCCCACAAAGATATGTTATTCAAAGAAGCCTCCTAATTTAGTAATAGTACGGATAATGGCATAAATATTAAATGTATTGTTTCTAATCATATGTAATATTTGATTTTTTTTAAAGAATAAAAAGTGTGTGTTTTATGGACAAGATGCTTGGATTATCTCCACTGTTCAACTCTAATTACCTTGTTTTCTAAAAAGCATGCGTGATCATTACATGCTTTGTTTTCTGACTGAGAAATACCTAATTTCTAGTTTCTATTATGATATGAAAATTAAAATGAGGTAAACAAAAGTACTGTGATAACATGAAGTGAATATTATTAATAAGTAATAACAGAAAGAACATGTGTACCAGATTACCATTTGAAAAACACGTTTCTTATCTAAATAATATCCAAACAGGCAAGTTGAAACATACTTACAAAAGTGCAAAGTAGGGTCATTTGCTGTGAAGACAAGGAAATGTAGGGATTTAAGAATGAAATTCGGAAACAGCTGGGGATGGAAGTGTGAATCAATAAAGATTATATGAAGAGACAGATGGGAAGAAGGGCTGCTCTATTTAAAGTTAAGAAGTTCAAATTTAAGCAAGCCAATAAATGTTGGAGATTAAAAGGGCATGGCAGGAAGTAGGGGTGATGTGGGAGTTTCAGATTACTAATAATCTGCATTCAACTCTTGGCTCTCCATGGAGCCCAGAAACATATGGAATGTAGTAAGAGTGAATGATGGAGGTAAAGCAATGCCCTGCTTTTATAACATTGTTGCTGTTAATGTGCCTTCAGGTTGGTTCAAACTCATAGTGACCCTGTATAGAGTTTGTAAAGCTATAAATCTTTGCAGGAGCAGAAAGTCTCACCTTTCTCTTGAGGAACACCTGGTGGGCTCAAAGCACCAACCTTGTGTTACAGAGCCATCATGCTTCGTTGTCGTTGTTGAATGTCTCTAAGTCGGTTCCGACTCATAGTGACCCTGTGTAGGGTTTCCATTAAGGCACTAAAATGGATCGCTGTTGTTATTGTTTGTCCAGATGAATTTATGCAACAAAACATGAGACTTTCCAGATAATCCTGCAGTCACTTCAGACTGTACTCTATTTCCAGTCCACGAAACTTTGTTGGTATTATCTTTTTTATGTCATGTGGAAATAAATTGGTAAGAATGCCAGAGAGGAAAATACATTTGAGAAGAGCTAGGATACCAGTATGGATTACATTTTAAGATTTTAAAAATATTCTCACAATTAGACCAATAAACAATATCATAATAAGCAGATAGAATCTTTGAATCAATAATCATTATTCATGGAAGCAGCAGTCAAGAAATCAAAAGCCAGTAGCATGAGCATGATCTGCTGCATAAGACCTCAAAAAGCAAAGATGTCACTTGAAAGATATCTGTACCAAGCAATGGTATTTTCAATCATCTCATATGCATGCAAAAGTTGGACAATGAATAAGGAAGACTGGAAATAATTGACACATTTGAATTATGGCATTGGTGAGGAATACTGATTACATTATGGACTGTTAGAAGAATGAACAAAGAATACTGAATATTTCATGGGCTGTTCTTGTTAAGTGCCATCGAGTTGATTCCAACTCATAGAGACCCTGTAAAAGGTTTCTGAGGAGTGACTGTTAGAAGAATAAACAAATTATGTTATCAGGAGGGAACAATCCGTGGAGGAGGGCATCATAGTTGGACAAGAAGAGGGTAAGGGGAAAAGAGGAAGACTCACTGTTATTTATTCAAAAGGTGTTGTATTTCTGCAGATGGCTTTTCAGAGAAGGCTATGCAATTTTATCTTGTTTTCTGTGTTTTTACCAACCTGAGTATTCTCACCATGCTTCTTTTTAAAGAACAAGGGCATTATTCAATAGACTAGAGTAGATGACTTAGTAATTTTTGTAGTCTGGAGAGGTACCACCAAACCCCAGACTTCAATTATTCTTTTTGCTATTTTTGATACATGTGTATTTTTATAATGTGCCAAGAACTGTGCATTTAATCCTTACATCTTCCCTATGAGGCAGACATTATTATAATCTTTAATGTCAGAGAAGCTAAGTAATTTCTGCTAGATCATATGGATAATAAATAATGGAACTTAAGTTTAACATTCAGCAGACTTGATACTTAATACACTATACTTAATATTTGAATGTAATTTGCAATGCATTTGACAAAAGCATATTTTGCACTTTGTAAATGTAATTTAAACAAAATCATAACAGAATTTTTGTGTGAATTATTCAATTAGGAGTACAGTTTATCTAATTTATTTACTGTTGAACTCAAAATCTTGACTGCAAAGTGTTCCATAACATCTAGTCAACTGAACATTTTTTTCAGTTAACTTAATCCTAGAAATAAAAAGGACTTTTTGAAAGTAACTAAACCTTATACTTCAATAAGCTGCCCTGGCATGGTACTGTAGGATAAGCACTGAACTTCTAACTGCAAGGTTAACAGTTCAAGTAGACCAATCACTACTTGGAAACCCTATATAGGATTGCTACAAGTTGGAACTGACTCCACAGCACTTAGCAACAACAACAACATAAATTACATGCTATCACACAGTTGATACATATACAAGGAAACTTTAAAAAATTAGAGGAAAAAGGGAATTTAAAGATAATGACATTTCCCCATGAACTTTCTGAAGTCCTCTCAGGTGTATGTGTGTGGGTGTGTGTACATATATATATAATACAAGTTTGGCACTGTTAGAATAAAGGCCACCAAAGACAGACTGCAGAGCAGACCATCAATTGCTCATATGCAAATTCAGGCCAAAACTGAAGAAAATTAAGACAAAAGCACAAGAATGAAAATATGATCTTGAACATAACCCACCTGACTTTAAAGCTATCTCAAGAACAGATTTGAAGCATTAGAGACAAATGACTAAAAACCAGATGAGTTGTGAGGTGATATCAAGAAAATCATACAGGAAAACTGCAAAATGGTGTTAAGAAGACAAGGAAGAAAGAAAAGAACGAAATGGAAGTCAGAAGAAACTCTGATACTTGCTCTGCAGTGTAGAGATGCTAACGCAAATGAAACAAATGAGGAGATACAAGAACCGAACAGAAAATTTAAAGGGCAGCTCAAGAAGAGAAACTCAATTATTATAATGAAATGTTCAAAGACTTGAATTTAAAAAACCAAAAGGGAAGAGCATGCTCAGCATCTCTCAGTTTGAAGTAGCTGGGGAAAAATTTAAAGCCTCGACTTACAGTACTGAAAGATTCTTTGGGCAAAATACCAAATGATGCACAAAGCGTCAAAAGAAGATGGAAGGAATATGATCAGCATATACTCAACAGCCAATGGTACTGTAGGAAGAAGTCCAAGCTGCATTGAAGACATTAGAAAGATTAAGACTTCAGAAAATAATGGAATACAAATTTAAATCTTTCAATAAACTACTGCAACACTGGAGACACTCACTCATCTATGCCAAGAAATTTCAAAAACAGCTACCTGACAAATGGATTGGAATAGATCAATATCTGTGACCATTCCAAAGAGAGGTAATGCAAAATAATACATCATTCACTGAACAGTATAATTAATATCATTTGTTGTTGTTAAGTGTTGTTGAGTCAGTTCTGACCCATAGCAACCCTGTTTAGGGTTTCCTAGGAACAGCTGGTGACCTTGAACTGCGAACCTTGCAGTTCAAACCAACTTTGTAGTCCAGTGCATTAACCTACAATGCCACACCAGGAGTATTAATATCATGTTGTTGTTGTTGTTAAGTGCCGTTGAGTTGGTTCTGACCCATAGCGACCCTGTACAGGGTTTCTGAGGGTGTAAATCCTTACGGGAGTAGAAAGCCTCATCTTTCTCCTGCGGCATGGCTGGTAGTTTCGAACCGCTGACCTTAAGGTTCGCAGCCCGATTTGTAATCACTATGCTACCAATATCATAGGCAAGTAAAATTTTGCTAACGATAATTCAAAAATTGCTGCAACAGTACATTGACGGCACTGTCAGAGATTCAAGCTGGATTCAGATAAGGGCATAGAATGATGGATATCATTGCTGACATCAGATGGATTTTGGTGGAAAACAAAAAATACCAGAAAGATGTTTACCTGTGCTCATTGACTATGCAAATGTTTTCGACTATACATAGACTAAGAGACAGTCATTTGAACAGAACAAGGAATACTGAATAATTTAAAATCAGGGAAGGTGTTTACCAAGGTTCTATTCTTTCACCATACTTATTCAATCTGCATGCTGAGCAAATAATCCAAGAAGCTGTATTATTATATGATGAAGAACGTGGCATCATGATTGCAGGAAGACTCATACTTAACTTGCTATATGCAGATGATACAACCTTGCTTGATAAAAAAGAAGAGGACTTTAAATACTTACTGATGAAGGTCAAAGACCATGAATTCCATTATAGGTTGCACCTCAATGTTAACTCAACAAAAAACCTCATTACTAGCCCCATTAATAACATCA
>NW_006408528.1:24869091-24882379 GCF_000296735.1 Chrysochloris asiatica
CACATTATGCACAACAGAATGAAATACTGCCTGGTCCTGTGCCAACCTCACATTCATTGCTATGCCTGAAACCATCGCTGCTGCCACTGTGCCAACGTATCTCATTGAGGGTCTTCCTTTTTTCTCCGACACTCCACTTTACCAAATATAATATCCTTTCCCAGGCACTGGTCCTTCTTGACAATATATCAGAAGTATGAGAGATGAAGTCTGGCCATCCTGGCTTCCAAGGAGCACGCTGGATGTACTTCTTTCAACACAGACCTATTTGCTCTTTTGGTAGCCCGTGGTACTTTCAATATTATCCTCTAACATCGTAACTCAAATGTATCACTTCTCTTACGATCTTTATTATTCACTGTCCAACTTTCACATACACATGAGATTATTGAAAATACAATGGCTTAGGTCAGGCACAACTTAATACTCAAACTGATATATTTGCTCTTCAACACTTTAAAGACATCTTGTGCTACAGATTTGCCTAATGAAATATGTCATTTGATGTCTTGATTGCTGCTTCCATGAGTGTTGATGGTTGATCCCAGCAAAATGAAGTCTTTGATAACTTCCTCTTGAAAGGGTCACACCCACCAATTTTTTTTGTGTGTGTGCAGTTACTCTGTATATTCCATCTTCTTTTACTACTTCCTGCGTCATTCAATATTTTGTTCCTGTTGTTGTTGAGTGCCATCGAATCAGTTCCAACTCATAGACATCAATATAGGGTTTCTGAGGTTTGAACTACCCACCTTGTGGCTAGAAGTCCAGGAATTATCCTACAACACCATACTAAGATTCCATTTTGCTTGTTGTTATGTTGTTAAGTGCTGTCAAGTTTGTTCTGACTCATAGCAACCCTGTATAGTGTTTCTAAGGAACAGATAGAGGGTTTGAACTGCTGACTTTCTGATTAGCAATACAGTGCTTATCCTACAATGCCACATCTGGACTCCATTTTGCTCATATAATTCTTCAATATTTGAATGTTTTCTTCAGTTCGTTCAGCTTGAAAAATCTTGAATATGTATTTCTGATTTGTTTTTCTAACTCCAGTCTTCACACATTTCATTGTATTTGACTTTGTTTTCTTAGGTTAAACTTTGAAATACTCTGTTTAGCTTTTTTATTTTCTCAAAATGGCCAGCTGTTCCATGGGAGAAAGATGAGGCTTTCTGCTCCTGTAAATATTTACAACCTTGAAAACCCTGTACAGGGTCACTATGAGTTGGAATTGACTCCACAGCACATAACCACAACCATCATTTCTAGCAGTCGTTTTAGGTTCGTGCAAGTTTCAGAGTCTATCATAACAATCCATCTTGGTCTTCAGTTTCTTTTCTGTCTTTTAAATGACCTTTTGCTTTCTTCAGACCTGTTTTTCTTGATGTTATCCCACAACTCTTCTAGTTTTCAATCTTTAGTGTCTAATTCATCAAATCTATTTTTGAGATGATCTCTAAATTCAGGTGGGATTTGCTCAAGGTAAAATTTTGACTCTTATGGACTTGTTTTAATTTTCTTCAGCTTCAGCCTAAACTTGCATATGAGCAACAGATGGTCTATTTCTCTGTCTTCCCTTGGCCTTGTTCTGACTGATGATGTGGAGCTTTTCGACCATCTCTTCCATACTGGTTGCAGGTTTGATCAATTTCAGACAAAAGAAGTTGGTAAAATTCTTTAATTTCCTCATCACTGACTTTAGTAGTTGATACATAAAATTTGGAATATAGTAGTATTAACTGGTCTTCCTTTTAGGCATATGAATATGAATCCTGTCACAGACAGAACTATCCTTTAAGATAGATCTTGACTTGTGCTTTTTGGTGATGACAGTAATGCCATTCCTCTTCAGTTTGTAATTCTTGACAAAGTAAACCATATTACTGTCAGATTCTAAATGGCAAATACCAATACATTTTAGTTTACTGTGATTGTGATTATACGCCGTGGAGTCGGAACTGACTCAAAGAGACCTTGTACAGGGTTTCCGAGGCTGTAAATCTTTACCGGACCAGAAAGCCTCCTCTTTCTCCCATGGAACAGCTGGTAGTTTCGAACTGCTGACCTTGCTGTTTGCAGCCTGATAGTAACTAGAACATCAATCTTTTTGTGTTCCATTTCATTTTTGACATCTTCCAATTTTCTAGATTCATACTTCTTACATTTTATGTTCCATTTATTAACAGATGTTTGCAGCTGTTTCTCCTTATCTTACCTACCAGCATATGAAGGTATCAAAAGCTTCTTTACATTCTTGTCATTAGAATTTACTCTACTTTGACTAAGCAACTTTTCTCTAGTTGTATTTTGAGTACCTTCCAACCTGAGGGGCTCATCTTCTGGCACCATATATCTGACAACATTCTGCTTCTATTAATCATATTTCAATATTTAATAACCTACTGCTGGTTGACAATGTTCCACCGCAATTCATAAGTTTTTCAGTGATAAAACATTCAAAAATAATTATTCTTTCTTCTTCTTAGTCTGTCTTAGTCTGGAAATTCCAATGAAACCTGTCCACCATGAGTGCACCCTCATGGCATTTAAAATACCAGTGACATGATTTACATCACCACAGCAACACTCAAGCCACCACAGTATGACAAATAAACAGATAATTAGTGCTCCAGTGGTGAGGATTTTTGTTTTTTTCTTTTTTTTTTACATTGAGGTGCAACCCATACTGAAAGCTGTGGTCTTTAATATTCATCAGTAAGTATTTTTATTTTAAGTCCTCTTGGGTTTCAGCAAGAAAGGTTGTATCATCTGCATACCACAGGTTGTTTATGAGTCTTCCTCTAATCCTGATGTCATGTGCTTCTTCATACAATACAGCTTTAGGATTATATTTTCAGCATATAGATTGAATAAGTATGGTAAAAGAATACAACCCTGGCACAAACCTTTATTGATTTTAAACCATTCAGTGTCCCCTTATTCTTTTTGAATGACTGCCTCTTGGTCAATGTACAGGTTTCTCATGAACACAATCAAGTGTTCTAGAATACTCATTCTCCAAAATTTTGTCCATATCTTGTCATGATCCACATAACTGAAAACTTTTGCATAGTCAAAAAAACAAAAAACGCAGAGCACAGATAAGCATCTTTCTCTGCTTTTAGCCAAGATCCATTAGACATCATCAATGATATCCCTTGTTCCACATTCTCATCTCAATCTGGCTTGAACCTCTGACATTTCTCTGTCCATGTACTGATGGAGCCATTTTTGACTTATTTTTAGCAAAATTATGCTTGCAGTGATATTAATGATACTATCTGATGATTTCTGCATTCTGTTGAGTCACCTCTCTTTGGAATGGGCACAAATATGGATCTTTCCAATTAGTTGTCCAGGTGTCTGTTTTCCAAATTTCTTGGCATAGATGAGTGAATACCTCCAGTGCTGCATCAGTTTGTTGAAAGATTTCAATATGTGTTCCATCAATTCTTGCAGCTGTGTTCTTCATCTTTAAAGCAACCTTCAAAAAATATAATCATTCTTAATAGATTTAACCACTAAAATCATTAGGTAGTAATTCAATTCACATGTTAAGAAAATAATTTAGTCATAATATAAACAAAGTTTATACTTTCCCTGATATTCTAGCTAACCTAGAATTGGGTTATTTTATATAAATTAGCTTACTTTTCTTCTCATTGATGATTCAGACTTTAGAATCTACTGATTTACTGAGGCATTAACCCTCCTTATAAGGCAGAAGATAAATGCCCATCCTCTGAACTCTAACCAAGAGATAGCTACCTATACAAACCTTTAACCAAGTGCTTTTCATTATTGAAATTTTGTTTTGTTGTCACTATCCCTCACAAGACTCTCAGTTTGTTGAAAGTGTTTCTGATGCCTGGCATAAAATAGTCACTCAAATGTTTATTGAACTGAATATAAGTGAAGTGAGTAGAATTGTAATTAGAACATTGAATGAGCTGTTTGGGGACACATCACATGCTTTTGTTTATGGATGACAACTTTTGTCTTAGAAACCAAGCAACATTCTGCTATGTTAAATACGCTCTACATGGACTGATTTCACTTAACACATAATTTCACATATTGCAGGAAATAGAAACTGGCTTACACATTAAAATATCTCACAGTGAGCAGGTTCTGATCTTCTGTACTTGCATATGAACATTGAAGGGCTCCAGGATTCAGAACACATTAAAGAACTGAAGTTCAGTATCAAAATCTTTAAAAGGCTTTTTGAGTTGGTTTACAGTTATAGTTCTCTGGTTTAACATTTGCATACTATATGGCATCATAGAAATGGCAGATATGCTTCCCCGGACTCTCTAGGTGTTTGGGGCAAATCACATAAATGTATTTTCCTCTTTTTTTCTCAAATATTCATATAAAGTTAGGAAAATATTTCTCTTTTTTCTCTATGGTTCCTATGAGAATGAGTGACACAGTGAATTTCAGACATTAATCTTGGAATTACCAAGAAATTTTAAATGATCAAAAACACCAATCAACAGTCATATAAATAATAGTAACTTTAGTTCAAATTCAACAACTATAAATTTGACTCTTCAAAGCTATTTTCAATGTTCTCTGTATCCCACACTTTTATATTTCCCAAATGATTACTCTAAATAGTAATTTGAGTAGTTAATATAGATTTAACAGTCCACTTGGTCATCCATATTTGAGGTCAAATTAAGAGTTTTAAAATAAGAAGGGTATAAACATGTACAAAATTTACCAATGTGTACACATTTTGTTTAAATGTATCCAAATGTCCCTTCTCTAATAATTAATTTATCTTAAAGAAGATTTCTTAAAACCTAATTTACTTCTATAATGCAAAGTGTACATGTATCTGAATGTATGTTTTGATACAGCAACCATGAAAATAAATTACTTAATTAAATAGTATATTTGTGAATAAAATAATCTCATCAAAGTCAATACACCTAGTACTTTCTGAAGACAATAAATTATTTAACTTATGTATCTTCAGTGTGTTAATTGGCAACTTTCATAAGAAGGCAAAAATATTGCCAATAAATAAGGTAATCTTCCACAATTTATTTATTATTAATGATATTTGGAGAAATTGAAAAAGAGTTACAATCCTATATATGGGATCTGTTCTTTATCAGCTACTCAGGTTGAATTCATTGTGTGTTTTGGCACTATGTGCCAGACGATATGTCACAAATTTCAGTTCCAGCTCATCTCCACTTATTACCACTCGATGTGTCTACTGCATGAAATGACCCCGTCATGCGTACCATGTAAAATAAGAGAGAAATGCATTGGGGAGGCTCAAAAGCAACCACCTCAAAGATCTGGTTTCAATTTCTACTTGTCTTTTTCTAACACAACCCTGCATCAAACTGTCTCTGAGATTGTTAACTTAGCATACGAAGTACACGGTCCATTTCTATTTCTCATGGGTCATTTGGAGGGATATGTTCTAAAGTGAAATATGCTCATTGTCCTTCCGTTGACTAGCTGTCAGCACCTCAATCTAGCTCTCTCACTCTCTCTCTCTCTCTTTTTTTTTTTTTTTTTGCTGCATTTTATACAGGAGGAAACAAGTAGTGACCTAAATTCAGTTGAAAATTTTTTTTTTTTTTTTTTTGCTGCATTTTATACAGGAGGAAACAAGTAGTGACCTAAATTCAGTTGAAAATACAGAGTAGTTAATGAAGTTTTATATTATTATGTTTTTCTGCTCATTATTTGTTTAATTTATAGCTTAAGAAATTACAGGTTAAGCATAATTGAGAATCCAGAAATTAACCTATCCACATAGAGTCAACTGATCTTTGACAGAGGGCCAAAATACATTGAATGGAGAGAAGACAGTCTCTTCAACAGATGGTACTTACAAAACTGGAAACTGATATGCGAAAGATTGAAACAAGATTTTTATCTCACACTGTAAACAAAAAACAGCTCAGAATGGATTAAAGACCTACATGTGAATCTCAGAATTATAAAGGTCATAAATGAAAAAATAACAACAAAATTTAAGGGTTCTAATATGGGGCACAAGGAGTTCTGGTAGCATAGTGGTTACGAATCGGGCTGCGAACCGCAAGGACAGCAGTTTGAAACTACCAGCTGTTCCACGGGAGAAAGATGAGGCTTTCTATTCTCGTAAAGACTTACAGCCTCGGAAACCCTGTATAGCATCGCTATGAGTCAGAACCAACTCCATGGCACATAACCACCACCACCACCACCACCACCAATATGGGGCACTGGTAGCGTAGTGGTTAAGAATCGGGTTGCAAACCTTAAGGTCAGCAGTTCGAAACTACCAGCCGTTTCACGGGAGAAAGATGAGGCTTTCTACTCCCGTCAAGATTTACAGCCTTGTACAGGGTTGCTATGGGTTGGAATCGACTCGGTGACACTTAACAACACAACGACAATATGGGACACACACAGACTACCAAACATTGCTAGAATTGCACAAACAAATTAGATTGGGATATATTAAATGGAGAAAAGATTGAAGCTGTCAAGGCCTTCATTCCTCTTGGATCACCTATCAACACTCATGGAAGCAGCAGTCAAGAAATCAATAGATCACCTGGCTTCAATGGTTGGCTGATCAGAGCTCAACTAGAAGAAGAAAGAAGAGGGAAAAAAAAGAGTAATCTGATACAATTTGATGGACTTAATTTACATCTATGGATACAGTAACTCAAAAGAGGGAACAAATCTTTACAGTGAGGATAATTCCCACCCGGTCAATACACAGGGAAGACAGAGATGGACAACTGGGATGTTGGCTACCCAAAATGGGGGGGGTGAGGGGGGAGCTACAAAGGCAAGAAGTAACTGGCTTACAAACTTTCAAGAGGGAGCCTAGATCCAGAGGGCACAGAGAAAGGTAGAATCTCCGCTGAGTAGTATCCAATCTGTCTGGGCGGGACTGATGAAAGGAGATGTGAATAGCACTCATGTGGTACAGTAGTGAATAATTACTATCAGGACTGACTGTGAAGGTTGGAAATGTAAAGGTAGACATTTTGTAGCAAAAGGAGGGGAGTGTTGATTTTCCAGGAGTGGAGGGCCAGGAGCAGAGGGCCCTGGGACCATCAAGGGAGAAGAGTTAAGTGTGGGACCCTACTCAGAGATGCAGTGATGCCAGAAATGGAGGCAGAGATGATGACGTGGAGAGATGGAGTGCCTGGGAACTCTACACCCAGAGAGGGAGAGGGGCTGTGTGCTAACGACCTGGGGGCAGGCTTGCAGGGAGTACCATTTGGTTGGTTGATGATGCATGGAGGGAATTGTAACCACAGCAGTGTAACAATATATGATAGGATGAATGTAAAGCTAATGTTCTCCCATATAAACTATCACATAATTCACAATAAAATATTTAAAGAAAATAAATCATATGATGTATTGCATTAGGCAAATCTGTTGCACAAGACCTTTTAAAAGTGTTGAAGAGCAAAGATGTTGACTTGAGGACTAAGGTGCACCTGACCCAAGCCATGGTATTTTCAATAACCTCATATGCATGTGAGAGCTGGACAGTGACTTAAGAAGACTGTAGAAGAATTGATGCTTTTGAGTTATGGTGTTGGAGGAGAATTTTGAAAGTATCATGGGCTGCCATAAGAACAAACAGATCTGTTTTGGATGAAGAGCAGCCAGAGTGCTCCTTCGATGATAGGATGGCCAAACTTCGTCTCTCATACTTTGGACATATTGTCAGGAGGGACCAGTCGCTGGATAAGGATATCAAGTTTGGTTAGGTGGAGGGTCAGAGAAAAAGAGGAAGACCCCCAGCGAGATGGATTGGCAAAGTGGCAGCATCAATAGGATCAAGTATGGCAACAATTGTGAGGTTGGCCCAGGGTCAGGCAGTGTTTCATTCTGTTGTGCATAGGGTCACTATGAGTCGGTACTGATCGATGGCACCTAACAACAACAACAAAAACAACAACAACATTATTGCAAAAGCGTAAGAAAAGATATCCACACTAAAAGACAAATATATATATATATATTTGTTGATTACCAAAGGTAGGACGGAGGGGACGGTAGAGCACAGGTTAGGGGATAGACCTTTATTTCACACCATAGTTCAAGAACATCATAGTTCAAGTGTTGGAGAGGGCAATATGCAAGGAAGGCGAGGGCAATACACAAGAAAGGGGAGGGAGATGGAAGGACAAGGTAGATAAGGGAATACTTAGGTAGGTTTGCATGGGCTAAATAGGACAATGGTAAATAGTGATGTATGCTCTTGAACCATCAAGAGAGAAGAGCATTAACGGAACGGAGTGTGGGACCCTAACAATGACACCAGAGATGGAGGCAGAGGTGATGGCATGGAGAGATAGAACAGCTGAGGACTCTAGATGTATGGAAATAGAAAGGCTGGTGGTCAGGACAGGCTTGCAGAATGTGCCCTTTAGTTGTTTAAGTTGTTATATTTTCTTGAGTGTTTCTGTGTACATCAAAAGGAAAACAACAAAAAAAAAAAAATAGAGCGAATAGAAGTAAATACTGTTAAATGATCATGCATGGAGGGGATTGTAATCATTAACATGAAATAAAATACAATAGGATAAGTAGAAAACTGATGTTCTTCCATGTAAACTAGCACGCAATTCACAATAAAAGCTTTTTTTAAAAAAAAGGAAAACCTAACAACATATTAAGATTTAATCATAAAGCTAACTTTATTAAAGTTAAAAGCAAGATAGACTGCCTCACACACACACAAAAAAAGAAATTACAGGTTCAATACAATGTTCTCTATGTATTGATAATAAAGAATACAATATTATTCTTTATTTTTTCTGGTCTATTCTTTCCTTGTTAAAACAACGCACAGAAACTTGAAAATTTAGGAGAGAGAAAGAAAACTCTAAAATGAGTGAGCAGCCAGCTGTCAACTACTGAAATCTGTTCCATCTCAGTTCACCTTTTCCAAATTTAAAATGGATTGCCACCATGTCATGATTTTCATATTTAAAATTGTTGTCACCATGTCAACTCACTGGGTTTGCTGGTGGGTTTCATGACGTTGGAAAAAGTTCCTTTAAATGGGAATCAATCCTTTATAGTTAATGTGTAGCCATCTTAATTGGTAAGAAATGGAATTGGCTCTATCATCTGTGGGGGTAAACCTGCTGTTGCTTTGTACTCTTAAGCCAGTACTGAATTCTGATTAACAACAGTTAAATTGTTGTTGTTAGGTGTCATCGAGTCAGTACCGACTCATAGCGACCCTATGCACAGCAGAATGAAACACTGCATGATCCTGGGCCAACCTCACTACCATATGCTAAAAACTGAAACCTCTAGTTAATAATTATATTTCCTTTGTTTATTTTTTGTTTATCTCTCAGTTACTCTAAACAGAATGAAAGGAAGAAAACATTTTTCCTCATGTTTGTCAGAACTATTCAAAAGAAGCAGTAAGACAAGCCTGGATGCCAGTGTGGTGACAGTAATGTAAATAAGAAAATGAAAATCCTACAGAATAAGTAGCTTGTGAAGGAAAACATTTAAGGTGCTTGATCAAATGGACTCTCTAAATCAGGAGATTCGTCTCTCTTTTCTAATTCTTATAATTTCTGTGTTTACTTGTAGTGAGAAAAGACATTTGTCATTGTTTACAGTGCAGTGAATTACTTCATATGGCTTTTCTAACTGATCTTTTTAATTACTACCAAACAATGTCCTTATAACTGGCTAAGAGAAGGTGGGAAGAAGATACTAATAGGATTTTACTATTCAGGTGTGAGTGGTTAACAAGGTTTACTGTTATTGTAAGACCTTGGAACTCTAAGGTGTATCAAATGAGCCATCTTAGAAATAGGAAGGAGAATCTTCCTATCATCAAGGGGAAAGAGACAACAGTGGAGCCTGTTCTTTTGATATCAAGATCCCTGTAGATTGAACCCCTTTGACCCAGGGACAGAAAGCTGTGACACCAGAGAAGTAGCAAAGGAATGGCAGACATACAACAGCAGCAGAATCACAACCAAGAACCAGAGCTGGAGAGAGAGCAATGAGTTTCTCAGCCCATGCGCATGGTAAACTGAGTGACTTTGGGCAGGAGACTTGTTTGCACTGTGGGATGACTCCAGGCACCTAATTGGGAGAACTAGATTTGCTGACCCATGGAGCTAGAATTGAATACTTTCATGCTGAGGCTAAAGGTGGAGTGGGGTGAACTGCGAGAATTTATCAGCAGCCCTAAAATAGCTATGTAACATTGCCCAGGAAGAAAGAGACCTGTCTGTGGGATTGACTGAGAGGACACTCTCCTGGGGGCAACTACTGTGCCCTGAGCATTTCGAATGCTGAATTTGTAACTTCTGGTAGCGTTGTTGTTGTTAAGTTCTGTTGAGTCGATTCCGACCCATAGCAACCCTGTACAGGGTTTCTGAGGAGAAGCTGGTGAACTTGAACTGCAGACCTCGCAGTTAAAATGGCTTTGCAGTCTGGTGCATTAACCCACAGTGCCACATCAGGACTCTGGTAGCGTAGTGGTTATGAATCGGGCTGCAAATCTCATGGTCAGAAGTTCAAAACTACCAGCTGTTCTGCAGGAGGAAGATGAGGCTTTCTGTGCCCATAAAGATTTATAGCCTCGGCAACCCTGTACAAGGTCACTATGAGTCAGAACTGACTCCACAGCACATAACAACTACAAAAACAATCTTCTCTAATAAACCCTATAACTGAGAATATGGTGTCTGAGTTCTGTGTAGCCATTGCAATGAATTGTCAATCTCAGTTCAGGAAAGAGTGTTGTGGGAGGGAATGCTTGATGCCATTTTTAAAATATTGTTGCTCACTCCCTCTTCATCACAGCATTTTCCTTATATTTCTCCTAGAGCAATGTATTCTGATATGCTTCCTACGTAACTAGCCATGTCTCGGTCTGTATTACTGGCTTCTCCTTATCTCCCTCACCTCTATTGTTGAATGCTTTCCGGTTGAATCCTTAAACATATTATCTATCTACATTCACTTCTTGGTGATATATCTGCTCTCTTGGGTTTAAACACATTTGTAAATTATTAACTCCTAAATTTATGTCTCTATTCCTTGCCACTCCCCTGACCTTTAGACTGACATATTCATTTGTTCAGGAGGGTCAGAGAAAAAGAGGAAGACCCCCAATGAGATGGATTGGCAAAGTGGCAACATCAATGAGCTCAAGAGTGGCAACAATTGTGAGGTTGTCCCAGGACTAGGCAGTGTTTCATTCTGCTGTGCATAGGGTAGTTATGAGTCAGTACTGACTCAATGGCACCTAACAACAACATCTCTACAAAACCAGATTATCACATGTTCTTTGATTGTGTGGGTTTGAACTGCTGGCATTGTTGCAGCTAAATGCTTTAATCACTGTATCACCAGGGTTTCTTTTACATTCCTTCCAATAAACAAAATACTTATATACAGTTTACTTTCTTATTACTATCTGACCCCTTTTCCTGTGCACTGCTCCAAAATCACTCTGTTCCAGTTCTTAGCTACTTGATATCCTCTTCCTAACTCTGCCTTTCCCCCATGATGTTACCTCTGTCAAAGAACAGAAATAGTCTGTGAAAATATATTTCCTCCTAGACAAGCATAAAATGCTTCCTTAATTCTGTCAGATCATTAATTGGAATATTTTCAGGAATGCTTTTGATGGCAGATTAGAAGAATTGATGCATTTGAGTTATGGAGAAGAATATTAAAGGTACCATGAACTGTCAGAAGAACAAATAAATCTGTGTCAGAAGAAGTTCAGCCAGAATGCTGTTTAGAAGCCAAAGTGGCCAGACTTTGTCTCTCATACTTTGGACATATCCAAGGAGGGTCCATGTTTGACATTATGGAGGGTTACCAAAAAAGAGGGAGACCCCCAGTGAGATGGACTGACACAGTGGCAGCAGCAATGGGCTCAAGTGTAGCAGCAATTATGAGGATGGAGCTGGACTGGGTGGTATTTCAGTCTGTTTGTCATAGGGTCAGTAGGGGGTGGAACTGACTAAATGGTACCTAACAACAACAATAACAACATTAATTAATGCTGGAGTGAGTTATTTCATTGTTTTGATTTGCAGCTCTCTAAAGTCTAATGATCATGAGCATTTCTTTATGTTTGTTGGCCACCTGAATGTAATCTTTGGTGTAGTATTTGTTCATGTCCTCTGCCCATTTTCTAACTAGATTATTTGTTTTTTTCTTGTTGAGATGTAGAAATTGTCTATAATTTTAAAGATTTGTCCCTTATCTGATATGTCATTGCCAAAAATTTTATTTCTAGTCAATGGATTCGCTTTTTACAATTTTGATGAAATCTTCTGATGTGCATTAGTATCTAATTTTAAGAGAGTCATCTAGTTTATCTTTCACTGTGTGTACATTTTCAGTTATGTTTGATAGTTTATTTATGCCACATATTGGGAACCCTAATTTTTCAATGTTCTTCTTTAGTCTAGATTTACATTTAGGTCTTTGATCCATTTAGAATTCCAATTTGTATATGGTGTGAGATATGGATTTTGTTTCATTCTTCCACAAAAGCATATCCAGTTTTGCTAGCACCATTTGCCAAAGACAGTATCTCATGCCATTTAATGTCTCAGCCATTTGTGAAAGATAATTGATGTTATTGATACATGCTGTCTAGTGGATTCCAACTCAGACAAGATTTCTGTGTTGATCTTGGACCCTGCCACTTCATTTATTTATTTATTTAATTTTTCAATTAGCACCAACAATTTTCTTGCTGAGTTTGGGAGTTTCTATGTATAGGATCATATCATCAACAAATAGAAAGTTTTACTTTTTCTTTGACAACTTGGAGGCCGTAGTGGTTACACGTTGGGCTGCTAACCACAAGGTCAGCAGTTCGAAACTGCCAGCTGTTCTGCAGGAGAAAGATGCGGCTTTCTGCTCCCATAAAGATTTAAAGCCTCGGAAACCCTGTGTAGAGTCTCTATGAGTCGGAACCGACTCCACGGCCTATCACTATCATGACCACCACCACCTATTTCCTTTTTTTGTCTTAAAGCTAAGAATTGTAGGACAATATTGAATAGGCATAGGGATCAAGATCCTTCTTTTCTGGTTCCTGTTCACAAAAGGAATATTTTCAGATTCCGTCCATCGAGAGTAATAGTCATTGGTTTTTATGCCATCCTATTCCTATTATGCTGAGTGTTTTCTATCATGACTGGATATTGGATTTTTGTCAAATGTTTTTTCTGTGTCAATTGATATGATCCTATGTTTCTTTTCCTTTATTTTATTTATGTGGACGATT
>NW_006408528.1:24883789-24894818 GCF_000296735.1 Chrysochloris asiatica
TTTTCCTATTACCCAGTGGTTCTTAAGCAGGATGTTATTCAATGTCATGTATTTGATATGTTTTCCTTGTTTGTCCAATTGTTGATTTCTAGTTTTATAGCATTGTGATCTGAGAAAATGCTTCACAGTATTTCACTGAATTTAAATGTATTGAAGCTTGTTTTGTGGCTTAACACATGGTCTACTCTAAAGAATGTTGCATGTGCACTGGAAAATAATGTATATTATGCTGTTGTTGAGTGCATGACCCAACAATTCGTTCATTACTTATTTTTCTTACTTGCATGATTTTTCCATGACAATTAATGGTTCTTGAATAGTTTGTTCATGGATATATGTCCAATCAGAGCAGCCCAGAGAGCAAATATTTTGGTTATAAGTTCTCATTCATCTTAGTTTCCTCTGCATAATACTGAATGATTTCCAGAGTGAGATTCACTAGGTAAGATTTTAATCAGGAATTTTAGCATTTTAAAATGAAAAAAATGTATAGAATTATTCATACAAGCTAGGTATGGGGCCCAGAAATCAGAGTGCTGTAGTAATTCTTTTGCCATTTAGTTGCTCAGAGCTTAATAAAATAAGCTCTTTCTAGGCATTCCATACATTTCTTTGTCCCTAGTTCATCAGCCTTTGTCCACAGTTCTCTTTGGTATTATTTTTAGAACTCAATATTTAAACATGGATATAAAAAAAAATTTGCAACATGAGATTTAGCTGTGTGTGCAATGTTTTATTTATTTTTTACATATGGCTAAGAGAGTCCATAGCTTTTTATTGATAGCCTGTTATTGCCCTAACTGAATTGTTCAGGAACTTAAGATCTTATATTTCACTCATGTGGGTCTCTATTTTTAACTCTTTGTATCCTGAGTAATTTAGGAGTTTTCATAAAGTTGTTCCAATAGACAGATATAAATTTCATTGCTTAAAAAAAACCCTCATTATAAGATATACATATTTGACAACTGCTTCAAATCTCTTAGAAAAACGGTCAGGTTTTAATATATTATCATATTTCTCTGATTTAAAATAAGAGCTCTTAATAAGTAAGCCCTTTTAAATTAATGACCATCACTTTTATCTTCTCATTTTTTGGTAAGAGTTGTTATGAGATGGTTTTAATTTAAGTATGCAATTTACAGATACCTATCAGATAATGGCTAAGCTTCGTCTCTCATACTTTGGACATATTGTCCAGAGGGAATAGTCGCTGGAGAAGGATGTCATGCTAGGTAAGGTGGAGGGTCAGAGAAAAAAAGGAAGACCCCTAACGAGATGGATTGGCCAGGTGGCATCATTGATGGACTCAAGTGTGGAAACAGTAGTGAGGTTAGCCCAGGATCAGACATTGTTTCGTTTTACTGTGCGTGGAGTCACTATGAGTCGGTTCGGACTCGATGACACCTGACAACAACAACATTAGATAATATTGAATAATCTTTTGCACATATTATTTAACCAACAGCTGATGAAAAGTATTTGAGATAAAAATATGAAATTAGAAAAATATTATTAAGTAGTTGTTAAAATCATTATAATTTGTCCTAAAATGCCAATAAAATCAAGTTTTACACTGAAACATTTATTGTGGTTTATTGAACATTATAGAAAAAAGATGTTGTTTTGTTATGGTTGTTAACTATTATGAGTCTGTTGTTTTACTGACCATGAAAACTCTTCCTAACTGATTTTTAAGAGGGAATTAAACTTAAAGGTATATTGTGAGCTTATTATTTATTAATATATTAATCAATATCAGACCACTCATCTGTCAGTTTGTCATAATGTGGTGGCTTCTGTGTTTCTGTGATTCTGAAAACTATGCTATGGATATTTTAAAGACCAGCAGGGTATTAAAAAAACAACAACACCTATGGACAGGTTTCAGCTGAGCTTTCAGAAAAAGACATATAAGGAAGAAGGAGATGCAGACTATGGAGAAATATTTAGTCACTGAAAATCTTATGAATAGCAGCAGAACACGATGAGCACCAGAATACTGTCAGATATAGTGCCAGCAGAGGAGCCCCTCAGGTTGGAAGGCACTCAAATTGTGACTGGGAAAGAATGACCTCACCAAAGTAAAGTAAATCATGATTACACAAATGAAGTAAAGCCCTAAGGACCTTCATTTGTGGATGGGGCACAAATCAAAAGAAGAGAAATAGCTGTATACATGCATTAATTATCAGAAAATGAAATATAGGCAACATGAATCTAGGAAAATTGAAAATTGCCAAAAATGAAATGGAATGCATAAACATCGATATCCTAGGTATTCGTGAGCTGAAACTGAGTGGTATAGGTCATTTCGAATCTGAGAATCACATGGTTTACCAAGCTGGGAATGACAGATTGAAGAGGAATGGCATCACATTCATCATCAACAAGAAAATATCAAGATCTGTCTTGAAGTATAACATACTCTGAGACAGGATAATATCCACACACCTAAAAGGAGTACCAGTTAATACCACTATTACTCAAATTTATGCATCAACTACTAAAGTCAATGATGATAAAATTCAAGAATTCTAGCAACTTCTTCAGTCTGAAATTGATCAAACATGCAATCAAGATGTGTTGATAATTACTTGTGATTGAAATGCAAAGCTTTGAATCAAAGAACAAGGACCAGCAGTTAGAAAATATGACCTTGGTGATAGAAACAATGTTGGAGATTGCATGATAGAATTTTGCAAGACCCATGATATTTTCATTGTAAATACCTTTTTAAACAACATAAAATATGATTATGTACATGAACCTCACCAGAGAGAATACACAGAAATCAAATTGACTACATCTGTGGAAAGAGATGGTGGAAAAGCTCTATATCATCAGTCAAATAAAGACCAAGGTGGACTGTGGAACAGATTATCAATTGCTCATATGCAAGTTCAGGCTGAAGCTGAAGAAAATGAAAACATGTCTACTGAAGCCAAAATATGACGTTGAACATATCCCAACTTAATTTAGAGAGCATCTGATCTGAAGAACACTTTTGATGCATTATACACTAAAGACCGAAGATCAGAAAAGTTGTGGGATGATATCAAGAACATCATTCAGGAAAAAAGCAAAAGGTCATTAGTAAGACAAGAAAGAAGGAAAAGACCAAAATGGATGCCAGAAGTGAATCTGAAACTTGCTCTCCAGCATAGAAATGCTAAAGCAAATGGAAGAAATGAGGAGGTAAAAGAGCTGGACAGAAATTTTCAAAAGGCAGTTCGAGAAGACAATGTCAAACATTATGACAAAGTGTGCAAAAACCTGGAGGTAGAAAACCAAAGGGAAGAACACGGTCAGCATTACTCAAGCTGAAGGAACTTAAGAAAAAAATCAAGTCTCAACTTGAAAAATTGAAGGATTCTATGGGTAAAATATTGCAATGATGCAGAAAGCATCAAAAGAAGATAAAAGGAATACACAGGCACTGTACCAAAATGAAATGGTTGATATCTAACCATTTCAAGAGGTAGCATATGATCAAGAGCCAATGATCTTGAAGGAAGAAGTATATTGAAGTCATTGGAAAAGAACAAAGTACCAGGAATTGGTAGAATACAAAATGCAATCTTTCAACAAAATAAAACAGTCCTGGAGGCACTCACTATGCCAAAAAATTTGGAAGACAACTATCTGGCCAACTGACTAGAAGAGATCCGTATTTGTGCCTATTCCTAAGAGAGGTAACCCAATGGAATGCGGAAGTCATCAGACAATATCATAGCTATTCCATGTAAGTAAAGTTTTACTAAAGATAATACAAAAATTGTTATAACCATACATTGACAGAGAACTTCCAGAGGATTTAGCCAGATTCAGAAGAGGACATGAATGAGGGATATCATTGTTGATATCAGATGGAATCTTGACTGAAAACAGAGAATACCATACAGATGTTTACCTGTCCTTCATTGACTACACAAATCTTTCGATTGTGTGGATCATTACAAACTATGGACAACATTGCAAAGCATTCTGGAACACTTAATTGTGCTCATGAGAAACCTGCACATAGACTAAGAGGTAGTTATTCAAGCAGTACAAGGGAGCACCAAATTATTTAAAATTATGAAAGGTGTGCACCAGGGTTGTAGTCTTTCATCAAACTTATTGAATCTGTATGATGAGCAAATAATCCAATAAATTGGATTATATGAAGAAAACGTGGCATCAGGATTGGAGGAAGACTCATTAACACCTGCGATATGCATATGATACAACCTTGCTTACTGAAAGCAAGAGAACTTAACATACTTATGAAGGTCAAAGGCAGCAGTCTTCAGTATAGGTTGCGCCTCAGTGCAAAGTAAACCAAAACCCTCCCTACTGAACCAATAAACAGCATTCATATAAATGGAGAGATGATTGAGGTTGTCAAAGACTTCCTTTTTCTTGGATCAACAATCACTACTCATGGAAACAACAGTCAAGAAATCAAATGTATTTATTGCATTAGGTAAATCTGCTGTATAAGAACTCTTTAAAGTATTGAAAAGCAAAGATGTAGAACTTAGCTGCACCTGATGCAAGCCAGGGTATTTTCAATAATCTCATATGCATATGAAAGTTGGAAAGTAAATAAGGAAGACCATAGAAGAATTGATGCATTTAAGTTATGGTGTTGGAGAATATTGAAAATACTATCAAAAAAACAAACCAATCTGTGTTGGAAGAAGTAGAACCAGAGCACTCCTTGAAAGCCAGGATGGCCAGACTTCAATTTTCATGCTTCTGACATGTTAACAGGAAGGACCAGTGCCTAGAGGATACGATATTTGTTAAAGTGGAGGGTCGGAGAAAAAGACGAAGACCCCCAGCAAGATGGATTGGCACAGTGACAGCAGCAGTGGACTCAAGCGTAGCACAATTGTGAGGTTGACCCAGGATCAGGCAGTATTTCATTCAGTTGTGCGTAGGATTGATATGAGTCAGTACTGATTTGATGACACCTACTAACAACAACAACAAATATAGTAAGTAAATTGTTTAGGAATGAATTGCCTTTAAACTTAGGTGAACAAGAGCCAGCAGTAATACTTGCTGTTGAGAATTTTCCTGACAAGTAAAATTTCATCTCTGTATCAGAATGAGCACATTTCTCCGAATAGCTGAGTATTCAGTTTCGCAATGTACATTTATTTTATTAGAGATTTCACAAGACTAACTTTTCTGGTTTTTATACTATTATCTTTGTACTTCCAGTACTTCAGAAGAGTAATAGCAAGGGGCCCAAAAATGAACATGGGGATAAATCATTTAATGTATCTAGGGAGGAAAAAAAGTGTTTTGACTTTTATGATACTGTGAGGGGACTTCAAACATTTCATGGGAAATTCATATTATCTTTTAACCCCCACTTTTCCATAACCTTTTTGAAGCTCCCACATATAATGCTATTTCTCAAAATATGTAAAGGCATGGACCACATAATTCAGGCAGCATAGATATCTGTGGTCCCATAAAGTTATACGACAGGTCTGAAATCCCAGTTTGAGAATGGAATGTAGCAAATGCAACACCTACAGCTCGAATCTCTCATCTACAAAGCAGTTGCTCTGCCAGGCATATCATGGTACAGGATAGATGCATCCTCTAATGCATAAGCTTTGACAGTCTATAATAAATGCCTATATCACTGGCTTGTATATATATTGTGCTGATTTTCATGTAAGTTTTCCTACTTATGAATAAAAAAGCTTATTATCTAACAGTATATGATTCAACTTGTAGGCAGCAGCATCCAATCTTGTGTTCCATGCATCAACTGACTTTTGTAGTTTTATCACTCTACTTAGGATTGTTTTTTAAAAAAATTACCGAGAAATTTATCAGAGCTTTCAAATGCAATAGAATCATTGCTAATGATAGCAGCTGCAAGAGGCACAAAGGGAAGAGTCAATGTGGAAGTGAAACAAAAGGTTGAAGATGAAAAATCAATAAATGCTATTCTATTGCTCACCATTTAGACTTGTAGCACTGACAGCCACAGCAATCCTCAAAAACAAAAACAAAAAAATTCTCCAAGCTGTTAAAGGGTCAACTCTAGTAAAGTTTTCAAAGCTAGCAAAAAATCGGAGACAGACCTATATCAGATATGGAAAAATTGCTCTGACTTGAATTGAGGATCAAAACCCAAAGTGAATCTACCTCAGCATGTTGATGATCACTGCTGACTCACAAAACCTGTTCAAGATGCCTGAAGTAAAAACAGAACCAGACTATATGTTGCTCATGCAATGTTCAAATCATTTAATATTTCTTACAAATTGGGCTGCTAATCTCACGGTCAGCAGTTCGAAACTACCAGCTGTTCCACGGGAGAAAGATGAGGCTTTCTGCTCCCGTAAAGATTTACAGCCTCGGAAACCCTGTACAGTGTTGTTATGAGTTGGAACCGACTCCACGGCACATAACAACAACAACAACAACAACATCCTGGACATTAAGTGTGATATAATTAGTTATTATATCACTCAGAATGTCTAGGTTATGTTGTAGTGACAAGTATTGGTTGTGTACTTAGCCTACATTGCCACACCAGGACTCTCCAAATATTAGTGAGTTTATTCGAATTATTCACTCACTATATTTGACCAATGAGTACCAGTAAAGACAAAGAGAAAGTTTCAGTTCATGTACGTGTTCTTAAAGCTTCTAGCAGAAATAAATACATGTTTTTTCAGCTCTCTTTTTATGGATAAAATAAGACACAGTGTTGGACTTAATTTTCAGAAGGGTGAGAAAGTGTCTAATCAAGTGTCTAGAATGAAGAGAAAGAAAATACTTCTTAATAGCCCTAAGAACTACAGCAGTTACTATTCAGTCTTTAATTTATAATTACATTGTCATTAATTTCTCAAATAAATAGAAATTAAATATCCAACTATTATTATTTGAAAATGAACAAAAATAACGTATGTTGCAAATCCAACCCTCTATATCCTGGTGTGGCACCGTGGACTAATGTGTCAGACTGCAAAGTCATTTGAACTGCAAGATCAGTGGTTCAAGCTCACCAGCTGCTCCTTGGAAACCCTATACAGGGTCGGTATAGGACAGAATTGACTTCATGGTACTTAACAACAATAACATGCCTATGATAATAATACCATTTGGCAATGGGTTGCGTTTGTGATTTTAATGTGACAGAATTAGTGGAGGGCATCCTTCAATTAATCTATTTTGAGATTAAACAAGCAAGCAAGCAGAGATGAGGGGAGAGTGATCCCAAGCCACATGGGGATTGAACTTCTTCCAAAGCCCAGAGAACAAACCTTCCCTTTGATCTGGCATCCTTAATTCAGATTTTCAAACCTCGTAAACTATGAGAGAATACATTGTTTTGTTAAAGGCACCCATCTGCAGTACTGATGTTATAGCAGCCCTAGGTAATTAAGACTCCCTTAGAGACATAAACAATTAGTACTACTAATGGTCCCAATAGAAGGACGTGACCTTGAATTTAAAATTGTGATCCAAGTGTGGTAGTCAGCTTTGTAACTCTAGATTCTTGGATTTCCTGATGATTCAGAATGGTTAGATTCACCACATGTGACTGATTTTAACTACACTTTGTGAAATTGATGTACCTAACCAAGTTAAAAAGCTGACAGCTATTTATCAGGTACAAATGGTTAAGCCTTATACTACTAGCCAAAAGGTTGTTGCTTAGAACCCACAAAGAGATGCCTTAAAAGACAGATCTGGTGATCTGCCTCCAAAAGGTCACAACCTTGAAAACCCTGAAGCAGTTCTACTCTGTATACAATGGGGCACTAGGATCAGAATGGACTCACTGGGAACTAAAACGTATCAAGCCAGAGGTAAACTTGCTAATAAGCATATTCTGTATCAGTAGACATAATTAGAGAGAAACCCAAATGATAATTACGGAATTTGTTGCTGCTACTAAGTCCATGTGGGGTCATTTCCGACTCATAATAACCCTCTATAGGGTTTCTGAGGAGCGGCTGGTGACCACAGACCTTGTGGTTCAAACTGGCCTTGAGAGTTTCTGGCACTGGGTCTCCCTCATCTATGCAAGGCAGTTCCAGGAGACTCCAAAGAGCACTTCAAATTTCGTGATCCCTGTAACCATTGGGGCCCCATCAATATGCAGGAGTGAGCCTTAATGTTTTGTTATTATAAAGTTAAGCAGTATGTATGCAATAAGGACTGAATTAGCATTCACCACCACCACCACCCCCAGGAAACTGAGTCAGAACCAATTTGAGAACACTTAACAATAGCAACTCTTCCTGAAACAAATTCCCCAAGTGCTTGGCCAGTAGTTGCCCAGCTATTCTGAATAACAAAGACATTTTGAATACTCAAGTCAGTTGCAAAGTCAAAGACCAAACCAATATCTCTGTCCCACAGACCTAAACTAACATTGACTTTACAATCAACAAACCTTTTCTATTATTTACAACAAACTGCCATAAAGGATATAGATGACTTAGATTTTGATGTGATCATCAATTTTGAGAAAGTAAATACAGTTTGATACTTAACATTTTTAGATTTCATCATGTTATTTTTATCATGTGAAGTTTCCCACACCCTCTAGTAGAAATTCTAATCTTCATTGAGCATCTCAAGTGTACAGATCAGAGTTTCTTCAATCACTGAATTTACACTAAAGGAGAAATCCTAAACCCCCTTGTTTTTGGTTCAACCTATTCATTGTGAAGATTGAATCTATTAATCTTCTTCTTGAAGAAGCAAGAAATTATGTGTTCACCATCAGTATCCTCTCCATCCTATTACAGAACAGCTACACTTCAATCAGGGAATAAAGAAAAGACATATGCACCTGACCCAAACCTTGGTATTTTCAATAACCTCTTATGCATGTGAAAGCTGGATAGTGAATAAGGAAGACCATTGAAGAATTGATGCTTTTCAGTTATGGTGTTGGAGGAGAATATTGAAAGTACCATGGGCTACCAAAAGAACCAATAAATCCGTTTTGGAAGAAGTGCAGCCAGAGTGCTCCTTGGAGGCCAAGATGGCCAAACTTTGTCTCTCATACTGCAGACATATTGTCAGGAGGGACCAGTCGCTGGAGAAGGATATCATGATTAGTATGGTGGAGGGTCAGAGAAAAAGAGGAAGACCCCCAAGGAGATGGATTGGCTAAGTGGTAGCATCGATGGACTCAAGCATGGCAACAGTAGTGAGGTTGGCCCACGATTGGGCAGTGTTTCGTTCTGCTGTGCATAAGGTCAGTACCAACTTGATGGCACCTAACAACAACAACAACAATATATGTTAATATACTCCATCCAATATGCTCAACACCAAAGTCTGGTTTCAATGCAAACATCAGAGACCAATGAGATAGGGAAAAGTAAGTAAATATGATAAAGAATTGTTCTGAAAAAGATGCAACTTGATAGGCAATTGCAAATATATGTGGTCTATATGCCTCAGACACAAATATTCTGGGAAATGATTGGCATGCATTTCAAACAACTGCAAACTCTGAAGCACTATTGAAAGGCCCAAGACAAAATTAGAAAACTGCAGAATTCATATATTCTGTCTATCCAACACTGTTTTACAAACCTATGGCACTCACAAAAAAAATAATCTATAGAATAATTTCAAAAATGTGCATTTTCTCAAACATGTAATATCGTTATAATTCTAAAACTAATATGGACAACTTAACAAATTCTTAATGTTATTATTTATGGGTCTTGGTGTGGTGTTGTTGGATAAACACTGGACTTCTAACTGCAAAGTTAATGGTTCAAGCCCACTAAGTTCCCCTTGGAAACCTCGCAGAGTTGCTATGAGTCAAAACAGATTCCATAGCACTGAAAAACAACAACAGCATAATTATGAACAAAGGACTAAAATACGTTGGCTATTACCAGCGTTTTTTGTTCAGAACTCTGTAAAATTGCTGATTTTTTCAATTATTTGATGCCACTGTATATTTGTTAAATGGTTTTTGTTGTTAACCAACTCATAGTGACCTAGTATAGAGTTTCTGGGTTATAAATCTTTGCAGGAGCCGAAACCCTCATCTTTCTTCTCTGAAGCAGCAGACAGATTTGAACTGCCAACCTTGTGGTTAGCAGTTCAGTGCTTATCAAATGGAGTTATCATTAATATTAAGATCTGGTCAGTATGGAAAAGAAAAATCAAAATACCAATTCATTTTGCATTTTTCTTACATCACTATTTATTGTATAGTGGTATTCTTGTGTAATGTTAATAACAGATGTAATGTTCATCTCTCCCATCATAGCAGGAATTTCCTTTCATGTGTCATGTTGTTGTCAAGTTTTCATCACTGTTATCTTCTCCTGTGTTCCCCACAGTGGGATACTACCTATCCTAATCCATGAGAAACATCCAATCTGACTGTTTAAATACCGACAATTTTTTAACATTTTAATTTCAAAGTGAATTACATTGCAGACTTGCAATTCACCTGGTAGGTAAATTAGGATGTGTCATAAAACCTTGTGTTTCAAGTTTTAGTGCTGTAAAATAGTCAATGATACTGATTTGTTCTCTGGAAAATATGATACATCTGTATAACATATTAGTCAATTGATTTGTTACGTGAAAAGAGTCATCTCTCTATGAAACCATTTCCTAAGGGAAATGGTTGCTTTCAACATCATGAAAGATATTTTCTTAGTGCTGCCTTAAAAAAAGTTTTCAATTCTCTGTATTCCATTATTCCTATTACTTTCTATGAGTATTTATAAATATTTTGATTATTAAAATGCTTACTTCTCTGTACACTAAAATGAAAACAAGAAAAGCAAACAAAACCAAGACAGTCATAACAGAGGGAGCAACAAAATAAGATGTGTATAGAAAATTATAAGAATAGTGAAAACTATTTCATATACTGAATTGCATAGGCTATCTGACTTTAAAATTTAAGGTGGTTAATAGAAATACATAATGCTACATGATGATTTAGGTAAAGGAAATTAAATATTAGAAATTATGCTTAGAATAATACAATGATGCTCAGATGACAATGATA
>NW_006408528.1:24895383-24897991 GCF_000296735.1 Chrysochloris asiatica
GACCCTGTACAGGGTTTCCGATGCTGTAAATCTTGACGGGAGCAGAAAGCCTCATCTTTCTCCTGTGGAACAGCTGGTAGTTTCGAACTGCTGACCTGAAGGTTCACAACCCAATTCGTAACCACTACGCTACCAGAGCTCCTTTAGATAGATAGATAGATAGATAGATAGATAGATAGATAGATAGATAGATAGATAGATAGGTAAATATAGATAGATAGATGATAGATAGGTAGGTAGGTAGATAGATAGATGATAGATAGATAGATAGATAGATAGATAGATAGATAGATAGATAGATAGATAGATAGATAGAGACTCCTGGTATGGTGCTGTAGGATCAGCACTGAACTGCGAACCAAAGGTCATCAGTTTAAAACCACCAGCCGTTTCTTGGTAACCCTATACAGGGTTGCCATGGGTCAGAACTGACTAGACAGAACTTAACAACAACAACAACATATATGTAGTTGCTAAGTACTATGGAGTTGGTGTCAACTTATAGCAACGTTAGATAGGGTTTCCAAGGAGTAGCTAGTGGGTTTGAACCACTGATCTGATGATTAACAGTCCAATGCTTATCCTACAGTGCCAAGACTATATATGTTATTGTTGTTATTGTCTGCAGTCGAGTCAGTACCGACTTATAGCAACCTTATGTACAACAGAAGGAAATACTACTGGGTCCAGTGCCAACTTCAAAATCAAGACCATTGATGGTGCCACCATGCCAGTCCATCTCATTGGGGGTCTTCCTCTTTTTCTCTAATCCTCCATTTTACCAAACATAAAGTTTTTCCCCAGGAATTGGTCCCTCCTGATACTATGTCTGAAGTTTGAGAGATGAAGTCTGGCCATCCTGGCTTCTAAGGAGCATTCTGGTTGTACTTCTTCCAACACAGATTTGCTTGTTTTATTGGCAACCCATGATACTTTTAAGATTCTCCTCCAACACTCAAATGCATCAATGTTTCTATAGTCTTTTCTACTCTACTCACTGTCCAACTTTCATATGCTATGAGTATGTATTGTTGGGATTAAGTGCTGTTGAGTCAATTCCACCTCATAACGACCATCTATAGGGTTTCTGAGGAGCAGCTGGTGGGTTTGAACTGCTAACCTGTGGTTCTCAGTCTAGTGCTGATCATACAGTGCTACCCCAGGAGTCCATGAGTATATATGTTGTTGTTGTTGTTGTTGTTGTTAAGTGCTGTGGAGTTGGTTCCGACTCATAGCAACCCTGTATAGGGCTTTCGAAGAGTGGCTGGTGAGCTTGAACTGCTGACCTTATATTTCAAACCAAACTTGCAGTTTAGTGCATTAATCCAGCGTACCACACCAAGAGTGTATCTGTTCTTGTTAAATGCCATCGAGTCAAATCTGACTCATAGCCACCCTGTACAGGGTTTCCAAGGAGTGACTTTGCAATTCAAACTGATCTTGTGGTCGAGTGCTTATTCTACCTGCATATAAATACAACCAGTAGGCATAATTGTTGTTGTTGTTGTTGTTAAGTGCCATTGGGTCCGTTCTTACTCATAGCCACCCTATGGAGGGTTATTTCTTATGATATTTATTATGCCAGTGGTGTGGATTTTAGTTTTCTTCACATTGAGGTGCAATCTGTATGAAAGGCTTTATTTAGTCTTTGATCTTCATAAGTAATCATTTATAGTCTTCACTTTCCGCAAGCAAGGTTGTGTGATCCACTTACCATAGGTTTTTATTGAGTTTTCCTCCAATTCTGATGCCACATATTTCTTTATATAATACAGCTTCTCAGATTATTAGTTTCACAAAGAGTTTGAATAAACATAGTGACAGAATGTACCCCTGGCACACACTTTTTCTGATTTTAAACCACTCGGTATCTTCTTGCGTTTTTCTACTGCCTCTTGCCTATGTACAGGTTTCTTAAGAGCACATTGAAGTGTTCTGGAATACTCATTCTTCGCAAAGATATCTGATGTTTATCATGATCCACATAGTCAAAAACCTTTGCATAGTCAATAAAGCATAAGTAAACATATTTATGATAGTTTTTGTTCTCAGCCTAGGTCAATCTGACATCAGCAATCATATCACTAGTTCCACATCATCTCCTGAATCGATCTTCAGTTTTGGGCAGTTTCCTGTTGATGTACTGTTACAACCATTTAAAAATTATTTTCAGCAAAATTTTATTTGTATGTGATATGAATGATATTGTTCATTAATTTCTGCATTATGTTAGATCACCTCTCTTTGGAATGGGAAAAAAATAAGATTTTTTTCAGCCTTTGGCTAGGTAGCTGTCTTCCAAATATCTTGACATAGATGAGTGAGCACCTCCAGTGCTGCATCGGTAAATTTAAATATTTCCATTTGTGATCCATCAATTCCTGGGGTTTTGTTTTTTTGTTATTGTCTTCAGTACAGCTTGGATTTCTTCCTTCAGTGCCATAGGTTGTTGGTTGTATGCTACCTCTTGAAATGGTTGAACAATACCCATTTTGGTAAAGGGATTCTGTGTATTTCTTCATTCTTCATTCAATATTTTGCACATAGAATATTTCGATACTGCATGTTGATGATTGCATTTTTTTCTTCAGTTCTTTCAGCTTGAGAA
>NW_006408528.1:24899625-24902111 GCF_000296735.1 Chrysochloris asiatica
ACATTTCCTTGTAATATTTGACTTTGTCTTCTCAAGCTGACCTTGGGCTTCAGAGGAAAGGGCATAAAAGTGGATTGAATATTTACTTGGAGAAGAAGTTGAACGAGGACATGAGTAAGGACACAGACAAGTGAACTCTCTGCTGGCTTGAATTGGAGTAGCCATCTTGAATTTTTGTGAACAGGTTTGGACACAAATGGTGGTGTGATGATAAAGGTGCAGACATGTGACTGACAATGAACAAGGTGTGATTGTTTCTTGTCCCTCACACTCCACTGTTAACCAAAGGCATGCATAGCCAATCCCCATTCTCATCCTCTTCTCAATTAACCTGCACAGACTCTGCTCTTTTCTGATGGCATGTCCAAGTAATAAAGAGGAAATCTCAGCATTCTTGTTTCTGAGGACTATTCTTCTTATGTTTCATCTAACACTGATTTATTCATTCTTCTGGGAGTCTATATTCAACAATCTTTGCGAACACCACAATTCAAATGCATAATTTCTCTGTTGGCTTTCTCCATCGTTCAAATTTTGAATGCATAGGAGATGGTTGAAATGATCATGTTGAGTCATGAAAGTGGCATATATAATTTTAGAATAAATACATTGATGATTTAGGATAAACCCCCTAAGTTTTTTAAATTGTGGTGTTAAAGCTTAAACTACAAAAGATCTTTTAAAAAGTTATTTCCCCAGTCTTTCTGCAGAACAGAGTTAAAGTATTAGATAAAAGCCGAACAAATGTGTTCTAGAAGTTTTTATGTTTTCACCCAGAATTTGGCTACAGTAATGCTATCAAATATTTTTAGAGAATTTTTTTTTTTTACTAATATTTCAATATGGTCATATGAGTGTTTGCTGTTATTGTTGTTAAGTGTCGTGTAGTTGAGTCCTACTCATGCCAATTCTGTATGGGGTTTCCAAGAAGCAGCTGGTAGGTTTGAACTGCTTACCATGCAGTTAGCAGTCCAGTGCTTATCCTACAGCATCACAGCAGTACTCCCATATGAATGCTCTGCACACATAAAATGTCTAATGTTTTGCAATTTAAATTCTAAATAAACTGACAGCAGTATGTTCCATATGACAACAGCATCCAAAACAACAAAATTGACCTGCCACAATGTTTGAACTGTTTAAGGACTTATGCTAAGAGATATTGTTATTGTTGTTAAGTGCCATCAAGTTGGTTCTGACTTTTAGCAATACTGTAGAGAGCTTCTAGGAAGATACAGGTGAACCACCAACTTTATGCCATGCAGTTAGTAGTCCAGTGCTTTTCCTATAGCACCACAATATTTTCTTTTGGAATGTGTCTAACTCTGTCAAAAGTTTATAAGGACTTTGATTTATAAGGAATAATACCTAGGATTCCTAGTGTGGTGTTGCATGATCAGCACTGGTTTGCAAACCACAATTGGATTTGACAGTTCAAACCCACCAGCTGTTCCTCGGAAACCCTGTACAGGGTCGCTATGAGTCAGAACTGACTCGATAGCACATAACAACAACAACAACAGAATAATATCTATAATATTGGGTTTGTGAAAATTAAATAAGATTCAATATGCAAACTAAGCATCTTTTGGAAGAAACCAAATTAAGGTGCTTTCTTGATTCTCTGCCACTTACTGATCAAATCCTAGCAAGTATGAGTCATCATAAATGAACTCAGAACCCAAATTCCTTTTTCAGTGTCGTCTTCTGTTTGTTGTTCTCATTTTCTCTCTATTCTCTGCCCCATTGACTGGCATTGATATTTGTCTCCTTTGCAATTGGTAATTTTCATGCTTTGACTTCATGGAATTATTTCTTCAATTCCCATAGCTCTTATTTTATCTTGAATTCAGTACTCCTTCTTATTCATGAGGTAATGCTGTGCATCAATAAGTTAAACAGAAAGAATTTTTTAAATAAGTGTACTGAGCACATTGCTAAATCATGATGATAAGAGTAATATACATACATAGCAGTATTATCTTCAAGAAATCAACAGTAGGATATGGAAACTGTGGACATATTTTACATGAAGTTATAGGCTAGATGTGCTAAAGCACCTAATTTGAAGACAGATACATGGCTAGCTTACAGAAATCAAACAATTAGATAACAAAAGATGCCACAGGTAAAAAGATACTGGATTGTTGTTAGGTGCCATGGAGTTGGCTCATATTGATCCTATGCAGAACAGAATGAAAGTCTCCCTTGTCCTGCATCATCCTCACAAATGTTACACACTAGCCCATTGCTGCTGCCACTGTGCAGATCCATCCTTTTAGGGTTCTTCCTCTTTTCCACTGACCTTCCACCTGACCAAGTATAATATCCTTCTCCAGGGACTGGTCCCTCCAGAAAATATGTCCAAAGTATAAGAGACAAAGTCTCATCATCCTGGTTCCTAAGCAGCATTATAGCTGTAATTCTTTCAACACAGATTTATTTGTTCTTGAAATCCATGGTTCTTTTAATATCCTTCTCTAACA
>NW_006408528.1:24902676-24904672 GCF_000296735.1 Chrysochloris asiatica
AGGTTGAATCATTTTCATATCACAGATTGTTAATGATTCCTTCTTCCTCCAATCCTATGCCACATTCTTATTCATACAATCCAGTTTCTAAGATTATTTGTTCATCATACTTACCAAATACATTTGGTAAAAGAATACCTTTGCTGATTTTAAACCATTTAGCATCACCTTGTTCTGTTTTAACACCTACCTCTTGGTCTATGGAGAGGTTCCTAATGAGAACAATTAAGTATTCTGGAATACCTATTCTTAGCAATGTTTTCCAGAGCATGTCATTATCCACATAGCCAAAAGACTGCATAGTCAATTAAGCACAAGTAGACATTTTTTTGTATTCTCTGCTTTCAGCCAAGATCTATATGACATCAGCAATGAAATTCGCATTTCCATGTCCTCTTCTGAATCCAGCCTGAGATTTTGGCAGCTCTTTGTTGATATACTGTTATCATAAACAAAATTTTACTTACATGTGATATTGTTGAATGAATTCCACATTCGATTGGGTCACCTCTCTTCAAATGGGCACAATTATGTACATCTTCCAGTCAGCTGGAAAGGTAGCTGTCTTCCACATTTCTTGGCATAAATGAGAGTGCCTCTAGTGCTGTATCATTTTGTTGAAAGATTACTGTTAGTATTCTGGTAATTCTTGGAGTCTTGTTTTTGCCAATATCTTCAGTTCAACTTGGACTTCTTCCTTCACACCATCTGTTCTTGTGATTATATGCTACTTTTTGAAACACTTGAACATCTGCCATATCTTTTTGCTACAGTAACTTTGTATATGCCTTCCATTTTCTTTGATGTTTTCTGTATCATTCAATATTTTATCTTCAGTATTGCAAGTCAAGGCTTGAATTTTTTCTTCAATTCTTTCATCTTGAGAAAAGATGAGACTGATCTTCCTTTTTGGTTTTGTAACTCCAAGTCTTTGCACATGTCATTATAATGCTTGACATCGTCTTCTCAAGCTTCCCTTTGAAATGTTCTCTTCAGCTCTTTTACGTCATCATTTCTTCCATTTTCTTTAGAATCTCTACATTGGAGGGAAATTTTCATAGTCACTTCTGCCATACAGTTTGGTCTTTTCTTTCTTTCCTGTCTTTTTAATGATCCTTTGTTTTCTTCCTGAATGATATTCTTGATGTCATGTAAAAGCTTTACAGCTCTTTGTTCATTATTGCCTTAATGCATCACATCTGTTCTGGGATTGGTCTCCAAATTAAGGGAGATATGTTCAAGGTCATATTTTGGTTCTTGTGGACTTGTTCTAGTTTTCTTCAGATTTTGCCTGAACTGGCATATGAGCAGTTAGTCATATGATCAACTGTTGGCCCCTGCTCTTCTTTGACTGATGCTATTGAGCTTTTCTGTCATCTTTTCCCACAAATGGAAGAGCTTCTCAACTGCATAAAAAAGCTTTTCAAGAGCTTTTCCCATAGATGCAACCACTCATTTGTAAGTTTATCATACTGTGATGCATGCATGTTGCTGTAATGTTGGAAGCAATGTGACCAGTATTTTAAACACCAGCAGTTTCACCCATAGAGAATAGGTTTCAGGTGAGCTTCTAGACTAAGACAAACTAGGAAGAAGTAGACAGAATACTTCTACATGTTTAGACACTGAAAACATTGTGAACAGCAGTGGAATACTGTTAGATAGCACCAGAATATTGGGTATTGAAACGTTATGAAGAAAACCAGAGTACTGAAAGATATAGTGCCAGAGATAAGACGCAGTTTGGAAGGCACTCAAAATATGCCTGGGGAAGAGCTCCCTCCTCAAAGTAGGGTTGACCATGATGATGAAAATGGAGTTAAAATTCAGGGATCTTCATTTGCAGATGAGAAGCAATTGAAAACATCCATTAACAATCTAGCATAAATCTAGGAAAACCAGAAGTTGTCAAAAATGCAATGCATAAATATAGATACCCTGGTACTGGCCATTTTGAGTCTGACAACCATATTGTTTACTATGTCAGGAATATAAA
>NW_006408528.1:24905982-24906916 GCF_000296735.1 Chrysochloris asiatica
TTAAATGGAGAAAAAAATTGCAGTTGTCAAACATTTCATTTTGCTTGGATCCACTATCAAGACAGGTAAAAAAGCAGCAGTCAAGAAGTCAAAGGACATTGAATTAGGCAAAGAAGTCACACAAGACTCCTTTTAAAGTGTTCAAGAGTAAAGATACCAGTTTCAAGACTAAGAATGTGCCTCATTCAACTCATGGTGTTTCCAATAGCCTCATATGAATGTAAAAGTTGGACAAGGAATAAAGAAGACTGTAGAAGAATTGATTCATTTGAGTTATTCTGTTGGAGAAGAATATTTTAAGTACCATGGACTGCCAGAACAACAAACATATCTGTCTTGGAAACAGTACAGTGAGAATCCTTAGAATTCAGGATGGTGAGAATTCTCTGGCACTTGAAACATTTGGCACATATTTATCAGAAGGGAACAGTGCCTGGAGAAATATATCATGTTTGGCAAAGTGGAGAGTCAGCAAAATACAGAAAGACCCTCACAGAGATGGATTATTACAGTGGCACCAGCAATGGGCCCAAGCATAACAATTATTGTGAATAAGGTGCTAGACTGGGCAGTGTTTCATTCTGCTGTTCATAGGGTCACTATGTGTTGGAATGAACCCAATAGCACCTAAGAACAACAGCTCCCTACAGATGTAGTCAATTTGGTTCTTGGGTATTCCATCTGGTTTGGTATATGTGTATAATTGCCTTTTATGTTGCTTTAAAAAGATATTTGCAATGAGTAAATCATTGGTATTCTAAAATTCTTTCATGCAATCTCTAGCATCATTTCTATCACCAAGGACATATTTGCAACTACTGGCCCTTCCTCTTTGTTTCCAATCTTCCTATTCCACTCACCAATAATTATTGACACATTTTCATTGCATGTTTGAACAAGTTCAGACTAAGGCAGTTGGTGAAATTCTTAAATT
>NW_006408528.1:24908027-24931575 GCF_000296735.1 Chrysochloris asiatica
GATGGCACATAACAACAACAACAATATCTGACAATATATTGAAAGTGCCATGGACTGCCAAAAGAACAAATAGATCCATTGTGGAAGAAGTGCAACCAGAGTGCTCCTTGGAGGCCAATATGGCCAAACTTTGACTCTCATACTTTGGACATATTGTCAGGAGGGATCAGTCACTGCAAAAGGATATCATGTTTGGTAAGGTGAAGAGTCAGAGAAAAAAAGTAAGACCCCCAACGAGATGGCTTGACCAAGTGACAGCATCAATGGACTCAAGCGTAGCAACAGTAGTGATGTTGGCCCAGGATCGGGCAGTGTTTGGTTCTACTGTGCACAACGTCACTGTGAGTCGGTACCGACTCGATGGCCCCTAACAACAACAACAACAGACCTGACAATGTCCCATTGCTATTCATAAGGCTTTCTGTGGCTAAGCATTTGGAAGTTGTCTAGTTCTCCTTTTCCAAGTCTATCTTAGTCTGGAAGGTCCACTGACACCTGTCTCCCACGGGTGGTCCTGCTGATGTTAAAAATATCAGTGGCAAAACTTCCACCATCACAGCAGCATGCAAACCACCACAGTAAGACAAACGGAAAGATAAGTGGTGGAGGATATTAGATAGCATCATGAAGACTGTGATGCAATGTCAGTTCAGAGGAAGAATAGACTAATCCAAGGAGAACAAAAGAAAGAGAATTGTTGAGGCGTAAATGTTTAACTTGGGCATAAATGTGTAATTTTTGCTGTAAAAAAAAAAAGATTAAATGCTATATTCCAGGTATGGAATCAAACTGAATAACAAATCAACATAAGAATAAACAAGGAAAATGCATGAAGTATAAGGTGATGGCTTGGGGTGAAATATAGTATTCTTTCATTCATTCATTCATCCATTCAACAGATTATTGAGTATTCACTTCCAGTCTCTGTTCTAAGTGCCAGTTATACTACAGGAAAGCAAACAAGTAAGCTTCTATTCTAGTGTAAATGAGTAGTAAGAAAATGGCAACTATTGACAACTATCTCTGGATATACTACATTGGGGCTATGAAAGCCTAGAAAATAAGCTTGTTCATTTACTTTTTTTTCTTGTTTTATTTTGTTTTCACATATTTTTCTCTGTTTAGAATGCTAGGACTCTTTGCTTGTTTATTACAACTCATTTTAAAAATTCCTCTAAGGGAAGCCTTATAAGATTTCCCAGATTCAGTGACATTTTCTTACTCTGATAACACTATGTACCTTTTATTTTTAGCATTATCACATTTTTGTTTTACATATTCTTAGGTGAATTTTCAAAATATATCTATTTCCTTGCTGGACTATGAGTTTCAGGAGGGTAGAAACTGTGTCATTCATTTTTCCCCATTACCTAATAGTAGAAGGGATCAATCAATTAATTTTCCATGAAAAATAGATTTCAATGAATACTTTTAAAAGTAAGAATTTGTATAATTATAAAAGAAAAACTCCCACCCCCTCAGTCCACAGGGTTGACAGGGATGGGAAACTTAGCCCAAAATGTGGAGGTGGGGGCTACAAAGGTACCTGGACCAAGAAGCAGTTATTCAAACAGAGCATGGGAACACTGAATGTTTTAAAATTAAGAAACGTGTGCAACAAGGTTGTGTTCTTTCACCATACTTATTCAAACTGTATGCTGAGCAAATAATATGAGAAACTGGGTTCTATGAGGAAAAACGTGGCATCAGGATTAGAGGAAGACTCATTAACAACCTGCAATATGCAGATGATACGATCTTGCTTGCTGAAAGTGAAGAGGACTTAAAATATTAATGAAGATTAAAGAGCACAGCCTTTGGTGTGGATTACATCTCAATGTCAAGAAAACAAAAGTCCTCACCACTGGACTAATAAATACCATTCTTTTCAACAGAGAAAAGATTGAAGTTGTCAAGGACTTCATTCTTGGATCAACTATCAACACTCACAGAAGCAGCAGTCAAGAGATCTGTTTCGTTCTGCTGTGCGTAAGGTCACTATGAGTCGGTTCCGACTCAATGGCACCTAACAACAACAACAACAGGACAAGTAAAACCATATTTTGTGCTAAAAGTTCAATTATGTTAGTTAAGCCACTCCTGTATAGTTTTTCAGAATATAAGCGAAATTAAGAAGAAATAAATGAAAATAGTGACTACATCAATTTTCAAAATGAGAAATTGCCTATAGTCTAAAAATAGCTGATCCATGGTAGAATACTATACTAGATTTTGAAGCATATTTTTTATGTCGTCTTAGGAATGCTGAGAATGTTAGGAGCTACCATGAAATCACTAGTAACAAGTTGTGTCAAACAATCTTCATTTCCTTTTTTGAATATGTTACTAGATTCCTAGATCGAGTGATTGCTGAAGACAAAGATCATAGTAATTTTCAACAATCTCACATGATATCCTTACAGATAAGGGAGATGAATATGTCTGAATGATAAAAGAGGTAAGTGATTGAATGGCCTGAAGAATGTTTGTAGGTGTGTTCCATGCTGGATGAAGATATTTAGTGAAATGGATACATGTTTTCTTTAGCTTAGCTCAATGTTTTACCAATAGAAAGAAAGGAAGAAAGAACGAAATAGAAGGCAGTGCTAATTATACTTGGGGTGGAGGAGGGGAACTTAAATCTAAAACCTTAATGTTGTTGTTAGGTGCCATCAAGTTGATTCTGATTCATAGTGAAAGTTACAGGGTTTCCGAGGAGAGCCTGGTGAGTTCGAACCACCAACTTTGCGGTGGGCTACTTATCCCATAGCTCCATACCAGAACTCCCCAAAACCTGGATTTGTTGTTGTTGTTAAGTGCTGTCGAGCTGTTACCAACCCACAGCAACTGTGTTTGGGGTTTCCAAGGAGCACCTTGTGATCTTGAAGTACCCTACTTATGGATCAAAGTGACTTTGCAGTCCAGGGCATTAGCCCACAATGCCACACCAGGACTTTAACCTTGATAGTTGTAGTTTATATAATGCACAGCAAAATTAAGATAAGCCAAGAAGTGTATATTCAGTAAGAGAAAATTCAGAAATATTTAAGTTGAATTATAAATACATTATATTGAATTCAAATCTAGATAAGGAAAAAAAAACAAAAAACACCTTAGTTTGAGAGTACTTCATAGGAGGAAATGACTTGAAAGATTTAATTTACCATAGGCTTCTTATACCTTGAAAGCAAAACTGAGTAGTAATAAAAATGTGGGCCCAAAAAATGAACTGGGTCAACTCGCAGTGAGAACTCCATTTGTAGCCAAGACTCAGTATCAAGGACTATACTTAAATTCCTATTGTGAAAACAAACATAGATTGCGCCAGTGGATGACTTGTTTCTGAGAGATTAAGTTTTATGTCTCAGCCTGTCATCTTACTTATTAGTTTAGTGATGAAAGCCATGCACAAAATACATTTTGAAAGTTGGTGCAAAAGGCAGCTGGAATCTAGAAGCTCTATGAGTAAAGGGAACAAAAGGGATGCTCTTTATTGTTGTTGTCGTGTGCCACCAAATCCATTTCAACTCATAGTGACCCTGTACAGGGTTTCTGGGAGTGGCTGGTGAGTTTGAACTAATGATCTTTAATTTCCCAGTCCGGTGCTTCTTCTACAGTGCCACACAGAGACTCCCTATAACCTTACTGAGCTTCATCCTGAAAGCAGTGTTTTGAATAACAGGTGCAGACAAGGGGAATTGAGGAGGTGAAGACTGCTGCTTGGAGTGTCTAGGATGAATGAATTGCAAGGTGGGTTTGTAGAAAGAAGGTATCTAGGCAGAAAAAGAGCTTTTGAAATCTGAATTTGGGTTCATTTGGTCTTTGTTATTAGGTTGCTCATATGGAAACTTGGTGTGGCCCTATAGGATAAGCACTGGACTGCAAGGTCAGTTTGAACTGGAAGGGCAGTGGTTCAAGGCCACTCCTTGGAAACCCTATGCAGGGTCACTTTGAGACTCAGGGTTCAAGAGCACTTAACAACAACAACGTAGGGTGAATTTCCCTAAATCAGGCAAAGAATGATAGGGGATTAATACCAAAGTATTTTCCAGAGCTCACAAAAAGTGGGGAGACATTTAAACTCTCTGAAGCCAAAGTGAAGAATTACCAGTGATTATAAAGTTTATAACTCAAAATTATGTATTATTGTTATGGTTGTTAAGTGCTGTTGAGTCAGTTCCAACTCATAGCGACCCTGTATAGACTTAGAAATGACACAATTTCCAGAAAAGGAAGGGCATTCAAAGTCATAAATGTATGCAAGTATTTCTATTTTAAGAAAGATGAATCTTGGTGGAGCAATAGCTAAGCCCTTGGTTATTAACAGAACCGTCGCTTCATATGGAGTCCTGGTGTGATGTTGTAGAATAAAGCACTGGACCACTAGGTCTGTTTGAGCTGCAAGGTCTGTGGTTCAAACTCACCAGTTGCTCCTTGGAAACCCTATATATTGTTGCTGTGAGTTGGAACTGACTCAACGAGACTAACAACAGTGGCCTCATAGAGCAGAGATGTGACAGTTGTGCTGATGTAAAGATTTGCAGCCTTGGAAAGCCTATACTGCAGCTCTACTGTGTCCTATAGGGTCACTATGAGTCATAGTCTGCTTGAAGGCAATGTGTCACTAAATCATTCCAAAGAAACTATGAATAAAATGAAGAGAATGAAAGCTATAAGCAAAAAATGAAATATAATTTTACTTGTGAAAATAATAAATCTAAAAGTGAAAATTAGTTTCTTAGGATTAACATATTTGATACTGTATAAGGAGAAATGAATTATCTTGAGGAGAATGTAGTACTAGAAACTCTCTAAAACATAACATTGAAAGATAAAATACTGGGGAGAAAACAAAAAAGAACTTCAGTGGTACGTCAGATAACTTCAAGTTATTTCACAAACATATAATTAGCATACAAAAAATTTAGGAAGGGTGACAGAAGTAAATTTGTACAAATAAGAATATTTGTAGAATTTTTTTCTTAATTCAATGAAAATTATAATCTAAGGATGCAAAAGGCTTGATTAATTTCAAAAAGATAAAAACACACAAGCATATATTTAAATTTATTAAAGTCAGTTTAAAGGGAAATGGTAGAAGAAATTTGTAAGTAAACTGTAATAAAATGTACACTGTAGGTACACTGGAATAATAAGAAGTAGAGCTGACTTTTGGGAGAAATTATGGAAAAGGACAATAAAACAACACTATTAAAATTACATAAAAACATTTAAATAAAAAGATAAACCTGGAATTTTTATCAAGAGAAAATATTATGCAAAAATGGGGAAAAAAAAAACTAAAACCTTTTCAGCAAGCAAAATTATGACATGATTCATTGGCAGAAGATCTATAGAACATGAAATGTTAAAAGAAATTTTAGGCCAAAGGCCAATGATATAAAATGGAAACTTTGATCTATATAAAAGGATAAAGATCACAAGAATGCCAAAAAGACAGTGAAAAAGATATAATCCAATCAAAACAATGGCTTCCAAGAGTATCTACTCAGCCAGTTAAACTCAAGACAAAGAAATTTATGGTGACCAATTCTGTGAATTGGAGATGTCAGCTTGAGGACTAAGGTGCGCCTGACCCAGGCTATTGTGTTTTCAATAGCCTCATATGGATGTGAAAGCTGGACAGTGAATAAGGAAGATCGTAGAAGAATTGATGCCTTGAAGTGGGGGGGTGGAAGAGAATACTGAAAGTGCCATGGACTGCCAAAAGAACCAATAGATCTGTTTTGGAAGAAGTGCAGCCAGAGTGCTCCTTGGAGGCCAGGATGGCTAAGCTTCGTCTCTCATACTTTGTCCGAAGGAAACAATCGTTGGAGAAGGATGTCATGCTGGGTAAGGTGGAGGGTCAGAGAAAAAGAGGAAGACCTCTAACGAGATGGATTGGCCAGGTGGCATCATTGACGGACTCAAGTGTGGCAGCGGTAGTGAGGTTGGCCCAGGATCTGACATTGTTTCGTTCTGCTGTGCATGGGGTCGCTATGAGTCGGTTCTGACTCGAAGGCACCTGACAACAACAACAACAACAAATTCTGTGATCCCACAAGAGTAATCTTGATAGGCTTTCTTGATGGACACAGGATGATTACAGGGAGTTTATCAGGAAGAAATTTTAAGGAAATTGAAAACTGCATTAGTAAGAAAAAAGCTAGAAAAATTGTTGCAAAAATTTTTTTTTTCCATCACAACAATGCACCTGCTTATTCTTCTAAAGTAACAAGTGCTGTCCTATGAGAATTTCATTTGGAAATCTGAATGTATTCACCCTACAGCCCTGATCTTGCTCTTTCAGGTTTCTTTTTACTCTCCAAATCCAAAGAACATTTAAAAGAAGCAGGATTTGAGTCACTCAAGGATGCCAACATTTTTTCTTTGTTTTTTTTTTTTTTTTGATATGTTGTAAATCAAAGAGGGAAAAATTCTTTCGGAAAGTATTAGAGAGATACAAACACCACCTTCAGAAGTATATAGACCTAGATGGAGGATAGATATGCTGAGAAACAAAGCATCAGATTTTGACGTTTTGATATGTTTGTTTAATAATAGTGTCTATGATTATGTAGCAATACTTTTTGACTTATGTATGTATATAATACATATATGTAAGCATTATCTATTATCTTTTAATTACATGTATTATATTACTGGAATATTATTATATTTAGTTGTTGATGCTGATTCATGGTGACCCATTATGTGCAAAGTAGAACTCCACAGGGTTTAAACCTATGAACTTTAGATGCATTTCCCCAGGCTTTATTTCCTAGGAATGTCTAGATAGATTTGAACTGCCAACCTTTTGGCCAGTTGCTGTTGCTAAGTGCTGTTGAGCTGGTTCCAACTCACAGCAACCCTGTATAGCGTTTCCAAGGATTTAAATCTTTGTGGGAGCAGAAAGTCTCACCTTTCTCCCATAAAGTAAGAAGTCCAGTGTTTAATCATGATGCCAAATTAAATACATATATTAAAAATCCAAAAATCAACCAAATAAAGTAAACTAATAAATATGATAGAAGACTTTAAGCAATCAATCTAAGCCAACAGAAAAACAAGGAACACAGCCTGCAAACAGATATCAAGTAACAAGATGATTGATTTAAACTAGGTATATTAAAACATCACAATACATATAAAAGCCTAAAGGCTTCATTTAAAATAGATAATTTGTCAAACTAAATTAAAGTAAAAAAAAGTCTACAATAAATTCACATAATTACACATACAGAAATAGGTAAGAATGGACAAAGATACAAGATTATATCCAGAAAAAAATTCAGAGTTTTTGCAACTTTATAGTAAGAACCACCCAAATAAAAGTTTGGCAAATAATTTTGAAATCTCATGTCACAAAAGAGGAAATACAAATGGACAAGATGCCATGAAAGATTCTCAACATTCTTGGCAACTAAAGAAATGAAAATTTAAATAACAATAAAAAAACATGATATCATTATTACAAAGGATAAAAGTAAAAAGACAAAACATACTAAACTTTGGAAAGGTTATAGAGCAACTGAAGTTATTATGCATTACTGTTGAATATATAAAATTTTACAATTACGTAAAAAATAGTTTTATAGTGACTTATAATATTAAATGTATCTTTACCATAAGGCCAAGTAATTCTACTCCTAGATATTTACTAAGAAAAATAAATACATATCTCTACACAAAAAATTAACATATATGTTAATGTTGTTATTGTTTTTATTAGGTGCCATTGAGCTGATTACAATTCATAGCACTCTATATGCAACAGAATAAAACACCTCCAGTTCTGCAAACTCTCACATTCATTACTCTTTGAGTCTATTGTTGCAGCCACTGTGTCAGTTTATCTCTTTGAGACGTCTCCTTGTTTTCACTGTCCCTCTACTTCACTAAGTATGATGTCCTTCTCCAGGGACTTGTCCCTCCTGATAGCATGTCCAAAGTTAGTGAGATAAAGTCCCACCATTTTTGCTTATAATGGGCATTCTGACTGTACTTCTTCCAAGACATATTTGTTCATTCTTCTGGCATCCCATGTTATATTCAAAATGTATTCAAAATTATTTTCCAACACCATAATTCAAAGGTTTCAATTCATTCTCAGTCTTTCAATTCATTCATCATCTATCTTTTATATGCATGTGAAGCAATAGAAAATACCAAGCTTGGCTGAAGTGCACTTTAGTCTTTAAAGTGACATCTTTGCTTTTAAACACTTACAAGAAGTCTGTTGCAGCAGATTTTTCTATTGCAATGTTATAAGACTTCTAGACTACTGCTGCTGTTTATTAGTTGTGGATCCAATTAAAATGAAATCATTAACAACTGCAAGCTATTCATCATTTATCATGATTTTGCTTATTGGTCTAGTTGCAAAGATTTTTGTTTTTCTTATGTTGAGGTGTAATCCATACTGAAGGTTGTAGTCTTTGATCATCATTAGTAAGCACTTCCCACCCTCTTGACTACAAGCAAGGCTGTATTATATGGCTGTTAATGAGTCCTCATCTGTTCCTGATGCCACATTCATCTTCCTATAGTTTAGCTATTCAGATTATTTGCTCAGCATACAAACTGAATAAGTATGGTGACATTTTCAACCAAGATCCATCTGAAATCAGCAATGATAGTCCTTGTTCCTTGTCCTTTTCTGAATCCATCTTGAATTTCTAATCATTCCTTGTCAATGTACTGGTGCAATCATTTTTAAATTATCTCCAGCAAAATTTTACTTGTATGTGATACTAATTATATTGTTCAATAATGTCTGCTTGCATATATGAAGGGGCTAGAAAAATTCCATTATCTTTTAGTTCTATTTTTCCAAGAACTTTTTGAAGCACCCTTTTATACTAATATTATTGTTGTTGCAGCTGTTGTTAAGGGCTGTAGAGTCAGTTCTTATTCATATGACCCTGTATAGAGTTTCTGAGGAGTGGGTGGTGGTTTGAACCACTGATCTTGCAGTAAACAGTCCAGTACTTACCCTGACACAACAGGACTCCTTATATCAATTTTGTTAATTACCTTCGAGTCAGTTACAATGCTTAGCGACTGTTTATAGGATCACTTCCAAGAAGCAGCTGGTGAATTTTACCTGCTGACCTTGCAATCCAAACTGACCTTGCAGTCCAGTGTATTATCCCCCAGCACCACACTAGGACTCTGTATGTTATTAGCAGCTTCATAATATACAAAGCCTAGAAACAAATCATGTTCATTAACAATTAAATGCTTAAAATCCTAAGTATTTAGATAAAATGGAGTACTGCACAACAACATCAGAGAAGCATTTGTATAGAACTCTTGGTGTGGTACTATAGATCAGCAATGGGCTGGGAACCACAAGGTCAGCAGTACAAACTCACCAGCTGCTCCTTGGAAACAATTCATAGTTGGCTATGAGTTGAAACCAACTCGATGGCACTAAACAACAACAACAACATAGACAATAGTATGGATTAATATTAAAAACACTATGTTGAGCGATAGACAACAGATATAAAAATATTTCTAAAGTTAGCTTTCATTTATATGAAACTCTACAAAATACAAAACTATCAATAGGAACTGCAAGCAGGTTACTGTTGTTGAGGAAGAATAGCTAGGACAATTAATTGCACAAAATAACTTCTTGGAATGAAGGAATTTTTCAGTATCTTGTGCTTAAATTTACATCTTATGTATAATTTTTTCAAAACACATCAAAATGTGCATTTTAAGAGAGTGCCTTTTTTGTATATAGGTTATGCATCAAGACAGTTTTCTAAAGTAAAAAAATATATATATACTTTCATTAAGACCTCAGCTCATGTTGTAGATTCTTACAAATTAGGGTTTAAATCTCAGTTCTACCCTTAACTATGGGTGAGTTAATTATTCTCTCTGAATTCCTTTTCTCATATTTAAAACAGAAATAATCATAGACCTTAACTCATAGGATTAACAGGAGGATTCAGTGAAATATTGTATGTAAGGTGCACAGTATAATTACAGACAAATATATAATACATGTATTCAGTATATGATAGCTCATACTTTGGAAGGATTAGATTTATCCCTAAGCTACCTTCCAATAAATCTGTAGTAAATTCAACATTGCAAATTCATGGTTGAGTATAATTTGACTGTACTCTGGAGTTTTATCTGTGTGCATTTTGAGAACATTTGACAACATTCAAAGGTTCTATGTGAGATATCCTAGGGAACTCCTCTCAACAGCCACAGAGCTGCAAATTGCTTTTGTGCACATACACAAATGGCACCGTGATGAGAAAGGAAAAGCTTTCCCAACTGTAGCAGAATTAGCCACACAGTTTAATGAATCTATCTGCTAGAAAATTAGCCTTAAGATACAGGAAAACAATACTTAGATGTAAGTAGCCAAACACCCTTCCCAGAAGAATCAAGATACCCTTAGTAAAATGAATGGGCTATTGTGACTTCACAGTCCTAGTGTGGCATTGTAAGATAATCACTGGACTTATCCTACACTGGACTACCCCAAGTTTGGCAGTTCAAACACCCAGCTGCTCCTTGAAAACCCTATATGGGGTCACTATGAGTTGGAACCAACTAGACAGCACTTAACAACAGCATCAATTATGACTTTAAAAGATCAAAAAATGTGATACTGAATTTTTAATGATGCTGATAGAGTAAACTAGAGAATGATACATTTATAGTGCCTGATATCAGCAGAGAAGTTTGTGTGTTGGATTGTTGAAGTCACTATGACCCATTTTGCTGTTTTTATACATGTTTAAGTTTGAGTAGGAAGTTCTGGTGTGGCTCTGTGGGCTAATGAGTTAGATTTCAAAGTCATTTGAACTGCAAGGTTGGTGGTTCAAGCTCACCAGCTGCTCCTTGGAAACCGTATGCAGGATGGTTATGGGTTGGAATCAACTCAAAGGCACTTAACAACAACAACAAAGTTTGAGCACAGCCATTTAAAATATTTATTTTATCTATGAAGAGGGAAGAACTATATAAATGGTTCTTTGGTAACACTTTTTAGGATTCCATGTTTATGTTTAGATGCTACTCGTGGAAGCAGCAGTCAAGAGATCAGACGATGTATTGCATTGGAAAAATCTGCTGCACAGGAACTTTTTAAAGTGTTGAAGAGCAGAGATGTCAGCTTGAGGACTAAGGTGTGCCTGACCCAAGCCATGGTATTTTCAGTAACCTCATATGGATGTGAAAGCTGGACAGTGAATAAGGAAGATTGTAGAAGAATTGATGCCTTTGAGTTGTGGTGTTGGAGGAGAATACTAAAAGTGCCATGGACTGTCAAAAGAACCAATAGAGCTATTTTGGAAGAAGTGCAACCAGAGTGCTCATTGAAGGTCAGGATGGCTAAGCTTCATCTCTCATACTTTGGACATATTGTCCAGAGGAAACAGTTGCTGGAGAAGGATGTCATGCTGGGTAAGATGGAGGGTCAGAGAAAAAGAGGAAGACCCCCAACGAGATGGATCAGCCAGGTGGCATCACTGATGGACTCAAGTGTGAAAGCGGTAGTGAGGTTGGCCCAGGATCGGACATTGTTTCGTTATGCTGTGCATGGGGTCGCTATGAATCGGTTCCGACTAGATGGCACCTGACAACAACAACAACACTAAAAATCTAGTAATAAAATTGTATCATAATATAATGAAATATTCACAGGGAATTGTCTAAGTGTTTCATCTATTGCTTGATATAAAATGATTTTTTCATTTATTATTTTCTTTCCCATGAGCATAATTTCAAACTATAGTGTTTGTAATATAGTCTTATGTAAGTATAACATGAGAACAAAGTATTTTTATTTCTTTTACCATTCTAAAGCAACATAGATTAACAATATTTAATTTATTAATTATAAAACAGAATATTTCCTTTTAAAAAACAAAACAAAACAAAAATCTGTCCATTAAAACGCATTGTTGTTCTTATAAAGTGCCGTCAAGTCAGTTCCGACTCATAGCGATCCTCTCTATAGGATTTCTGAGGAGCAGCTGGTGTGTTTGAACCACCAACCCTGTTGTTGAAACTGAACTTGCAGTTTAGTGCTTATCCTACAGCACCACACCAGGACTCCATTAAAACACATTAGTGAGAGGTAAACACTGTTTCAAAAATAGAACATCTGCCAAATTAAAAGAAAGTGGCAAACATCAGGAAAATTGGGAAAAAATAGACATACTAAAATGAATCGATCTAATACCTGAGAATAATTACACTGATTGATGACCTTCTCTAGATGTAATATAAGATGTTTGGTTTATTCATTTTGTTCCTTAAGACTCTAACATTATTTACATAACTCTTTATCTAATTCATATGTCTGATTATTTTTGAATGCTAAAAATATCTATGTGTCTGCATTGAATTCATAATTTTATCTTTTTAGATAACTGTTTTATTGTTTTCTTCTTGTCTTAGCATTTCTAAGGTGTAGCTTTTTATTAGATTCAAATAGAATGAAAGGTTTGAAGCTACACATAGTATTGCTTTATATAAGTTAACATTTTAAAGATTGATGAAGCTGAATTTTAAGATTGTTGTTGTTGTTAGGTGCCATCGAGTCGGTACTGACCCATAGTGACATTATGCACAGCAGAAGGAAACACTGCCCGATCCTGGGCCAACCTCACCACTGTTGCCACGTTTGAGTCCATCGATTCTGCCACTTGGCTAATCCATTTTGTTGGGGGTCTTCCTTTTTTTCTCTGACCCTCCACCTTACCAAATACGATATCCTTCTCCAGCAACTGCTCCCTCCTGACAATATGTCTGAAGTTTGAAAGGTGAAATTTGGCCATCTTGGCTTCCTAGGAGCACTTCTTCCAAAACGGATCTATTGTTACTTTTGGCAGCCCATGGCACTTTCAGTAATCTCCTCCAACACCATAACTCAAAGGCATTAATTCTTCTACAGTCTTCCTTATCACTGTCCAGCTTTCGCATGCATATCAGGTTATTGAAAACACCATTGCTTGGGTCAGGTGCACCTTAGTCCTAAAGCTGACATCTTTGCTCTTCAACATGTTAAAAGGTCTTATGCAGCAGATTTGCTTAATGCAATACATCTACATCGTTTGATTTCTTGACTACTGCTTCCATGAATGTTGATAGTTGATCCAAGAAGAATGAAGTCCTTGACAACTTCAATTTTTTTCTCCATTGATAAGAATGATGTTTATTGGTCCAGTGGTGAGGATTTCTGTTTTCTTTACATTGAGATGTAATCCATACCAAAGGCTGTGCTCTTTGATTTTCATTAGTAAATGTTTTAAATCCTCTTCACTTTCAATAAGAAAGGTTGTATAATCTGCATTTCGCAGGTTGTTATTGAGTCTTCCTCCAATTCTGATGCCATGTTTTTTGTTTGTTTTTTTTTCATAGAACCCAGCTTCTCAGATTATTTGCTCAGCATACAGGTTGAATAAGTATGGTGAAAGAATACAACCTTGTCACACATGTTTGTTAATTTTAAAACATTCAGTGTTCCCATGTTCTGTTCGAACAACTGCTTCTTGGTCCAGGTACAGATTCCTCATGAGCACAATTAAGTGTTCCTGAATACTCATACTTTGCAATGTTGTCCATAGCTTGTCATGATCTACACAATCAAAAGCCTCTGCATAGTCAATAAAGCACAGGTAAACATCTTTCTGATATTTTCTGCTTTCAGCTAAGACCCATCAGACATCAGCAATGATATCCCTATAGCAACCATTTAATCACTCATCAAACACTAAGGAAATCACAAATATGCATGACAGATTTTGTGATAGTGAGGCACTAGAGATATAAAGTTGAGTAGCATAATAATTACTTATATTACAAGTCTTATTTGGAATAATTAGCAGAAAAAAAATTAAGTTTGATATGAGACACTAAATTAATATTTCTTTCCTCTGAATATTTTCTGTTTCAATTATCTGTGAATCATAATTTTGATACTAGACATTGATTTGGTTTGGTTCAAGTAGTTGATAGAAATGTGAAAATGTTGTGATCATAAACAAAAAATCTTGACAATTTTATTTTAATCCTAAATTGGTAAATGATATTCAAAACTGTAAAACTTTATAATTATAAACATGTTGCAAAAATTTTAGATTAACATGATTTTACTTCTAATTATTACAATAAAGGAAAATATCACTACAAGTTAAAATACATGAAGCATTATGTTTCAAGTTATTAATTTTCAGGAAAATTGGTGCTTCATATAGAACTGAAATTTTTTTTTTTTCTTTTTCAATGGATATTTTCCTGAGAAATCTTGGATACTTTCATCACGACTCTGTCTTGCGGTCCTTTTCAGACATATAAAATAAGAGAACACACTTGGGGGAAAAGGAATTTCTTCAAACTCCCTAATGTTTTAGATATTGGGTTACAATATATGTACATGTGCTCTTTTACTTCCTTTTCTGAGAAACAAGGTATGAAGTAAGCAGGATGATTTTACTCTAAATTTATGTTATAAGAATCTAATCATCATGGCATATTGTTAATGACTAATGGTTCTTCTAGTCTGCCTTATGTATGTACAGCCATAGGATCAGGTTAAGTTCATTGAAAAGTTCATGGTTTTAGAATTTAATATTAAAGTTGGCAGTGAAATATGAATATTTTGATTACCACTTTTATACTGAGCAAAATACACAATTTAAGGAGTACATTTTCTGTCTTTAATTTCTAGTTCATTCCTCATCACCAGAGCATACTCATTTTTAATGTTTCTCAAAACTTTTCTCTTAAGAGCAGAAATGTTGGAGTTAACCATTAATATTAAGATTCTTTATATAGCGAAACAGTGTACTTAAAGGAAATCATTAGAGATTAACTGGATGATACTGACTCATGACAACCGGTGTTCTTAACAGAAATATAAGGACCTCCCCTCCCAAAACATCTTTAATGTAAAAAATGTGTGCTTGCTATCTAGGGAGAGACTGAAGCAATAGAACAGGAGTTATAATCTCAAAAAAAAAAAAATCTGCTAACTTCATTCCTCTTTGGGACAAACTAAGACATCTTAACTATCACAATTTCTGAGTACCCTAAACTACAACTACATGTATATTGCTACTGGAAAGAACTCTAAATTTAGGACTATATTTTACATTCTACAGGTATCTAACAATAGACTTTCATGTACATTTTTATTGCTTGAAATCTGTAGAACTGATCTCCTTCCATTGATGTTTGTTACTTGGACTTAGTGGATCTGATCTATGCACAGAAGGATTTAAGAGAACTGAATGTCTGTGTATTTTAGTAATCTATGAATGGAAAGTAGTGACTTCCAATTTCAGTGGTTTAAATTACAGTAGCATTTACTACAAGAAAGGATGTATACATCCCTTTTTGTAAAAATAATTTTATTTTGTTTGTTCTTGGAAATATATACAGCAAGACATACACTGATTCAACAATTTCTACATGTACAACTGAGTAGTAGTCATTCCATTCTTTGAGTTGTATAACCGTTTTCACTCTCTTTTTCTGAGTTATTCAGAAACATTAACATAAATTATGTCCCCTAAAATTTTTGTCTAATCTTTTGAATAGTTGATATTAACTGAATCTTATATAGATATGTTCTTTAAAAAGCATAATGCTTAAAACAGACATCTTTACTAGTTAAGCCAAACTATTGTTTGGTTCTAAGAAGACTTCAGGGAATATACTTGGTTTAAGGCTTAAATATTGTCTTAAGGTAATAGTTTCAGGGGTTCATTCAATATTTCATGACTCTAGAAAGTTTGGGGTATATGAAAATTTGAAATTTTGATCAGCATTCCCCCTTTTGATCAAGATTCTTCTGTATTATCTTGGATCACAATGTTTAGTAATAGTAGCCAGGCATCACCCACTTCTAGTCTCATTGGCAAAGGGGGCAGTTCTTCATGTAGGCAGTTAGCCACAGATTCCATTTCCTCCTCCTATTCTGAGTCTCCTTCTTTCTGTGTTATTGTGGGTGAATGCAGACCAATTGTGCCTTGAATGGCCAACTTGTATAATTTTAAGGTCCAGGCACTGTGAGATAGAACAGAAATACTGAGGGTGTTATTAAATCAGTTAACTGGTCTACTTTTTTTTTTATTAATTCTTAGAAAACATGTTAGTCTATTGTAGAGTTACCTACAAAACTGAATGCCAGTGATTTTTAAGAAAGTCCTGATGTGGCACTATACAATAATGCTCTGGACTGCAAGGTTAGTTGAGTCTCAAGGTCGGTGGTTCAAACTCACCAGTTGCTCCTTGGAAATACTATATATAGTCACTATGAGTCGTAACTGACTTGACAGCACTTAACAATGACAACAACATATTTCAATAATATTTTTTGTGCTATACAATTTCCAATAATTGTTTGACCATTCAGTAAATGCAATTATTTATTTCTTTGTGATTCAGCATTCCCTTTTTGTTTAAAAAAAAAAAAAATTTGAATATGTATCATTTGTTTAACCTATTATATCCTTTACTGGCTGAAAACAATGTCTATTTATTTGTTGATTCATTTAAATGTCATTGTTCAGACTGATGCTTTGTGAGACTCTTTATTTTTGCTTGAATACTAAAATGTATTACAAGGAATCTCTCTAAATAAACAGTGGTGTAAAGAGTTGGATGTGATCCTGTTTAAGGATTGACTACAAAGATGCCTTCACATTGAATCAGAGGAAGACTTTTACAAATTGTAAATGTTTTCTGACTTCTTTCTGACTCATTAAAGCTTTTGTGTATCCTGCCAGATGTTTGATACCCAAAGGGACAGTCAGTGCATATAGAAAGAAGAAAAAGGGTGACTGGTAGAATATTTGCCTTGGAAAAGCTCTGTAGTGTTTTCTTGCTTTTCCAGTAAGTTTCCCTTTTTAGTATCACTCACTTTTTTTTTTTTAACAAACTTCATCCATTCTCCAAAGCATGCACCCACACTTTTTTGCAGGAGTTGCATAGTTTTGTATTATTTACTTTTATATCAAAACTTTTTGGTTAGATTAATACTTTTAAAAGATAATGTCTGTAAGATTCCAGCCCTCATTCATTAAGGTACATTACAAACATTGTCAGTCTTGTTCATAAACAGATGAATAGAAGATTTCTCAAAATAATCAAAATTACTTTAGGAAAGTTTTTGGTCCTTAACATACAAAGACTAAATAACTTTTGGTTTCTCATTGGAGTTTGGATGCTATATTATAAATCTCAAGAGACTACATGTAATAAATACAATAATTTTTTCTAATTAGTGTTTATTTTATAAGAGCAATAAAACAGCAGTCACATGTACAATATGTGGAATTGTTAATTATGGAAGTAATCTCAAAAGAATAATTTCATAATATAAAAAGGATATAATATTAACTACTAAAGCTAAAATGTTTAAAGTCATGAAGAACTTTATTAGTATTGTAAATAACTACAAACAGTACAAAAAAACAAGTTAGGATGAATAAAAGGAAGACCTCCACCCCCCTCCTCCAACGGGATGGATTGGCACAGTGGCAGCAGCAATAGGCTCTAGTTTAACAGTGATTGGGCAATGTTTCATACTGTTGTGCATAAAGTCTCTATGACTTGGAATCGATTTGGCATCACCTAACAACAACAGCAGCATATAGTTATATATCTCTGAATTTATGTAGTAGAAACTTACATAAAGGCTAGTTTGAAAAAAGGCATATATATCAGTGTAAGGACTTAAAAACAGTTAAATAAGAATAAAATCTGTCTCTGCTCCTGTATGGCACCGATGCAATTGACTAAGAAAGAAGACTCTGAGTTGTCTTTCTAATACAAGTGATAAATTCCTTTGCAAGGCAACATTTTTCTCTATTTTTCCTGGCAGAATAAGACAACCTTGCACAACAAACAACTGCCATGTTTTCAACAACTAAGTTAACTGAGTAACACAAACAATATATGAAGGAGTTTGGCAGTTACCAGATAGTTATTTAAAAGTTTAAGCTTCATAGAATAATTATCCATTTGAGATCAGAAGGGCAACGTGTATTCAGGGAGAAAGTTCAGAAAAGTTATGAAAGAAGGAAGAATGGAAGCAGGCTACACAGGGAGGAAGTGGGATAAGTGATAATACATTATAGGGATTGCAGTCAGTGAGATAAAAAAAAATGTGTGGATTGCTGAATGGAAAACTATTCTACTCTGAAAACCTTCGCACAATTCACAATAAAGTTTTTTTGTTTTTGTTGTTTAAATTGAAGCTTCACTTTCATTGATGGAGAAAGTTGCCAGAATTTTTACAGGGAATTATTTGAATTTAGGTGGGTAAAGCTTTGGACTGCTAACCACATGTTGGCTGTTCAAATACACCAGCTGCTCTGTGGGTGAAAGATAAGGCAGTTTGCTTCTGTATACATTCACAACCTTGGAGACCCTATGGAATAGTTCTGCTAATTCCTGTAGGGTTGCTATGGGAAATCTTCTCAACAGCAATGCATTTGATTTTTTTGAGGTGTACTCTTTTTATTTGTAGCAGGTAGAGTGTGACTGATTTAGACATCTAATTCAACAAGACAATTTCTGACATCAAGAAATATATAGTCGTATAAGAGACATATGCAAAATCATAATTGCAAGGGAGAATGAACAATATAACCATAAATACATATACAAATAGGAGAAAAAGGGACCATTAACTGTATTGGATAATTCAGGAAAGGATATGTTGCTATAAACATGGTGGCTCTATATGATAAGCACTGGACTGCAACCACAGGGTCCATGGGTGAGCCTGCAAATCACTCTGTGGGAGAAAGATGAAGCTTTCAGCTCAATGAAGATTTAAAGTATCAAAAACCCTATATTATACAGGGTTGCTAAGAGTAGGAACTGATTCAACAGCACCTACCAACAATATTGCTATAACTAAGACCTTTTTAAAGTGTTGAAAAGCAAAGATGTTAGCTTGAGGACTAAGGTGTGCCTGACCCAAGCCATAGTATTTTCAATAACCTCATATGCATGCAAAAGCTGGACAGTGAATAAGGAAGATCTTAGAAGAATTGATGCTTATGTTGTTGGAGTTATAGTGTTGGAGAAGAATATTGAAAGTGTCATGGGCTGCCGAAAGAACCAATAGATGTGTTTGGAAGAAGTACAGCCAGAGTGCTCCTTGGAGGCCAAGATGGCCAAACTTCGTCTCTCATACTTCGAACATATTGCCAGGAGGGACCAGTCGCTGGAGAGGGATATCATGTTTGGTAAGGTGGAAGGTCAGAGATAAAGAGGAAGCCCCCCAATGAGATGGACTGGCCAAGTGGCAGCATTATTGGACTCAAGCTTGGCAATTGCAGTAAGGCTGGCCCAGGATCGGGCCAGTGTTTCGTTCTGCTGTGCATAAGATTGCTGTGAGTTGGTACCAACTCAATGGTACCTAACAACAAAAACAAATGTGTAAGTAGGGATAAAAATTATGTGAGAAAGAATTATCTCTTGGAAGAATCATAAATAGCATAGGCCAAAAGGCAAAGAAGAGCTCAGTAGAAAAGACTGGAGCGTCAAAATGCTTGTAGAAAAATACCATTGTCTAAAACTTCCATTTTTTCACAAACTTTTTGAAGGCCCCTAGTAATGTTAGTGGTGGTGTGCTGTGTCTCCTCCTGTGTGTCACCACTGACCTGGTGGTGCAAACAATGTTGAGGTCCAGTGCTTATCCTACAGAGCCACACAAGGACTCCTGAAGCCTCCTGTTATTGTTAAGTGCCGTCGAGTCAGTTCTTACTCTTAGCGGCTTTATGTGCAACAGAACGAAACACTGCCCAGCCCTGCACCCTCCTCACAAATGCTGCTATACTTGAGCCCATTGTTGCTGCCATCATGCCAATCTAACTTGTTGAGGGTCTCCCTCATTTTCTCTCTCCCTCCACTTTACCAAGCATGATGTCTTCAGGTACTGGTCCTTTCTGATAGTACATTCAAAGTATGAGAGACAAAGTCTGGTCATCTTGGGTTCTAAGGAACCTTCTGACTGTACTTATTTAACAGATTTGCTTGTTCTTCTGGAAGTCCATAGTACCTTAAATATTCTTCTTTAAAACCATAACTCAAATGCATCAATTCTTCTACGGTCTTCCTATTCATTGCCCAACTTTCACATGCATTTCAGGTCATTGAAAATACCATGGCTTTGGTCAGGCACAATTTAATCCTCAAACTGACATCTTTGCTCTTGAACACTTTAAAGGGGTCTCATGCAGCAGATTTGCATAAGCCCTCTGTTGTTACTGTTTTGTGCCATTCAGTCAGTTCCAACTCACAGCGACCCTGTGTAGGGTTTCCAAGGATCAGCTGGTGAGCTTGAACTGCTGACCTTGCAAATGAAACAGTTTTGTAGTCTGGCACATTAACCAACAGTGTCACACCAGGACTCCAAAGCCTCTGAGTTGTTGTTGTTCTTGTTGTCAGGTGCCATCGAGTTGGAACCGATTCATAACGACCCCATGCACAGCAGAACAATGTCCGATCCTAGGCCAACCTCACTACTGCCACCACACTTGATGCCATCAATGATGCCACCTGGCTGATCCATCTCGTTGGGAGTCTTCCTCTTTTTCTCTGACCCTCCATCTTACCCAGAATGACATCCTTTTCCAGTGACTGTTCCCTCCTGACAATATGTCTAAAGTATGAGAGATGAAGCTTAGCCATCCTGGCCTCCAAGGAACACTCTGGCTGCACTTCTTCCAAAACAAATCTATTGGTTCTTTTGACAGTCCATGGCACTTTTAGTACTCTCCTCCAACACCACAATTCAAAGACATCAATTCTTCTACGATCTTCATTATTCACCATCCAGCTTTCATCCATATGAGGTTATTGAAAATACCATGGCTTGGGTCAGGTGTACCTTAGTCCTCAAGGTGATATCTTGGCTCTTCAACACTTTAAAAAGTTCCTGTGCAGCAGATTTGCCTAATGCAATACGTCGTCTGATCTCTTGACTACTGCTTCTGCGAATGCTGATAGTTGATCCAAGAAGAATGAAGTCTCCAAGTATATGGTAAATATTTAATGAGAATGACTATGGTGACTCAAAAAATGGTGGAAAATGCAGAACCTTGATTATTAGTATCAGTATCAATAATTGATTGCTGTGTAGTAAACTTCTCCAACTCTTAGTAACTGAAATCAACTATGCTACAGGATAAGCACTGGTGTGCAAGGTAGGTTTGAACCTCAAGGTCAGTAATTCAAACTCACCAGCCATTTCTTGGAAACCATGTCTATACAGGGTCACCATGAGTCAGAACCATCTTGATGGTACTTAACAACAACATGGTGTGGACTGGCAGATTGAACATTACTTCTGCTAATGTCACCCAGGATCTCTTATACAACTACCCTAGTTCTCTACCATATGGTGTCTTATCCTTCAGTATTCTCTGCTTTTTCACTACATGGTGGTCTCAGGGCTCCAAAAGAGCAAGTGTGGAATCTGCAACATCTCTTTAATTCTAGGTTCTGAAATTTGCACCATGTTAATTCTGTCACATTCTCTGATACAAAGAATAACACAAAACTTTCTCAGAGTCAGTAGGATAGAGAAATTGATGAACTGTGTGAGTTTGTAATGACTTAGGTCAGTGTGATATTCAAACTGTCTCTAAGAACTCTCTTAATTAACATTGATAAGTATGACCAAGTGGTCCAAGAAGTAAAAACAAGATAAAGATGTTATTAAAGATAGTTTTGGCGATACTGACACTAACATCTAACCTAGATACTAACATCTAACCAAGATTTAGCCAAAATGTTGCCAGAAGTAGGTAGCAGTAATAATGAAATGGGAGAGATGGAGTAGGAGATGTCAAGAAAATGGAATATAGAGTCTAATAAAATATGAGGGTTGCTATACCTAAAAAGGAGTCCTGGTATGGCACTGTGGGTTAATGTGCCAGACTTCAAAGCTGTTTGAACTGCAAGCTTGGCAGTTCAAGCTCACCAGCTGCTCCTCAGAAACTGTACACAGGGTCCCTCTGAGTCAGAACTGACTCAATGGTAATTAACAACAACAACATACCTAAAAAGGAGTCCTGGTGTGGTGCTGTGGGTTAATGGGTTGAACTGCAAAGTCAGTTTGAACTGCAAGGTCAGCAGTTCAAGCTCACCAGCTGCTCCTTGGAAACCCTATATAGGATCGGAACTGACTCAGTGGCACTTAACAACAACAAACAATAATACCTAGAAAGGAGTCCTGGTATGGCATTGTGGATTAATGCACTGAACTGCAAGATTGGTTTGAATCGTAAATTTGGTGATTTAAGCTCATCAACTGTTCCTCAGAAACTCTATGCAGGGTCACTGTGTGTCAGAACTGACTCAATGACACTTAACAATACCTAAAAAAGTTGGAGAGGGTTCACCAGTAAGGACTCCTGATTTGAGATTAAGTTTAATGAGACAGAAAATTAGCATTCCTTTGTTTGATTCATCCTCTGTTGTCAATAATCTTGAATTAAGAGCTATTTAAAATATTGTTAAGGAAATGATAGAAGTCCTAAATAAATGAAGGGAAATCTCATATTCATAGATTAGAAAATTTAAAGGTGCTAAATGACAATTCCATCAAAATTAGCTAGTAGATTTAATACAATTTCTATAATTCCAACAGTTTTTTTTTTTCCTGTTAATTCTCCAGAAATTAACAACTTGAAAGTAAAATATAGAAGACATGCAAGGCCTAATAAAGCTAAGGCAAATTTTTTTTCAAAAGACAATCAAAAAAGAAAAAAAGCACATTTGAAGGTCTTTCACATCCAGATTTGAAAACACACTAAGCTATAGTTGTCAGTCATTGCGGTCCTGGTACAAACAGATATAAAGATCAACAGAATAAAAATAACAAACTTGAAATAAACTCTAACATTCATAGTCAACTAATTTCTGGCAAAGGAACAAAGGCAATTCAATGAGAAAAGGGCAATCTTGTTGGCAAATTAGACTGGAAATTCTCAGGCAAAAAAGTTAAACTTAGATCTTTGGCTCATACCAAACACAAAAACTAATTCAAAATGGATCACAGATTTAAAAGTAAGGGATAAATCAATAATACTTTTAGAAGAAGAAGAAGAAGAAGAAGAAAAAAAACAGGAGAAAACGCTCTAAGATTTTAGATTAAACAAAGATATTTTAATATTAGATGTCAAAACCATGGTACATAAAATAAAAATCATTGTATTCAATCTCATCAAAATGAAAATTGAAAAATGTTGTGCTCCAGTACACAATATTAAGGAAATGAAATATTAAATAACTAACTGGTTTAGAATATTTGCAAAACATAGAATTGATAAACTACTTGTATTTAGATCAAGAAATAAATCTTGCAATTCAATCATAAGATTACCAAATTTTAATATGGATGAGAGATTTGAGTAGAGATGTCACAAAACAAAATATATGCATAGCTAATAAGAATAAGAAAATGTGTATAGCCTCTTTTGATATTATGAAAATGAAAATTGCAATTAGATAAAATATCACATCTTTTAGGATAATATATATT
>NW_006408528.1:24931675-24943746 GCF_000296735.1 Chrysochloris asiatica
ATATAGTGAGCCTGTGTACAGTTTCTAAGGAGCAGCTGATAGATTTAAATTTCAGTGTTTATCCTACAGCTCCACATTGGGAGTCCAAACAACATTTTCATACAACTCAGTAAATTTCACCTTTAGATATCAATGCAGTAGAAATAAAGCATATGTCACTCAAAAGGCTTGTTCATATGTTCACATGTTCATAGAAGCATGATGAACAATCACAAAAAACTAGAAACAACCTGGATATTCATACACTCATGAATAGTTAGGCAAAATGTTATTTGTCCACCAGCGGAATACGAGTCAGCACTATAAAGGAACAACTATAAATAAAACTCAAAAAAGACAGTGCTAAAAGAATCCAAACATAATAGACCGTGTATTGTATGATTCCATTTATATGAAATGAGTATAAAAAGCAAACAATATGGTAGTGGTTTCCTGGGGCTGAGGGTAGGAATTAAGTTGAACTCTAAATAGGCATAAGTGAATTTATTAGGGTAATAAAAATTTTCTAAAAATTTATTGTAATAATTGCACAAAATGTACTAAAATCATTATTTTTTTTAAAAAAAATAATAACATGAAGAGGAGGAAGAAGAGGAGGGAGAGGAGGAGAAAGAAGAAAAAGAAGTAGATTGAGGAAGAAGACGACACAGGAGTTTCCATTTAATAAAACCCTCAACTCGGAGTTGGACCACACAGGAAAGTAAGACTGAACTAGTGCAAAGTTCTCTAGCCTAGATATCAGAACAGGAGATTACTAGGACAGCTTTACTTTCTAATATGAATGTTGTGTTAGCATTTCTCATTCTCAGTGGCTTCAATAATTAAAAGAGCATTTTTAAAAAGATGATTGTTAAAATCCATAATCAACAATAAAATTCTATTAAGTTTATTCATATTTTAGAAATTAAAAAAGGCATCCATGAAATTGTAGAATGGGGTGTGATACTATGAAGTTACCATACTTTAACCAATTTTTCTAGCAGTTCTGTAATTTTGAAATGTTCATGAAAACATAATTTGTAAGTCATTGGACCAGTCACGTTTTATTGGTTATTCATGATATATAAGCTGTGGATGCTATAGAAACACACAAAAAATTACAATGTATAATACCAACTTGAAGGAACCTTTCATTCTCAAAATAAAAATTATAAATGGATCATACAACTTGCAGAAGAATGTAAAAGGAAATGACTCATATAAAAGTACAAATAAAACACTAAAGGAGTTTAGGGTCAAGAGAGATTATTTATGGCTAAAAGAATAAGAAGGTCCTTTATGATTGGTATGTAATTTGAGTAGAAACTTGAAAGATAGGTACGATTGGAATATTTTAAATCATGTAGAATGTAGTTCCATTTGGAAAGAGTGTGTGAACATTAAAAGAAAAAATTGAGAAAATGTTACTATTTGGTTGTAGTATGAAAGTTGTTGTTAAGAAGTTCCGTCAAGACAGTTCTCACCCATAGCAAACCTGTATAATGTTTCCAAGGAGCAGGTGGTAAACTTGAACAATCTACTTTGTGGCTCAAACTCACATTGCAGTCCAGTGCATTAACCCACAAAGCCACACCAGGACTCCAGTAGAAAAGTACAAGAGTAGAATAAAGAGATGTAAAGTTAGTACATGTGAATTAGATTGGGGAGGATTTTGAATGTTAGGTAACCTTTCATTGATTGTTGATGGAACATTTCCACAGTCTTTAAGAAAAGAGGAACACTATCAGAGACTTACTTTGAAAATCATTCTGGTTGTTCTGGGAAAGGAGAAATAGGAAATTTTTAACTTGTTCCAGAGGCAAAAATAACATGACTGCTAACATATGAATAAGACATGGAGTGATTTACTGGAGATTGGAATGTGAAAGTTGTAAATAAAGGGGAACTTTTAATGATAGAAACCATGCTGGAGATCACATGATAGAATTTTGCAAGACCAATGACTTGTTCATCACAAATACCTTTTCCCAACAATATAAAGGATGACTGTACACATGGAGTAGTCCTGGTGTGGATAAACAATGGGCGGCAAGGACAGATTGAATCACAAAGTCACTGGTTCAAACTCACCAGCCACTCCTCAGAAACCTTGTACACGGTTGCTATGAGTCAAAACAACTCAATGGCACTTAACAATAACAAATGCACATGGAAGGACTCCTGGTGTGGCACTGTAGGATAAGAACTGGACTGCAAACTACAAGATCAGCTGTTCAAACCCACCAGCTGCTCCCCTGAAATACTACGCAGGGTTGCTATAAGTTGGGAGCAACTCAACAGCACTTAACAACATACACATGGAACACACTAGATGAATCAAATTGACTGCATCTGTGGGAAGAAATAATGGAAAAGCTTAATATTATCAGCCAAAATAAGGGCAAGGGTCTTGTAGAACAGACCATCAATATCTCTTATGCAAGTTTAAGCTGAAGCTGAAGAAAAACAAGTCCATGAGAGTAAACTATGATGTTTAGTAGATCCCACTTGAATTTAAAGACTGTCTCAAGAACAGATTTGATGCATTAGACACCAATGACTGAAGACCATAAGAATTTCAGGATGACTTCAAAAACATCATACATGAAGAAAGCAAACCAGCACTTAAAACAACAGGAAAGAAAAAAAATGACAAAATTGGATGTCAGAAGAGACTCTGAAACTTTTTATTTAGCACAAAGAAGCTAAAGCAACTGGAAGAAACGATGAAATGAAAGAAAAACTTCAAAGGGTAGCTTGAGAAGATAAAGTAAAAAATATATAATGAGATGTGCAAAGTTCTAGAAATAGAAAACCAAAAAGGAGAACACATTCAGCATTTCTTAAGCTGAAAGAACTGGGGGAAAAAATTTTCAAGCCTCAGTTTGCAATATTGAAGGATTCTATGGGCAAAATAATGCTGGAAATATCAAAAAAAGATGAAAGGAATACTCAGAATCACTGTACCAAAAAAGAATTGGTCAGTGGTCAATCAGCTGTTAATATTGAAGTATGTGAAGTCCAAGAAGTACTAAAGTTATTGGTGAAAACCAATGTTAATATTAGGTATATAACATCAATATTAATATTAATTGACTTCAAGAATATATCACCATGTAATTCTCATAATAATTACTATATAGTAATCTCTATATCAGCACATCATTGAGAAACAAGCATAAGACTAATTTGGCGAAGTCACAAACTAGGAAATGGTAAAGACAAAATATAAACAAAATTCTATTTGATTTCAAAGATTCACTTAAGCTGTTTCCCCCTGTTATTTTTCTGCCATGCTTCCATTTCCTTTGATCAGATGATATTCTTTCAGTTCATCTAACATGGTGTCAAGTTTTATGTACATTCTATATATACATTGGGAGTCCTGGCTTGGTGCTGTAGGATAAGCATTGGACTGCTAACTAAACAAAGGCAAAACCACCAGCTGCTCCTTGGAAACCCTAAACAGGGTTGCTATGAATCAGAACTGACTCAGTAACATTTAACAAGGTATATACGAAGGGTTCAGGTGTAGCTCTATAGGATAAGCACTGGGCCAATAACCAATAGATTGGCTGATCAAACTCATCAACTGATCCTTGGAAACCCTAAACAGGGTTGTTATGAATTGGAGCCAACTCAATGGCGCTTAAAAATATTATCATCAACAACAACATATATACATACATACGTACCACCACTCATCTGTCAGTGTGTGATACTTTGGTGTCTTATGCATTGCTTCAAAAGAAAATGGAAGGAATACACAGAATCACTACCAAAAAGAATTGGTCAATGCTCCACCATTTCAAGAGGCAGCATATGATCAAGAACCAGTGGTACTGAAGGAAGAAGCTCAAACTGCACTGAAGCCATTAGAAAAAACAAGGCTACAGGAACTGACAATGCAAATTGAAATGTTTCAGAAAACTGCTGCGGTGCCGTAAACACTCATCAATGCCAAGAAATATGGAAAACCATTTCCTGGCCAACTGATTGAAAGAGATAGACATTTGTGCTCATTCCAAAGAAAAGTGACTCAACAGAATGTGGAACTCTGTGAACAATGTCATTAATATTACATGCAAGTAAAATTTTAATGAAGACAATTCAGAAATCTTTTCAGTAGTACATAAACAAGGAGCTGCCAGAAATTTGAGCCACATTCAGAAGAGGATATAGAACAAGGGATATTCCAGATCTTGACTGAAACCAAAGAAATACCTGAAAGCTGTTTGTTTTTGTTATTGTTGTTAAATGCCATCGAGTCCATTCTGGATTATTGTGGCTCTCTATAGGGTTTCCAAGGAGCAACCAGTGACCTTTAACTGCCAAACTTGTGGTTAGCAGTCCAGTATTATCCTACAGTGCCACACCAGGACTTCTGAAAGATGTTTACTTGTGATTTATTGAATATGTAAAGGTTGTGTACATTGTAACAAACCATGGATAATATTGAAAAGAATGGGAAAGCCAGTACACTTAATTGTGTTCATGAGAAGCCTGTATATAGAGCACAAGACAATCAATAGAACAGAACAATAGGATACTGAAGAGTTCAGAATCAGGAAATGTGGTTGTATCCTTTTACCATACTTATTCATTCTGCATACTGAGAAAATAATCTGAGAATATAGAGTATATTAAGAATATGACATCAGGATTGGAGGAGGATTCACTAGCTACCTGTGATATACAAATGACACAATCTTGCTTTCTGGTAGCAGAAGAGGACTTGAAATATTTACAGATGAAGATCAAAAACTACAGTCTTCAATCTGGACTACAATTCAAAGTAAGTAAAATGAAAATCCTCATATAACAACATATAAAATCATGATAAATGGAGAAAGCACTGAAGTTTCAAAGACTTCATTTAGCTTGGATCCATAGTCCATGTTCATGGAAGCAACAGTTGATAAATGAAATGACATATATGCATTGGGCAAATATGCAGCAAAAGCTCGCTTTAAAGTGTTAAAGAGCAAAGATGTCTGGGATGAATAAGGCATCCTTTACCCAAGTCAAAGTATTTTCAATCACCTCATATGTATGTGAACAATGGATAAAGAAGACTAGAAAAGAACCAATGTGTTTGAAGTATGCTGTTGTAGAAGAGTATTGGAAATACCCTGGGCTGCTAAAAGAACAAACCAATTTGTCTTGGAAGGAGTGCAGCCAAAAGGATGGCAGCACTTCATCATTTGTACCTGGGATATATTGTCAGGAAGGACCATTATCTGGTGAAGGACAGCATGATTGATAAAGTGGATTATTTTTGTTGTTGCTGAGGGCCATCTAGTCGGTATCGATTCATACCGACACTAGGCACAACACAACAGAACACTGCCTGGTTCTGCGTCTGCTTTACAATCATTGTTATACTTGGTTCCATTGCTGCTGCTACTGTGCCAATTCATCTCATTGGGGATCTTCCTCTTTTTCACTAATGCTCTGCCAAAAATGATATCCTTCTCTTGGGACTGGGCCCTTCTGATAATATGTCCGAAGAATGAGAGACAACGTCTGTTTATGTTGGTTTCTAAGGAGCATTCTGGCTGTACTCTTCCAACACAGGTTTATTTGTTACTCTGGCAGTCTATGGTATATTTAATACATTTTTTCAAGCACCATAATTCAAATGCATTAAGTCTTCTTTATTTATTTCCCAACTTTCACATGCATATGAGGCTATAGAAAATACCAAGGCTTGGGTCAGGTGTAGCTTTGTCCTCAAACTGACACCTTTGCTCTTGAACACTTTAAAGAGGTCTTGTGCAGCTGATTTGCCTAATGCAATATATCATTTGACTTCCAATAAGTGTTGATAGTGGATCCAAGCAAAATGAAGTGGAGAGTTACCAAATAAAAGGAGGACCTTCAGTGTAGCGGCTACAACAATGGGCTCAAGCATAACAACAATTGTGAGGATGATGCAGGACTGGGCATTGTTCTTTATTCTGCTGTGCATAGGGGTCCTTATGTGTCAGAAGCAACTCAACTGTACTTTACAACAAGAACAACACACACACACACAAAGGAAGTCTTCACTTCCACTCATTCTCATAGCATTTTGACCAGAGTTCACTACTGTTCTGAATCCGAGGATTACAATCCAGAGAGAATACTTTTCATTCTTTCTCTTAAACATGTACGCAGTATTAGTATTTATGACCTAGAAGCTAAAGGAACTATGAACACTGTGAATTCTACATATGTCAGATAAAATCATTTTGAAATATATCGCTTTTACTACTGTTGACCAATCATTTATTGATATCTGAAATGTACCAGTTCACTGACAGCTTATCCTGTTATCGCCACATCTTCTTACAGTTTTTGTTATCAATAGTAAGAGACAGTTGGGCCTAGATTGGTAAAAAAAACACTCTAAATTCCTTCAACAGACATGCATGCCATAAAAATTCGATAATAATGCAATAATACGGAAGAATATTTCCAGTTTATTTGGAGATAGTTATATGATTACCTTTCTACTTACAGTCTGATTTGCATTAGTTCCACCTTGATTTGTTATGAGACACTGGGCAAACTAGGACTTACTTTCCTGAATTTTAGAGAAAATGGAGATCTGGTATAATAAAAATAATTAAATTAAATTTCTTAAGAATATAGTGCAACTACAGAAATGATATATCACCACAGCTGCTGTAATAAAGTATCAAATAAAATCATGAAACTCACTGAATTATTTTATCATTCCATGTTAGCATTTTTTTACCTACCTAAATTCAAATACTAAGAGGTTGCTTTCATAAATACTGTTTTTGCAGAATTTCATAATCAGCAATCTAGTGTTCACATCTGTGTAGAAAAGCCTACCCAGGGAGTTGCTTTAGCATTAGACACATGATTAGGCACTGATAGATGTGTGGCAGTTAGGGATATCATTAAAATATTCTACACTACACAATGGCAACAGATGTTTTCTGCTCTAACAGCTAATCGCAAAAATCAATCAACCAAAATAAAAAACACATCTGGAATCTTAGAAATGGAAGAATTTAGTCATATATCATACAGTGTTATATAAAATTTGTGTTAATTTGTGAAATGCTGTGTTGCATGTTTTTATGTAAATGAGGCCAAATATACATTTTCCTTTGTAATCTCCAAAACCATTTACTATTGAAAGCACTTTGTCAGGTTACGAAGTGCTTCTTCCCAAACCCATGATAACTCAAGCTTTCTGAAATAATTCTCCTTATTAAATCAATATGTTCAAAGTGAGCAATGCTAGTCCACAGGGAACTCTGCTAAGAAAGTAATGGTCTGATGGTGAGGTGATGGACTGTATTAATGTTCTTAGCCAATCCGGAAAGAGAATTGACAGCAGCTCAATATGTAATGCATTTCATATGTAGAACATTTTTAGCAAAGAGTTGGAAATATTAGAACTGTGCATTGGCTAATTGGACTCTTCTGAAAGTATATCACTGTAACTGTGAATTGACACTAAGATCATTAGTCTCTGATCATTAAGCACTTTCTTATCCACATTTGAACAATAGTCATGAAGGCACATAGCTTTACATTAACTATATTTTAGTTTGCTTTTACTTACAATATTAATTTAATTTGGGGCTCCAGTAACTCATTTCCTGAGAAGGGAGAGTTCTTTTAAATACAAAAGAGTTAAGTATTTGAATATTGCATTTTAAATTAAATCATTTCCAGTGAGAAAGTATAGTACAACAATGTAGACTTTAGACAAGAATACTAATAACAATGTTGTTGTTGCTCTGTGCCATCAAGTCAATTTGGACTTGTAGACTCAAAATTGTGTATAATTTCTAAGGAGCTGATCTGTGGTTAGCAATCCAATGCTTAAACTACAGCACCACACCAGAAACCCATAGAGTGAATGATACCAAAAAACTTAAAACACAGTTATCAAGTTGATTCTGACACATAACAACCTTATAGGACATCAAGTTTCCAATATTATAAATCTTTAAATTGACTTTCACAGAAGTAGACTGTCACATCTTTCCCCTGAGGAGAGGCTGGTAGGTTTGAACCTATGATCTTTTGATTAGCAGCCTATTACTTTAACCATTGCTCCACCAATGAGCCTTAATATGGAAAATACCAAAACCCACTACCATTGAGTCCATTCTGAATCATAGTGAGCCTGTCTGCAGCTGTAATTCTTTAAAGGAGCAGAAAACCTCATTTTTCTCCATGGCAGGTGGGTTTGAACTGTTGACCTTTTGGTTAGCATTGTTTCTTCTACAGCAATAACGATGCTGTTGCTGCTGCTGTGTGCCATGGAGTCATTTCTGACTCATAGCTACTGTGTGTAGGGTTTCCAAGGCTGTTAATCTTTTTAGGAGCAGAAAGCCTCATCTTTCTCCTGCAGAGCCACGGGTGGATTTAAACTGCTGGCATGGAGGCTAACAGCCCAACACATAACCCATAACACCTCCAAGACTCCTTACAGTGATCATTGTTGTTGTTAAGTGCCGTCGAGTCAATTCTGACCCATAGCGACCCTGTGTAGGGTTTCTGAGGAGCAGCTAGTGAGCTTGAACCACTGACCTTGCAGTTCAAACGGCTTTACAGTCTGGCTCATAGTAACTTATTATTTTTTCATTTGGAAAATTCTTCCTGAAACTGTTGTTCAGACTTATTTTGTTTATCCTGTAAATAAAGGAGAATAAATAATGATCAGTGCTATCTCTTTTTGAGATTTTTCTTTTGTAAATATAATGAATATTTATTTAGCTATCAAAAATTATTTCTGAGGCATCATGATTTATTAATATAGCAAATATAACAAGAGAGTTCTAGTTATTAACACACAATTTGCAAGTTATTTTTCATCCTGGGTGATCTTGAGGCACATTTTAAACTGTGAACTCAAATTTTAACACTGCACTGCTGAAGGGATTCTATCTTTTGAATTTAAATGTAGCATTTAGCAACTCTCAGTTAACAAAACATACCAATTCATTGTATTCCTTGTGGTGTCCCCACATCCCCTTCCAAGTGTTATCTACTTTTCTGGAGCATTTAACAAAAGAAATTATCTTCAAATGGTACCAAATATTGCTTGCCTGTCACTCTTCTGCCATTTTGTCAAACTTTGGTGGCTTTCATGTTGCTGTAATGCTGCGAGCTATGCCAACATTATTTTAAACACTGGTGAGGTCACCCATGGTGGACAGGTTTCAGCAGTTTCCAGACTAAGACAGAGAAAGAAGCAGTAGATGCAGACCACTTTTGAATGTTTAGCCACTGAAAACCTTATGAATATCAGAAGATGAGCCCCTCAGATTGGAAGGCACTCAAAATATGACTGGGGAAGAGATGCTTTCTCAAAGTAGAGTTGACCTTAATGATGTGGATGGAGTCATGTTTGAGATTTGCTGATTACTGATTTGTTGTTCTTATTATTAAGTGTGGTCAAGCCCATTCCTATTCATTAGTGACCCTATGAACTACAAAAGAAACACTGCCCAGTCCTACACCATCCTCAAAATTATTTGTATTTTTCAGCTCATTGTTGTTTCTACTGCGTCAATCCATCTCACTGGGATCTTCTTCTTTTTCACTGACTCTCAAATTACCATGCATGATCAGGGACTGGTCCCTCCTGATAACACGTCTGAAGTATTAGAAATGAAGTCTTGACAACCTTCCTCCAAAGAGTGAGGATGCTTGCTGTACTTCTTCTAGCACAGATTTGTTTGTTCTTTTAACAGTCCATAATGTTACAGCAGTTTTCAGATTCGAGAGTGTCACAGAAGCTCCTAGGCCAGAGAGCGTCACAGCAGCTCCTAAACCAGAGAGCATAGCTTCTAGGCCAGAGGGTATCTCCTAATCCAGAGAGTATAGCAGCTCCTAAACTAGAGAGCATAGCTCCTAGGCCAGAGAGTGTAGCAGCTCCTAGGCCAGAGAGTGTCACAGCAACTCTGAGTCTGAGAATGTCACTGCAGCTCTGGATCTGGGGGTGTTGCGGCAGCTTTGGGTCCAAGGGTGTCAAGGCATCTCTTGATCCATCATCTTTGAAGAAACCGAGGCCACTCAGAGAGGTGAAGTGGAGTTTCAGACTTTATTAAGCTGGCTGGCTTAGAGGAGCTGATTTCTCCAAATTCTGAGCCTCGAATGGAGGGTAACATGGGCTTATATCAGATGCAGACCTGTTTGAGGACAGGAGGGAAACTAGGGGGATTGGTCCTGCTCAGTAACCTGATTAGCATTCTAACTTGTCTCCTGGATGGACAAGATTAGTCCCATTGAGTAACCTGATTAGCATTCTAGCTTGTCTCCTGGGTAGGGAAGATGCAGTAAATGTATTACCTTTCCTGTTCAATGATACTTTTAATATTCTTATCCAACACTATAACTCAAGTGCATTGATACTTCTATAGTCATCCTTATTTATTATCTAGCTTTAGTATACATATGAGGCAATTGAAAACACTGTAGCTTAAGTCAGGTAAACTTTAGTCCACAAACTATTATCTTTGCTCTTAAACACTTAAAAGAGGTCTTTTACAGCAGATTTGCCTAATGCAAAGTAAGTAATCTCCTTGACAGCTGCTTCCATGAGTGTTGATTGGGGATCCAAGAAAAAGAAATTCTTTAACTTCAATCTTAACCCATTTATCATGATGTTATCTATTGGTCAAGTTAAAGGGTTTTCATTTTCTTTATATTGAGTTGCAAAGTCTACTGAAGTTTGATGAGACTCTCAAAATAAGATGAAACAACAGTAGACATGCATTAATAATCACAACTTGGAATATACATAATATCAATCTATGGAAATTGGAAGTCATCAAAAATTAAATGGAATGCATACAATTCAATATCCTAAGAATTTTTTTTTGTTGTTAAGTGCCACGGAGTTGATTCTGACTCACAGTGACTCTCTATATAGGATTTCCATGGAGCATCTGGTAGGTTTGACCCTCCAACCTCACAGTTAGCAATCTTGAAATCTCTCCCCTTTCCTCTAATGTTCCACTCTGAGGAGTCCTCAGAAACCAAGAGGAATAGTCTGCACTTCCTTAGGTCTTAGAAATGGGGATTTTTATGTAAATTATTCTGGATTCATAGAGGTAGGATTCCCGAGTTTATATTTGTGATTTGTTAATACTAAGTCTTCTTTTTTGCTTTAATTTCAGTGAATCCTGCTTTAAATCCAGACAAGTGCACTTCATTGAAGAACTTCAGCAAACATCACTTGGAACTGTAACAAGTGATAACTCTGATTTTCACTAGTACCAAGGATATATAATAAATTAAGTTAATGACTGTGACAGAGTGTGATAAAACTCACAAGAGGCACATACATACAATGCTATGGTGGTAAAGGGAGACACAGCAAAATCATTTTGAAATGTGCTTTTCAAAAAGCATAGTAAGGAAATGCTTGAATGCTTGTACTAGAAAGGTGACCAATAGTTGTTTCTGGATGGGTAATTTTTAGATTAGCCAAGTGGCAAAAAGTGTGTAAAAGGCACAGAGAATAGGAAAGAACTTCAAATATATTGTTATGGTTGTTAAATGCCACCGAATTGGTTCCTACTCATAGCTACCCTGTATAGGGTTTCTCAGGAGTGGCTAGAAGATTACAAATGATTCAATGTAGATTTAACACCAGGGGAGTTTGTGACTATCTGGAAATTGGGTTAGAAAGGATTTTATGCACCTTACCTGAAGATTATTCTGCAGGCAAGTGGAAACAACTGAAATATTTACGTGCTGTGAAAGACAAGTTCATGACTAGAAAATCCATTTTGGTGCCAGTATGTAAAATTACCAAATGGACAATATTGTGCAACAGGGAGATAACTTAGGGACTGTTATAAAAGGGAGGATAAAATTTAAAGCAATATGTAAGGCAAAATTAACACCAATTCTCGGATTATTTGCTCAGCATACACATTGAATAAGTATGGTGAAAGAATACAACCTTGTCGCACACATTTTTTAATTTTAAACCATTCAGTGTTCCCAAGTTCTGTTTGAACAACTGCTTCTTGGTCCAGGTACAGATTCCTCATGAGCACAATTAAGTGTTCTGGAATATTCATACTTCACAATGTTATCCTTAGCTT
>NW_006408528.1:24946101-24954192 GCF_000296735.1 Chrysochloris asiatica
ATAGTTTTCAGAATTACAGTAACTCACAACACACCACAGTATGACAAACTGACAGACAAGTGGTGGAAAGATGAAGTAGGTTCTCTAAAAAGATGAGATGTTGCTTTTGCTGCTGTTGTTTTTACTCGACCCTTAGCAACCCTGCATTGGGTTTCTGAGAAGCAGCTGGTGAGCTTGAACCACCTACCTTGAAGTTCAAACAGCTTTGCAATCTGGCTCATTATCCCACAGCACCACACCAGGAGTAGGTTGTCTAAAAAGAAAACAAAACTACTGTATTCTTTTAAAAACTTCCTCTCTATGCTTGTTTACCTGGCCCTCAGGAAATTTTATTTTATTTGTCAATCTCAGCATTCAGAGTAATCTTTATCTATACAAAATATATAATAACTGTTTATTAAACACTTCAGTTATTGATTCTCAGTTATCTAAAGATAAAGGTGAATAAGATGTATAAACATTTCTCTTTATCTTCCTATCTATCCTTTTATTATCTAACTTAATTTGGATATAATTTTTAGACTCTTAACATTATCTGTCTTCTAAATGCCTTCCCATTGTCCCTATATAAACTATCTAGAAGAGTGTTAGATTTAAAATTTTTATTTTCCTAAGATTGTACAAATTTGATTTTCAGTTTAAAATTTTTTATGTAGTACAAACAGTATTCATTTGAGAAAATTAATCATCAGACTCATAAACACATTTGCTTCATTTCAAGGTATTTAATTTTATAATTAAAGAGCTCTGGTAATGTAGTGGTTATGAATTGGGCTGCTAAACTCAGGGTCAGCAGTTGGAAACTCCCAGCTGTACCATGGGAGAAAGATGAGGCTTTCTGTTCCCATAAAGATTTACAGCCTCGGAAACCCTGTGCAGAGTCGCTATAAGTCGGAACTGACCCCACATCACATAACAACCACAACAAGAATTTTATAATTGCCTGAACAGTAAGAAAAACAATAATCAAAAGAAAGACACAAGAGAAAATCTTAAAGTATACATATGAGTTTTTGTTTTTTTCTGTTGAATTTTATTCTTAATTATTACAGTGTATGGACAAGGAAAACATTAAGCTAGCATTAGTAGAACAAGGGAAATATGATTGACAGCTTCTAGGAGAATGGAATATTCACTACAGGAAATGAATGACATTCCATGTGATTTTACAAACAAATAATTTAATTGAAAAGATTTTTAGTGTGTTTGAAAACTGAGATCCTATTACATAACCCTTGTTCTATGGGCCATTCTTAAAGGGAGATCAAAATCTAGCTAACAATTCTGTGTTCATCTGACTTTATAAATGTTTACAAAATTCTGGAAATGTGGCTGAAATGTTAGTTTTATGTGCACAAATGTATGGAATATACACATACTAGGGTAAGTCAAAACATATTGCTACAAAATCATAGAAGCATTTACTAAACAAAAATTTCAAAATGTGAAGCTATTGCTGTTTGCCATAGACTCTGTGTAGGTCTATATACTTCTGAAGGCAATAAATATGCCATAAGTATTTCCATCTCTCTAACGCTTCCTGGTGCATGGTGGCTTTGTAGGATAAGTACTGGACTGCAAAACCAAGGTCAGTAGTCTAAGCCCATCAGCCACTCTGTGGAGGAAAAATGAGGCTTTCTGCTCCTGCAAGAATTTGCAGTCTCAGAAACTCTATCTATACATGATAGCTATGAGTCAGAACAAACTCAATGGCACTTAACTATAGAAAAAGCACTAGACTGCTTGCTAACCACAAGGTCAATCATTCAAACCTACCAACCACTCCTCAAAAACCCTATTCAGGGTCACTATGAGTTGGAACCAACTTGACGGCACATAACAACAAAAACAACAACACTTCTTGAAGATTTCTCCGCTTGTTGATTTATATCACATTAAAACAATAGTTTTGGCACTTGAAGGACTCAAATAATTTCCCTTTTAAAATGTTCTTTGAGTTTGGGAAATTAAAAAGAAGTCTGAAAGGGCAAGATCAGGCTGTGGCATGGATAGGGCAGTGGTGGTGGTTGTGTGCCACTGAGTCAGCTCTGACTTATAGTGACCCTTATAGGGTTTTTGAGGCTGTATGTATATCTTTATAGAAGCAGCAAGCCTCATTTTTCTCCTACAGAGCTGCTGAATTTGTGGTTAGCAATCCAGCTTGTAATCCATTACACTACCCAGGCTCCTTGGATAGGGTAAGGTATCCCAACAAAATTCTTATAGGACAGTACTTTTGTTGTTGTTAAATGCCACTGAGTCCTTAACTACCCTCAAAAAATGAGCAGGTGTATTGTTGTGATGGGAAAAAAAAAAAATCCCTTGATAACTATTATCTTAGTCATTGATGTTTCCAATTTTCTTAAAATTTCTTCCTAGTAATTCCCCTTGATTACCCTGTACCCTTTGAGAAAATCTATCAAGATTACCCCATTGGAGTCTAAAAAGACAGTCTCATTTCCTTCTGAGCTGCCCTGTCTGCCTTGAATTTAACTGGACCAATACATCCCCTCTGACATCACTGTTTGGATTGGGCTTATTTTTGAAGGCACCCTAACAAGACACAGAAGCAGCAGTCAAGAGATCAGATGACGTATTGCATTAGGCAAATCTGCTGCACAGGAAATTTTTAAAGTGTTGAAGAGCAGAGATGTCAGCTTGAGGACTAAGGTGCGCCTGACCCAAGCCATGGTATTTTCAATAACCTCATATGGATGCGAAAGCTGGACAGTGAATAAGGAAGACCATAGAAGAATTGATGCCTTTGAATTGTGGTGTTGGAGGAGAATACTAAAAGTGCCATGGGCTCCAAAAGAACCAATAGATCTGTTTTGAAAGAAGTGCAGTCAGAGTGTTCCTTAGAAGCCAAGATGGCTAAACTTTGTCTCTCATACTTTGGACATATTGTCAGGAGGGAACAGTCACTGGAGAAGGATATCATGCTTGGTAAGATGGAGGGTCAGAGAAAAAGAGGAAGACCCTCAACGAGATGGATTGGCCAGGTGGCAGCATTGGTGGACTTAAGTGTGGCAGCAGTAGTGAAGTTGACCCAGGATCGGACATTGTTTCGATCTGCTGTGCATGGCGTCGCTATGAGTTGGTTCCGACTCAATGGCACCTGAAAACAACAAGACGAGGGAAAATGTATTACTGAGAGAACTTGTGAGCAGCTATCCACTGTTCGCAGAGACACCTTTAAACACATTTTATTTGGCATTAGCCCATATGTGTATGAACTAGAATCCTAGCAGCATTTTTCTAATTATTAGGGATCAGTGATGGATTATAGATAAGATCAGATTTAGCTTGAATTTCCTTGAAATAAAAAGGTTGGCCACTTGGTTAGGAAGGATCCAGTTACCTCTGAAGTGAGTAGCATCAGTTGGTTTGATTATACATGCTTGCAGTCATGAACACAATTTTCCCAGGAACAATTTTTTTGTAACTTGAAATATTCTTTCCACAAACAAGTGATTTACTTCTTGACCTTTTGCTTCCTGGAAGTGTATGTTATCCCTGTTATCTTTATTTTTTTTTAAAGTGCTTCCCGTTTTGAATCTTTCCCTTTGCATATCACATTATTTTTAAACTATAGATAAATATAATTCTTTACTTATTACATATATTACAAATGTTTGTTGTTGTTGCTAGATATCATTGAGTTGGTTCTTACTCCTAAGGACCATACATACAACAGAATAAAATACTGCCCAGTTCTTCACCATTCTTACAATTGTTTGTATGTTTGAACTCCTTATGATTATTGTAATATAACATTGAATATATATATTTATGATATAAATGTGTGTATATGTGTGTATGTATCTATATGTGTGTGTTTATATATCTAATTATCTATATATCTATACAGGAGTCCTGGTGTGGCACTGTAGGATAAGCACTGTACTACAAAGTCAGTTGGAACTGCAAGGCCGGTGGTTCAAAACCACCAACCGCTCCTCAGAAACCCACTACAGGGTGTCTATGAGTCAGAACTGACTTGACAACACTTAACAACAACAATATATCTATAAGGAGTCCTGGTGTGGTGCTGTAGGATAAGCACTACACTGTTAACCCCAAGGTCAGCAGTTCAAACCCACAAGCCACTCCTCAGAAACCCTATACAGTGTTGCTGTGAGTCAGTACCAACTGGACGCACTTAACCACAACATAGATCTGTAGATCTATGGTGGTTGGTGGTTGCATGCCATACAGTCATGCGAACTAATGGCGGTTCTATATACAGTATGGTTTATACAGAGTCTATAAATCTTTATGGTAGCAGAAAACCTTATCTTTCTCCCATTGAATGGCTGGTAGTTTTGAACTGCTGACCATGAGGTTAGCATCCCAAATAGTAACCACTACACTTCCAGAGTTCTATAAGGAGTTTTCAAAAATTCATAGAAAAATTGAATTAAGAGATAATGACATTTTTCCCATAAATTCTTTGAAGATCACTCAACTATATTTATATATTTATAAGGGAGTTTCTAAAAGTTTGTGGAAAATTCCATTATCTTTTAAGTTATTTTTTTCTATGATCTTTTGAAAGGTTTTTCATGTAGGTGTGTGTAAAGAGAGAGAGAGATGTTCTACAAAAATATTTCTATGCCTTTAGAAACGTGTTTGTATTGCTCTGACAACCTAGAAAGCTACTCCTCAGCAATAACAATACAAAATAAATAAACACTTTTATTTCTCCACATTTTTCTTTTCTGAAAGCATCTCCAGAATGTGCCTAAGGGGATTATTGACATTACACAGAAAACAGTGTGAAAATTAAAAAAAAAAACAGTTAACTTTTATTTAATAAACTTTGGTTGAAATTTAAGGTATGAATAATCTGGCATAACATCAAAATGTTCATTATCAAGTTTGCAAATATTAATTATTTTTTATTTGTTGGAATCTTAACACTGTCTATTCCCCTCTTCTTTTAATGAGAAGCTTCTAAATACCCAACTCCACTTCAGAACTTCTTAAAAATTCCTAAAAATATCTTATACTTGGACCTCATCCCTAACAGTTTAATCTTATTACAACACATTTTACCAATGTTTCTGTTTCTTGATGCCAAACTCTTTGCATTCTAATGTCATATATATATATATTTTTTACAGTAGTTTTGCATTTCTAGAGGATGCAGGGGTACAGATTACGTAGTCATAGAGTGACTTTTGGGTAAAAATATCTGTCTGGTGCACAAAAGGAAATTACAAAGCAATTCCAGCCTTTATTTGCTGTTGCCAAGTGTTTTTAAGCTGGTTCCAACTCTGTATAGGGTTTCTAAAGAACTGCTTTAGTGGGTTTGAACTGCTGACCTCCCAGTAAGTAGCTCAGTGCTTATTCTAGAGTGCTACATCAGGATTCATCCTTTTTTTGGTGGTGGAGATGTTAGTGTGTTGTGGAATCGGTCCTGACTCATAGTGACCCTGTACGGGTTTCCAAGGCTGTAAATCTTTACAGGAGCAGACTGCCATAATTTTCTCCCACAGAGTGACGGGTAGATTCAAACTGCTGACTCTGTATTTAGCAGTCCAATGTGTAACCCACTATGCTATCAACATCATTTATCAATAATGTCTATTTATTTGTAAGTAACACTAAAAAATATCATTTTTCTCTTCTATCCATTTTCCCTTTATCCTCTTTCTTCTTCAGCCACGTCTCCCAAATGCATAGCATTTTTATTTCATCTTAGAATTTAATCAGTGAATCTCCTCTCCTCTATTACGTTTCTTTTTCTTACTCGCTAATAAATTTTTCTTACTAAAAGATTGTCATGAATTTTTCACTATAATCTTAATCTTGTTGTTGTTGTTATTAAATGCAGTCGAGCTGGTTCTGACTCATAGCAACCCTGTATGTATAGGGTTTATGAGGAGCAGCTGCTGAGTTTGAACCACCGACCTTGCAATGACCTTGAGGTCAAGTGCTTCTCCTATGGCACCACACCAGGACTTGATAATAATCAAAATATAATAATCATAATAAAATGATCATTATATTTCCTCATAATCTCAGTAACTGTGCCAGGTAGTCTCAATTATATTTAATTGGACAGATTATCTCTTTCTCTAGGGTGAATTATAATCCAAACTCCATACTCTGAATTTTAAGTGTTTAGTGTTTACACCTGGATATCTTCAGAACACAAAATTATTGATAAGCTATGGTAGATGAATCATCATTTTCCAGATACTCAAACTTTGAATTTTTCTTTGGTATCCCAAGTATCAATCCTTAATTTCTACCATCAAGAAACTGATGAAGCATTAGAGGCACTCACTCATCTATACCAAAAAATTTGGAAGATAACTACTTGTAAGAGATCCATATTTATGGCCTTTCCAAAGAGAAATGACCCAACGGAATATGGAAATCATTGGGCAATATCTTTAGTAGCCAATGCAAGCAAAATTTTGCTAATGATAATTCAAAAATGACTGCAACCCTACATTGACAGAGAACTTCCAGAGGTTCAAGCCAGATTTAGAAGAGGACATGGAATGAAGGTTATCATTGCTGACATCAGATGGATCTTGGCTGAAAGTGGAGAATATGAGAAAACTGTTTACCTGTGCTTTATTGACTATGCAAAGACTTTCGATTGTGTGGATCATGACAAGCTATGGACAACATTGTGGAGAATGAGTATTCAGGAACACTTAGTTGTACTCATGAATAATCTGTGTATAGACCAAGAAGCAGTGGTTTGAACAGAACAAAGTAACAACGAATAGTTTAAAATTAGGAAAGGTGTGCACCAAGGTTGTATTCTTTCACCATATTTATTCAATCTACTGACCAAACAATCCCAGAAGCTGGATTATATGAAGAGGAATGTGACATCAGGATTGGAGAAAGACTCATCAAAAAACTGTGATATGCAGATGATATAACCTTGCATGCTGAAAGAGAAGAGGATTTAAAATACTTACTGATAAAGGTCAAAGGCAACAGCCTTCTGTATGGGTTGCACCTCAAAGTAAACAAAACAATGCTCCTCACCAATGGACCTATAAAGAACATCCATATAAACAGAAAAAATATTGAAGTTGCTGAAGACTTCATTTTGCTTGGGTTAACAATCAACACTCATGGAAGCAGCAGTTAAGAAATAAAAAAACGTGTATTGCATGAGACAAATCTGCTACACAAGACCTCTTTTAAAAGATGTCAGTTTGAGAACTAAGGTGTGCCTGACCCAACCCATGGTATTTTCAATAACTTCATAGAAGAACTGATGCTTTTGAGTCCTGGTGTTGGAGAAGAATATTAAAAACACCATAGACTGCCAGAAGAACAAAACCGTCTGTGTTAGAAGAAGTACAATCATAATCTTCCTGGAAGCTAGGATATCCAGACTTTGTCTCTTATACTTTGGACATATTGTCAGCAGGGACCAGACCTTGGAGAAGGATATCATGTTTGGTAAAATGGAAGTCCGGAGAAAAAGAGGAAGACCCCCAATGAGGTGGATTTTCACAGTGGCAGCATCAATGGACTCAAATGTAGCAATGATTATGAGGTTAGCTCACAATCAGACTGCATTTCATTGTGTTGTGCATAAGGTTGCTATGAGTAGGCACCAGTTTGAAGGCACATAACAACAACAATAACATCTATCAATATCATCTCCTAAATAATATTTACAATTGCTCTTCTTTTTTCTATTGGTATGTAAACCAATTTATTCAAGTTTTAATAGCTGCTGTACAAGGTGTATATGAGTCAGAACTGACTCCCAGCACTTAACAACAGCAACAACAATCTGTATCTTTAAGTTTTCCTTCAAACTACTCTGGCAGTTCTTAGACTCTGTAACTTCAAATAAGGTTTACAATGCCTCAAGTTGTTATTATTAATCACAATATTGTCTATTAGGTGACAACAAGTTGATTTTTAATCACAGCAACTGCATGTGAACTGCTTCACAGTTTCCTAGCCTGCAGTCTTTACAGAAAAGGGTTGCCAGATGTTTCTCCCATGGAGCCCACATGAAATAAATATAAGATGATGTGTGTATATAGTTGATGGAGCCTAGTGTGGGGCTATAGAATACGCATTGGACTGCAAGGCTGG
>NW_006408528.1:24960311-24962975 GCF_000296735.1 Chrysochloris asiatica
GCTGCTGAAGCAGCTGAGTGTTCCGAACTAGAAAGCAATGTATTTCTTGCTTCTGCCACAAATTCCCCCAACTGTAAGCCTTCCAACCTTCTCAATATTCCTTTATATGTGGTTCAGAGTTCTGGCGCCATCCCCAAGTCTGCTTGGTCTGGTATTCTGTGTTGTTGTTGGCAGAGCTCGTCACTGCACTTCCACCCGATCTGCCATCTTGTTTGTTCCTCCCCTACCAATTATTTTTGTAAGTAATATTTTGTCTGAACACATTATTTGCTGGTATTATGCCTTTGGTATCCAAGAAATTACATCCATAGAATGAGAGAAAACAAGTGTTTATTATGTTGTTGACAGGATCAATGCCGTATACTATTATTTTACATACATTGTCTTGGTTTTATACATATTTGCAAAAATTATTATATTAAAAGAACCTGAGTGTCAGAGAGATAAATTATTCAATATCACATAGCTTCTAAAAGTATCAAGTGATATTTGGATCCAAGGTTGAGATTTTCAATATGCTTTTGCCTTACCTAAGAGCTCTGGTAGAGTCGCGGTTATGTATCCGGCTGCTAATCTCACGGTCAAAAGTTCGAAGCTGCCACTTATTCCGCAGAAGGAAAATGAGACTTTCTGTTCCAGTAAAGATTTACAGTCTCAGAAACCCTGTGCAGGGTCACTATAAGTCAGAACTGACTCCACGGCACATAACAACAACAACACTGGCTTATCTGTAGCTTTGCTATTGGCTTATCGGGTTTATCTGGAGTCTTGGCATGGAACTGTAGGTTAATGCACTGGACTACAAGGTCATTTGAACCACAAGGCCGGCAGTTCAAACTCACAAGTAGTTCCTTAGAAACCTTATTAAGAATGTCTCTGATTTGGAACCAACTCGACAGCACTTAACAACAACACTAGCTTATCTAGTTAAAAAATACAATCAATTTTAAAGGTGAACACTTTATAACAGAAAACAAGTCCTTTTGTTTTTGATTATCATTTTTACTTTCTCATACTACTATTATATTGGATTATTAGAGATTTGGGAAATAATTAATATAAAACAAGATTTTCATTTATTTGCATAGTGGTCAGCTACTTTGTAGACATTATTTTTTTCTATTTGTGTAATTTAACTGACTTTAAAAGCAGTCTTCCTCCTGATTCCAGGAAGATGAAGTTTATGTACTTTACACTGTTCCTGTGTCCAAAACACTGGACATTTTATATAAAACAAACATAAAGAGATCCTGAAAATGGTAGAGAATAAAACAAAGATGCTATATATAAGTTAGAGATCTGGGGGTGCAAAAAAAGGCATATGGTGAATTTCTTTTTACTTTATGTATAAGTGAAGTTATATAAGCTTATGTCCGACCCTTATATAAGCTTATGCCCTACAATTAACGAATATTGCATTATGCAAATGTGTTACACAAGAACTTTTAAAGTGTTCAAGAGCAAAGATATCAGTTTGAGGACTAAGGTGTGCCTTAATCGTCATGATATTTTTAGTAACCTCATGCCTGTGAAAGTTGGACAATGAATAAGGAACACCTTAGAAAAATTAATGCATTTGAGTTATAGTTTTGGAGAAGAATATTAAAAGAACCATGGACTGATAGAAGGACAAACAAATTGATATTGAAAGTAGAACCAGAATGCTCGTTAACAGCCAGGATGCCGAGACTACATCTCTCATACTTTGGACATATTTTCAGGAGGGACCAGTCCTGGTGAAGGGCATTGTGCTTGGTAAAGTGGAGGATCAGTGAAAAAGAGGAAGACCCCAACGAGATGGATTGGCACAATGTCAACATTGTAGCTACAGTTGTGAGGATGGCACAGGACCTGGCCATGTTTCATTCTGTTGTGAAAAGGATTCTCTACGAGTCAGGGCCAACTTGATGGCACCTAGCACCAACACACATAAAACTGAAAAAGTTATAAACTTGGAATTGCCTACTGTGAAGCCAAAAAAAAAGTAAAAAAAGGCTTCAACAAAACCTTGCTCTCTCTAGTCAAATAATCAGGAAAGGACATCCTAATATACAACCTTTAAATTTAACTTATTATGCTATCATACTACTCTGGCCAAAGAGACAAGTCAGTAGCCCACCTCTATGCATACCAGCAAGAGACAAGTGCTGAAAGATAAAATAGACAAAGAAGACTCTTCCCCTACAACCAACACCTTGATTTTGGACTTCCAACCTCCCGAATTGTGACAATACATTTCTGTTCATTAAAGTCAGCCACTTGTAATATTTTTGTTGTAGCAGCAGTAGGTGACTTAGATAAAATTTAAAATACTTTGGGGCAATGTAAAATGTAATTTCTAAGAAATTAAGTAATTTTATCTCAGGAAATCAATACTAGAGCACATAGTTGGATGAAATAGCCTGTGAAACAACATTATTTATATATCTCAAAATAGCCACCCAAAGGATGAAATATCTAGGAATAAATATAACCAGAGAAACAAAGGATCTACACAAAGAAACTAAAAAACACTACTACAAGAAACCAAAAGAGACCTACAAAAATGGAAGAATATACCATGTTCCTGGATAGGAAGACTTAACATTGTGAAAATGTCAATACTGGCCAAAGTAATTTACACATATAATGCAATCCCAATCCAGATTACAAAGACATTCTTCA
>NW_006408528.1:24964247-24964710 GCF_000296735.1 Chrysochloris asiatica
AACCTGTATAGGGTTTCAAAGGCTGTCATCTTTACAGGAGCAGAAAGCTTCCTCTTGCTCCCATGGAGTGACTGATAGGTTTGAACTACTAACCTTTAGATCAGCAGCTCAGCTCATAATCCACTACATTACTAGAGCTCCTTATGTGGATGATAATTTACTAAAATAGAATAATCACAAAATCTTTAGCAATATTACTTACTATCTCTATAATGACTTGATGCCAATTAGCAACAAAAACAATAACTACATAAGTAAGTCTCTATTCTATCAAGCTAGTTTACTAACATGCTAGGTATGCTTACATTTTAAAATTTGTCATTATTTATAATATTGACATTTTCTAGAATACTCTGGTCATATCGATATGCAGATAATACAGTCTTGCTTGCTGAAAGTGAAGAGGATTTAAAACATTTACTGATGAAGATCAAAGAGCACAGCCTTCGTTCAGTATGGATTA
>NW_006408528.1:24965779-24966882 GCF_000296735.1 Chrysochloris asiatica
AAGGCTTCAAAAAGTTAATAGAAAAATGTTATTAGCATTTAATTTTATTTTTCCACAAACTTTTTGAAGTCTTCTTATATGGTCACAAATGCAAAAATGTCAGCTATAGAAACAGTTGCTATGAGAGAACTAGGAATAATATAAAATGTAACTTACTTTGTGATGCGTTTCTAAACTCTACTCATTTAGATATAAAATCTATTTCCTTAAATTGAAAGAGTACTTTGGTAGAAAATCAGTCTTTAAGGATATCTATTTGTGCTCCCTAGGAACTTTTATTTTGTGCAGTCAATGCCAAATATTCGTCTATGAGCATATTTGCATAATGAGTAAAAGAAATAATTCCATTATCAATGTATGCTTAGTAATATTTTCCTCCTATTATCTCATGAAAAGGTGAATGGGAGAAAGTAACTTGAAAATGAACCAATGAGAAAATCTGAAAATCCAGTGAAATTTGGGAAATTTCAAAATTTTATTTCACAGTGTTCATTTTAAATACATACAATGCTTACATCTAAATTTATGTATTTTAATGATATCATCAAGCTAGGGACTTTCAAAAATAGTGTCAGGTCATGTCTGACTCCCTCTGCTTCAGAAAAGAGGAGAATCAAATTCAAAATCACCTCAAGGTGAATTCCTGTGAGTCAGAGGTCAGACATGGTTCTATCCTCCAATATCCTTCTTTATCCAACTCTAAATCCAACTGTTCCTCCCAGGGCACTCTACTCAGATGATTCAAGAATTCTTTATAATAGTCACCCGGAACTCACAGGAAACACTCATAATTATGGGGTTTATTAGGTGAACAGGGTACAATTCAGGATTAGAAACATTGGAAACAATAGTTCTCTAGTCAGGAGCAACTCTTCTTAGTGTACCTCAGACACACCTCCTTTGTCCTTGACCTGTCAATCAACCCATGCAGCCCCTTGTTTCAAAGTCCACTGTTGTGTCTTTCTGTGACACTTTCTGTGCTACCACCTCCACTGTGCAAAGATCTCAGGGTCCAAAAGACACACTCCCCTCCTAGCTCTTCTTTCTTATTGTTAGTGAGATCCCCCATTCCTGATTCTGAGACGGCTCATTGAAAACCAAGC
>NW_006408528.1:24975387-24977164 GCF_000296735.1 Chrysochloris asiatica
AGGGTCGATATGGGTCGGAACCGACTTGACGGCACTTAACAACTTAATATATCTCTAGAAGTAAAATTTCTGTATTACAATTTTTGGGCCTTTCTTATTTTTCGTGGTATTTTCTAATGTCCTCTAATTCAACTGCCTGATTGCTTTTTCTATTTAATTACATAAAAGGCATGTAAAACTATATTCAAAGAACTTTAACTCCTACGTATCACCTCAGTCTGCTCTACCTTCTCATATCCATCAGTGGCATTAACATTCATTCGATTGTTAATCCAAAGATTTAACAGTCATCCCCAATTCCTCTTTCCCTCATGCCCTGTATCTGAACCATCATCTTCAAACACTTTATTTTGTAAAAGTCCATCCAGTAGGTACTTTGTATTCATCTCCAGAGTACAACAGTGACTAACACACTATAGGTGCTCACCTATTCACCTGTTCAATGAATGAATGCAGCAATAACAGTTTTTCTTATGTAAAATATGTTCATCTTTCCTGAAATCATAAATGGGGAACTTACAGGAAAAAATGGAGAGATTCAGCATTGTTTTCAAATGTTATAGCAATAATCAATTGAAATTATGATTATTTATGTTTTAAAGTGATATATCACTAGCATAATAGTTATACTCTCTACTTTTCTAGGTGTGTTATTTTTGGTTCACTTTTCTGAGTGGATTTATTGACATGTTATGCTATTTCCACATATTCCTATCTAAATATATAATAAGAAAAGTTAGTCATTTCTGGAGAAAAGATAGTCCCCAATGACAATCTAAAGTATCCAGCAAAATAACAAGGAACACACAATTATTTCAGATGGATTTATACTGCATCTGACAGCACAGGTTAAACAAATAGTTAGCAAATTCAAAACAGAGCAAGTCTCCTACTTTTGCTAGTTCTCCTCAGCTTTAAATATGATTGGTGAAAGAACATTACATTTATAGTCAATTATTTTGATTTGGACTATGAACAATCCTAAGCAATGAAGTTAAAAGACACTGTTCTTCCTTATTCGAAGAAACCATCAAATACTGCTGTTGAATCCTTTTTCCTAAAATGTGCCTTGGTAATATAGTGGATATCTGTTGTTTTTATCATTCTGGCATCCTTTGCTTTACATTCTTTTCCTATAAGAAGGAAATATTTTCTTCTTAAGAATGGCAACTCCTTCTTCCACCTGGTGGAACCAATAAGTCACCTGGCTTCACTCCCTCAATTTCATGGTACATATGAAAGAAAAAGGTCCAGTCAATTTCCTGTTTTAAGATTGATACAAATCTTGGAAAAGAGATGCTATTCACTTTCTTCTGGCATTGCTAGATGTAAGTATAATCCAAACTATATCTGATGATCTGAAGGAGAGTATGTTCTTGACCATGAAACCACCACAGAGTAAAATTGGGCAGAAAGATGGAACATAAAAGATGCAGCTTACATTTTTTAATTTAATAATTTTAATTCATGGTTCCAGCCATGCCTAATGAATTCTAGTTTTAATTGGCTTTTGATCATTTGCACCAAAAGTATCTTTACTTACACAAATAGAAAAACAACATTTTTATGTAAGTAGATGCACTGAATGTTTTAAAATTGGGAAAGGTGTGCTTTCACCATACTTGTTCAACCTGTATGCTGAGCAAATAATACAGGAAGCTGGGTTCTATTAAGAAAAACCTGGCATCAGGATTGGATGAAGATTCATTAACAACCTGCGATATGCAGATGATACAACCTTGCTTGCTGAAAGTGAAGAGGACTTGAAACATTTACT
>NW_006408528.1:24977713-24980255 GCF_000296735.1 Chrysochloris asiatica
AAAAGAGGAAGACCCCCAATGAGATGGATCCGCCAGGTGGCATCATTGATGTCAAGTGTGGCAGCATAGTGAGGTTGGCCCAGGATCGGACTTTGTTTTGTTCTGTTGTGCATGGGGTCACTATGACTCAGTTCCGACTTGATGGCACTTGACAACAACAACAAGATACATGATTACTTTTAATAATTTATAGTTAAAATCTATTAATATAATTCAGCAGGGTAATCAAGTTTTACTATAAACATAAATATAGTATCTAGAGCATTTTAAAGTATTTTGTAAAGAAAGTTACGTCAAAAAATTAAGTAGGAGTATGTGACCTAAAAACAATTGTGATATTTCTAACTTACAACTAAGGACTACAGAATTACATAACTTATAGATTTCGTGAATGTGTGCTTTTTCTTTAATCCTTACTCATTGAGGCTTCTTAGTTTTCTTTGAGGGTCACTTTATCTCAATAAACTGCTTTTCTTACTCATTACGTTCTCTGTGCAAACCATATTTGTGATTTTACCATGAACCATATACTTATAACTTCCAAATTTAATCTTCATCCCTGATTTTCAGATTCATGTATTCATTTAATGCTGTATATATATTTCTTACAAACTATGTAATTCATTCCTATCATTTCTGAGTCTGATATGAAACTATAGTTAGAATAACTAATATCAATAATAAGAAAATCTGGTGAAGTGGAAGCTTTAAACCCTATTAATGTCCACATCTTGCTTATTTAGCACCATTAGTTCATCTCCTCATCTACTTATGCTGGGTCACTAATGGAAGAGACAAGGGGCTGCAAGCCCAATACATTTTCTCCTTTACCTTCTCAACATTTTTTTAGACTTGTGTGGGTCATATAAATTGCTGACCACCATAATACAATTTTAGGAATGGTTATTGTTTTGTCTCTTTCTCCTGGCCATGACAACTATTCAAAAAAGCGCTGTTAACTTTTCCAACAAATATTTCTCCAGATATTCCCCTGTTCTACATCCCTAATTCTTTCACCCTTCTCATATATTGCATAATTAATGCAGCACCATTCTATTGATCAAATATTATTTTCTCACTGATGCCTTACTTTATTACGTTCTAGAGAGGTTTAGGAACCCCTACTGTATGCTTTCCTGATAGCCTGTGCTTTCAATGCATTTGGTGCATACTCATCAGTCAGTTTGTTGTACTGTAGTGGCTTGCAAAGCTATGATGCTGGAAGCTATGCCATCAGTATTTTAAATACCAGCAAGGGCACCCACGATGGACAAGTTTCACTGAGCTTCCAGACTAAGACAGACTTGGAAGAAGAAGAGGATGGCTACTTCTGAATATTTACCCACTGATAACCTTATGGATAATAGTGAAACAATGTCAGCACCAGAATATTTTAAATCTAATTGTAACAGAATAAATTCAGATATAGTGCCAGAAGATGAGCCCCTCAGGTTGGAAGACAATAAAAATACCACTGGGAAAGAATTGCTGCCTCAAAGAAGAAATGAGCATAATGACATGAATGGAGTAAATCATTTCAGGAACTTCATTTGCTGATAGGGCACAACTCTAAATGAGGAAAAGCAGCTGTAAACTTCCATTAATACTGGGAACATAGAATATACTAAGTATGAATCTTAGAAAATTGGAAGTTTTCACATATGAAATGGAACACATTAAAAATCAATATCCTAGGCATTAGTGAACTGAAATGGACTGAAATTGGCCATTTTGAATCTGATAATCACATGGTTTACTATGCCGGGAATGGCAAACTGAAGAGCAATGGCATCACATTCATCAACAAAAAGAACATTTCAAGATCAATCTTGAAGTATAATGCTGTCTGTGTTAGGATAATATCCATGTCTGCAAGGCGGTCCAGTTAATACAACTATTATTCAAATTTTCACACCAATTACTAAAACCAGTGATGAGGAAACTGAAGAATTCTATGATTATTCTTCAGTCTGAAATTGATTAAGCATGAAATCAAGATGTATTGATAATTAATGGTGATTGGAATCCAAAAACTGGAAACAAAGAGATAGGATCAGTAGTTGGAAAATATTGCCTTGGTGATAGTAATGATGCTGGAGATCACATGATAGAATTTTGCAATACCAATGGATTCTTTATTGCAAATGCATTTTTTTAAACAATATAAAAGACAACTGTCTATATGGGCCTCACCAGAAGGAATACACAAACATGAAATTGACTACATCTGTTGAAAGATATGATGGAAAAGCTCCATATTATCAGCCAAAACAAGGCCAGGGCAGACTGTGGGTCTGACCATCAATTGCTTGTATGAAAGTTCAGACAGATGCTGAAGAAAATTAAAACAAGTCCACAAGAGCCAAAATATGATGTTGAACATGTCCCACTTGAATTTAGGGATCATCTCATGAACATATTTGAAGTATTGGACACAAATGACTGAAAACCAGAAGAGTTTTGGGATGACATCAAGAACATCATACAGGAAGAAAGTAAAAGGTCATTAAGAAGACAAGAAAGAAGGAAAAGACCAAAATGG
>NW_006408528.1:24980915-24981931 GCF_000296735.1 Chrysochloris asiatica
CTGGAGTCACTAACTCATCTTTTCCAATAAATTTTGAAAACAGCTACCTAGCCAACTGATTGGAGGAAATCCTTAGTTGTGTCCATTTTAATGAGAGGTGACTCAATTGCATATGGATATCATTGTACAATATCATTAGTATATCACATAAAACTAAAATTTTGCTAAAGATAATTCAAAAACAGCTTTACAATATATTGACAGGGAACTGCCAGAGGCTCAGGCTGGATTCAGATGAGAATGTGGAACAAGATATATCATTGCTGATATCAGATGGATTTTGACTGAAAACAGAATACCAGAAAGACCTTTACCTGTGTTTCATTGTCTGTGGGTCATGATGAGCTATGGTCAATATTGCAGAGAATGAGCATTCTGGGACACTTAATTGTCCTTGTGAGGAACCTGTACATAGACCAACAGGTAGTCATTTGAACAGAACAAGGGGATACTGAATAGTCTAAAATCAGGAAACGTGTGCATCAGTATTGTATTCTTTCACCATACGTATTCAACCTGTATGCTGAACAAATAATCCAAGAAACTGGATTATATGAAGAAGAAGGTGGCATCAGGATTGGAGGAAGACTTATTAGTAACCTGTGATATGCAGATAATACAACTTTCATTGCTGAAAGTCAGGAGGACTTACAATACTTACTGACAAAGATCAAAAACCACAGCCTTCAGTATGGATTGCAACTAAATGTAAAGAAAATAAAAATCCTCACCACTGGAGCAATAAATAAAATCATGATAAATGAAGAAAAGACTGAAGTTGTCAGAAACTTTGTTTTACTTAGATCTAGATCCACTATCAACACTCAAGGAAACAGCTGTCAAGAAATCAAACAACCTTTTGCATTAGGCAGATCTGCTGAACAAGACCACTAAGGTGTGCCTGACCCAAGCCATGGTATTTTCAATAATCTCATATGTATGTGAAAGTTGAAAATGAATAAGGAAAACCATAGAATGGATGCATTTGAGTCTTGGTGTTTGAGAATAATATCAAA
>NW_006408528.1:24982256-24983407 GCF_000296735.1 Chrysochloris asiatica
AGGATGAATTGGGGGAAGGGAGGAAAGAAATCTGTTCTAGGACTAGGAATGTGAAATAAGAATACAGTCATTAAGACCATAGACACCATTCAGGCTAGATTGTGGAACTAGGAGGAGGGAAAATGGGGCATTTGTGTAGATTGTAAAACTTCATAGTACCCAGTAAAAGGGGAACTGGAGGAGGGCCTCTTTTGAAACAGGAGAATAAAACTGTTTGCAGGCCAGCCATGTGGTGCATCTGCCACTGTCTACTGGGTTGGGCGCCCGATTTTGCAAAATCGAATAAAGAAAACCTCTCTTTCACTAAAATGAATACAGATTGGATTTCTTGGGTGTTTGTCAGTATCAACAACGTTTCTCACAATTTTACTAAACAAGCATACTATTATCCAAGGATAGATCTCTCCTGATAATATGCCCGAAATATGAGACAAAATCTCACCATCCTCCCTTCTGGCTGTACATCTCACCAAACAAAATTGGTTCAGCCTTTTGGTAGCCCATATTATACTCAGCATTCTTTTCCAACATTGTAATTCAAAGGCAACAATTCTTCATCAATTTTTCTTATTCATTGTCCAACATTTACATGCATGTGAGACTGAAAATACCCTGGCTTGGTTGGACACACCTTTGCACTTCAAAGTCATATAAAATCTTGACAACTTCAATCATTTCTCCATTTATCATGTTGTTATTTATTCATCTAGTTGTGAGGAATTTTGTTTTCTTTATCTTAAAGTGCAATCTATACTGAAAGCTGTAGTCTTTGATATTCATCATAAGTAGTACTTCAAGTCTTCTTCACTTTGAGCAAACAAGGTTTTATCCTCTGCATACCACAGATTATTAATGTCTTCCTCTGATTCTCATGTTGGGTTCCTTTTCATATACTCCACCTTCTCACATTACTTTCTGACTTTACAGATTGAATAAGTATGAAAGGATACAGCACTAATGCACACTTTTCTTGATTTTAAACCACAGAATATCTCCTTCTCTGTTCAAATGACTGTCTCTCGGACTATGTACAGGTTCCTACAAAAGTACAATTAAGCATTCTGGAATTCTTTATTCTTTCCAGAATTATCTATAACTTGCCATGATCTACACAATTGAATGAATGCCTTTGTATAGACAATAAAACAGAG
>NW_006408528.1:24984767-24986354 GCF_000296735.1 Chrysochloris asiatica
CAGTAACATACCAGGAACCCACTTAGTTACACAACAAAAGACTGATGCTAGTATGAACAAGGGAAGCACTATTTTTAAATGAATGTAAATTTATTGATAATTTCATTAAACTCAAATATTATTAACTTAACTTCAAAAATATAAATGAGCTGTTGGCCTAAGAGAGTTAGTTTGCAGATCTCACACCTCTTACCCCCGAATTGGCATTTTGAATCCAAACCATATTAAAAGTGACTGAAAAATGTTAACACATGAAGTTGTTTTGATGGCTAATAGGAAGTTGGTTGGTGGACTCAGCTCAATCGCAAGGATAGGCATTCATATCTTTAAGACGACCATTAGAGTTGGAAGTGATTTATTTCTTTGTATCCAGATTTTAATCAAGCAAAGGAATAATTTGTTTTAAAAAAAATCTTAGCAGTAAAAGTGATGTTAAAATAGATTCAGAAAACAAGTAATATTTCAAAATTAAACTCTTGCAATTGATATTTGAACTATTATGAAAATTTGAAGATTAACAGGTCAATACCTTTGAAAATGAATCTATTCATTCCAAGGGGTATATTATTTGAGTTTTCAGCATTTATAAATAAAAAGAGAGCACAGTGGCTCAATATGGTAAACACTGGACCATGAACCACAAAGCTTAAGCACACTAACAGCTCCCCTGGAGAAAAATAAGTCTTTCAGCTTCTGAAAAGATGAAAAACCTCAGAAACCCAATACAGGGTCACTTTCAGACTGATGGCACTTAACAACAACAACAACAATAAATGAGAAAACAGACCAATAGATATTTTAGCTGAGTTCTCATAAAGCTTGAATATAAATATATTAATTCCCATAAAATGTGTTTAATTTTCTCAAGATAGCCACTAACTATTTAAACTTAATATTGGATCATCTACCTTTGTAGTTCTGGTGTGACTCTATAAAATAACTGCAATGTCCATTGTTCAAACTCACCAGCTGCTCCTTGGAAACCCTACATGGAGTCACTGTGAGTTGGAACCAATTCCGCTGCACTTAAAAACAACATCTGCCTTTAAATATAACTATTCTAACTTCAAGAGAACTAGCTAAGCTTGTATAAGTGCAATTTTCTTTTAACATTCAATAAAGTAAACTTTGATTCTATAAATAAAAAGTAGTCCTGAAATTGAAATATAAAATACAGTCTAATAGAATTTAATTTAAGTCAATTCAATTAAACTCATACCAGAAAAAATTTTAAATCTCAGGGCTTAAAACAACTTTCACTATTTTTTGTTTTGTGGCCTCCCTTCTTTTCTATTTGATGCTTGCATTATCTTCTTTAACTTTTGATCATTTTGTTTCAACTTTAGTACATTTCTATATGGAGAAATAATTTTTCATAAAACAAATACGTTTCTGGATGGAAAACACATTTTTCAAAAATCATTAAATTCTATTTTATTCTGTTTCACTAAAAGTTCTTCAGTGAATTGTGATGAAAGATATATATATATAATGTTGTTGTTGTTGTTAAGTGCCGTCAAGTCGGTTTCGACCCATAGCGACCCTGAACAGGGTTTCCGAGGCTGTAAATCTTTACGGGAGCAGATC
>NW_006408528.1:24993099-25004695 GCF_000296735.1 Chrysochloris asiatica
TGTGCTGTTTGATCTTCATCAGTAAATGTTTTAAGTCCTCTTCACTTTCAGCAAGCAAGGTTGTATCGTCTGCATATCGCAGGTTGTTAATGAGTCTTTCTCCAATTTGATGCCACATTTTTCTTCATAGAAACCAGCTTCTTGGATGATTTGCTCAGCATACAGATTGAATAAGTATGGTGAAAGAATATAACCTTTAGGACGGTATTTTAGGAAGCCCTAAAACCTGGACATATGTAATTATACCCACTAAGTCAGTTCCTACCTGACAATAAGCATATATCTACTGTTGAAAATATATTCTTCAGTAACATGCAGGAATTAAAGCCCCAAATAATTTGCATGAAATACCAAAATAGGTTTGTTGTTGTTGTTATATGCTGTTTAGTCAGTTCCGACTCATAGCGACCCTGTACAGGGTTTCTGAGGCTGTATATCTGTATGGGAGCAGAAAGCCTCATCTTTCTCCCATAGAATAGGTGGTAGTTTCGAACTGATGACCCTGAGGTACGCAGCCCGATTCGTAACCACTACGCTACCAGAGTTTGCAGCTTAATCCCCTAAAGCTGTCAGCATCTATCGTTAATAAGTAAGATAAAGTTGGTAGATTATAATAATTGGAGGAGACTCCAGCAAACTGACAGTGCCATCCATGCCTTATCTAAAACTAGTAGTAGCCAGAATTCAATTCTAGGCATGTGGGAATAGAAATATAAGGTTGCCAGATCTTCTGTTATTACAACACTAAAAATTCAGAGTCTTTTTTACTGTGTGTGTCTAACGGGAGATAGGAAAGAGAACACACTGCTTTTAAATCTTGACAATAAATATGAATCCTTTAAAACATATTATCAGCCCAATAAAATACTGCCATCAATTATACTTAATCTAAAGTTTCTAATTTGCAGTGTCTACTACTTACATAAAATATTTTTGAAGTGATAAAAAATGATTGTGTAAACAATCCATGCACATTTTTCTAAAAAAAGAAAAGAAAGAAATTTAAACATCATGGAAAGTTGTTGAAAATCATTAAGAATCTGTAATAAATTGTTTCTGTACAGCAAATTTACTCAGCTCCACTGTATTCAGCTTAAGTGCTTTTGTACTTAAAGCTCCTAATAAATGATATTCTTAAATAATTATTTTGAAAAAATATTTTATTTGTAAATGTTTTCTTTTCAACCACTCGGGTGATACAGAAGTTCTTGCTAAAAAATAGTTACTGGTGGGAATACATCTTAGATAAATTAAATGGGTCTCTTCAAGAACATCTGGGGACTCAAATCAGGAATCTCTCTTTCTACACTGTTAGTGACCTGCTGTTTCTTAGATAAATGAAAGTGGGTTAAGATCCAGAGTCATAAACATAAAACTAAGTGATCTATCAGGAGTAGGAATCAAATTACCAGACTGACATGAAAACCCAGAGATCAGGGTTATATGGTGAATCAGATACAGTCAAATGAAAGTGAGATGAAACCAAGGTAATTTGTGTCAGATTGCACAATGTGGATGAGACACACTGGAGTTCAGAGTTAGAAGGAGTAGGGAAGCACTGGGCTCAGTGTCAGAGATGGAAAGAATTTACAGCCAGATCATCAAAAGACAGCAGAGTATCTGAAAGGCTTAAATACCTAGCAGGACATACTGGTGTATTTCTCACCAATTGTATTTCACATTAAAACATGTTTAAATCTGTACATTTCAATTCCTTGCCAAACTGAGCTATCTGGGACAAAAGTAGAGGTTAACTCATGGCTATATTTTTATATTTTCTCTGAATCCTGGGTTTTGAGAAAATGACAGCAAATAAGAATCTTCAACAAATTGAAATCCAGTTCAGAGGTCAAGACCTGTTTTCTGTCTCTTCATTCTTATGTTTCAGTTAATTTTGTCAGTAGTTTTATCCCTCCAAGGAACAATTTTAAAAATACAATGTATCTCTGAGTTATGATGCTAAGAAAAAAAATGACAAGAATCAAGACATATTGTCTATGTCTTTCTTACATACTAGAAAGTATTATAAGTGAAAAGGATGCTTAGTAGAACAGTCTTATCAAAATGCTAAAATAATGTGGCAAATCTGGTTTCATCAGTTTTCAGATGTTTTATACACATGTGCCGATATCATGTGAAACAGCTACATACGATCCAGGCCTTCTCACATCTAAAGTTAGTGGTAGAGACAAATCTGAAGAAAAATGATAAGAGTGGGATTAAGCTCTATTAATACAGATAAATGAGAAGGCTTCAAAAAACTCATGGAAAAATTCCATTATTTTTCATTCCATTTTTACACAAGAAAATTTTGAAACTTCCTCATATAACAGAAACCAGTGAGTAGTAACTGGTGTTTGCCTAATAATTATGGAAGTGTTTATATTTTATTTCATTTGAAAGTAATATTCTTTTGAGACCTTTTTGTAAATGTCTTTTTCTCTCTGCCTACCAGCCACATTTGTCAGAATTATTATTTGATGTTGATTAACTATACTGAATTTTTTTCTAATCCATCTTTGTCTATTTATAAAATGACTGACTTCCCTCCAAGGATAGGATACCATGAATCTGAATTTAGTAACAAATATTGCCAGATGGGAAGTCCTGGTGTGGCACTGTAGTGTAAACACTGGATCACAAGGTCAGATTGAGTCACAAAGGTACAGGGATTTTATGACTTGGAACCCACTCAAGGGCACTTAATAATAACATTCCCAGATGGTTCTTAGGTGGTACAAAAGGTTTGTGATCATCATTTACCCAGCTACCACAGAAGAAAGACCAGGATATCTCCCATAAAGATTATATCTCAAAAATTCCTGGGGAGCTGTTGGTTCTACTTTGAGTACATATGATTGTCAGAGTTGACTTGAGGTCAAACATTTGGAAATTTTTTTAGTTGCCAGATGAGTAAAAAGCTAGGTGTGCTTTCTGTACACTGTGATGCTTGAGAAATACTGATAATTAGGTCTGCAAGTAGTTGAGAGAACTGAAAGACCAATGTACAAGAAATATGAGCTATTTATAAGGTGTTCTGATATCCACCTTTAGAGAAAACTTCCCTAGAAACGGCAAAGTATGTGTGGAATTTATGGCTTTTTGTAGTCGCTTTATAGTTTTTCTGAAATATTTGCATGATTTTCAGTTATAATATGTATTCAGCAGTTCTTCCATGGTTTCTTGCAAAAGACAGTTTGTGGTAATGCAAAACTATTCAGTCAGATTTATTCAGTCTGGAAAGAGTAAGGGTAGGCTCACCACTGCTCAGTTTGCTTTGTCTGACACTGGGTGTTATATTGAAATGATAAGCAAAGTGAGAGAGACACATTGTTTTATTTATATAAAGAGGGATAAACTATGGTTAGTATACATAAGTGTCAGGAGATTATCTAAGAGTGATTGACATATAATAATAAGAAACCTGTGGCCTTTTGTGATTATTTTTCACATTGAAATATAGGGCATAAACTTTGCATTATAGCAGAGACCTGCTCTATAGAGCAGTGGCAGTGTGGGGGATAGGTGGTAGGAGGAGGGGAGGGTTGCTGGATAGGGTACTTGCTATTCTGCCTACTTTGACATGAATAGCACATTATAAAAGGTGGTAAATTGGTTCTGAGAGTTGTGCATTGTTAAAAATCAAATTCATGAGGTTTGCCTCTCTGTTGGGTAATAAAGAGATCTTTTGAATATAGAAACACAATATTTGGGAATTTAGATAATGTAATAACAGCTTCTGCAACTCCTGATATCTAAGTCTGGGAGTAAAAGACAATAAATTAATAATTAGCCTTAGCAACGACATGATCAAGTTTGACATTTTCACAGGTAATGTTATATCAAATGGATGAATTTGGAGACTCAAAATTTCCAGAGCAAGGTTTAAGGGGGGAAAAGGAGATTACTCAGAAAGGTCCCAAGGGGAAGACATAGGAAACTGAAATCCATAGAAGCAGCATGGAAGCTGTTTAAGGGCACACTATCAGAGACTTGTGAACACAGAGAAAAGTAAAGCAAAATGAAGGAAATAAGTAGGGGGTTGGGAAGAATGGGAAAGTAGCCGTCAAAGTTGGTGATATTGGCATTTAAGAACCTTTAAAAAAAGAAAGCATCAAGGTCATGGATTAATATTTAATACCTCCTTGTATCAAGCATATCAAAAATGCAAAATCCACTAGAGGTTGACTTGATCTGTTTAACTGCTATGTTGCAAATGAAGCAACCCAAAGAGATTGCAAAGAATGCTTAAAAACTGAATGGGGGCTTTGTGCCCTGCCTTCCCTCCAGAATGATGGAGAAGAATCTACCCTGGAGTTACTTTGTACAGAGAAGGAAGGTGAAGAACTGTCAGAGAAATCAAAACAAAGACCTGATTGAAAAAATATGAGAAATTAAGTGGCCATAAATCACTAAGTTCAAATGGTCTTCATTTGAAACTTCTGAAGAAGTTAAAGAACGATGTAGCTAAGCTACCACCAAAAATGTATCAGCACCTTCCATCAAAGAGGAGGGTGATGAATGCCTATCCATCCTTAAGAATGGTCCAATGTTACTTGTAAGAATAAGTTTTAATAAAAACATGGTGTTGCCCAGAATTATTTATGTCTTTAAAAAGAAGTATAAGTTATATTTTCCTCTTTTAGGAAAATGTGTTTAAACTTTTATGAAGTTTTACAATTTTAAAGGATATTTCTCAACAACACATAACACATAGACTTTCTTTCCTTTTTTTTTTTGTTGTTTCATTTTATTGTTCTTTGTTTGCATGTTTGTTTTTATTCCCAAATGTGTTCCTCCATGAGTGTGCTATACTAAACATTATCGCTTATTAGACACACACTGATGGGTTACCAAGGAGCACAATCTGGTTTGAAATAACCCATGACAGCATTTGTTGGTTGTCAACTTGGTCTGGTCAATAAGCAATATCTTTATTGTTACAACATGTGGTGGGGCTTTAGAAACGAAATACCATGCTGAGAAGAGCACAATAAAACCTGCTTGGTAAACTTGATTTCCCAAAGTAATGCAGGCATCTTATTTTACTTGAGAATTTTCTCACCTTTTGGTTATTATTTTAAGTTATTATTATTTTAAGTTATTATTATGAACACTTTCATAATGCCCAAATTAACACAAATTAAGAAATGACTTATGAGTGGGTTTGAGTTTGATGAATTTAGTGCACTCCATTAAAGGCAACGCATTGATTGCACAAGAGACTGCAGAGCTCTGTTTAATTCTTAGCAGGTGGGTACAGACTAGGCTTTCCCAACTTACATTGTCAGTGAACCTCAAACGTGACCTCTCCAAAGGAAGGAGGATAATTCATTCGCCATGTTTACTTTATACAGGAACTCTTTTTAAATGAAGGCTTCTAGCTGTGCTGAATTGTTCTTATTTAAGAGTGGGATGTGTGGCATGACTGGTGTTTTTGACAGTCTCCAAACAATTATTTCTCTTGTGACTTTCAGCCAACCTCAAAACCATTATCAGATTTAAAAAATAAGTTGATCTGAAATTTCTATAAAACAAGGTGGATTCCTAATAGATTTTCAAAAAGCCAGTTCATGAAGACTAGCTGAAGGCTAATGAGAAAAAGAATTTGAGGTATATTGTTCTTACTCCCCCATTCATGGGATTTCCAGTATGGGCTTAGACAGACTGCAACTTCACAGCTATTTCCTCATCCCAATTGCTTCAACCAAACCATGCACAAAATGATATATTTTTTCCTTCTGTTTTATTGGGTGAAACTATTAACCCAGAGCAGCTATGAACATTCTTCTTTTCTTTCTTGTGGATTATACATCCCTTTACAAATTATGGAACAACTTAAATACACATACGTTCTATGGAAGAAAAAAAAAAAAAAAAACTTTGTAAGAGCAAAATTTTTACCTTCGTTAGTAAAAAGAGCACTATTTATTTCATAAGAAAATGTATTTGAGAAGGATACTGGTTTTCAATATTTTATATCACTGAGTACTTTAAAAATATAGCACAGACTATGAACTGGTTCATGAGAAAATGTACATGTTCAGCGAGGCAATTTCAAACTGAAATACCAAACTCACAGCCCTTGAGTTAATTAGAACTTATAATGACCCTATATAGGGTTTGTTGTTAAGTGCCTTTGAGTCGGTTCCAACTCATAGCCACCCTGTATAGGGTTTCCAAGGAGCAGCTGGTGAGATTGAATCACCAACCTTACAGTTCAAACTGACCTTGCAGTCCAGTGCATTAACCCGCAGCACCATAATGAGACTATAAATCCTTGTTATTGTTGTTAAGTGCCATGGAGTCCGTTCTGACTCATAACAACACTGTATATTTTCTCCTAGGTGCGTTTGAACCATTGACTTGTTGGTTAGCATCCTACAGACCTACAAGAGCTTCTTAATGTAGTATCAGGTGGATCACGAACCTATAAATGTTGTTATTGTTATTAGGTGCCTTTGAGTAGGTCTCGACATCATAGCAACCCTATGCACAGCGAATGAAACACTGCCTGGTGTAGCACAATTCTCACAAATTGCCATGTTTGAGTCTTTTGTTGTTGCCACTGTGTCCATTAAGCTTGTTGGGACATCCACTTTTTCATTTACCCTATAGTTTACCAAGCATGATGTCCTTCTCCAGGGACTGGTCCCTCCTGACAACACGTCCAAAGAACAAGAAACAAAGTGTCTCCATTCTTGCTTTGAAGGAACATTCTGACTGTACTTCGTCCAACATAGATTTGGTTTTTCTTTTGGTAGTCCATGATACTTTAAATATTTTTCTCCAAACCATAATTCAAATGCATCAATTCTTCTATGAACTTCCTTATTTGTTATCCAACTTTCACATTCAAATGAAGTGATTGAAAATACCCTAACTTGGGTCAGGGACACCTTAGTCTTCAAACTGATATATTTGCTCTTTGACACTGTGACTTTTACTGCAGATTTGCCTTATGCAATATGCCTATTAATTCCTTGACTGCTGTTTCCAAGAGTGTTGATTGTGGATGCAAACAAAATGAAGTCTTTGACAATTTCAATAGTTTCTCCATTTATCATGATATTAATTGTTCCAGTGTAAGAACATTTTTTTTTTCTTTACATTGAGGTGAAATCCATATTAAAGGTTCTAGTCTTTGACCTTAATCAGTTAGTATTTCAAGACCTCTTTGCTTTTTGCTTTCAGTAAGGAATAATATGCAGTCTACATATCACAGGTAGTTAATGAGTCCTCCTCCACTTCTTTGCCAAATTCTTCTCCATATAATCCATTTTTTTTCAGATAGTTTGTTCAGCATGCAGATTGAATAAGTAAATGATCTAACACACCTTCCTGATTTTAAACCATTCAGAATTCCCTTGTTATATTCTAATGACTGCTTCTTGGTCTACATACAGGTTACTCATAAGCACAAGTAAAGTTTTAGAATACCCATTCTTCACAATGCTATCCATAGTTTGTTATGACCCACACAGTCTAATGTCTTTGCATAGTCAATAAGCCACAGATAAACATCTTTCTGGTATTCTTTGCTTTTAGCCAAGATCCATCTGATGTCAGCAATAATATGCCTTCTCTACATCCTACAAATTGTCATTGCCATATTTAAATCTTTAATCAGCTAATTTCCTGAGTAAAATGAACTTTTATTATTTTCCAAGTGCATAAACAATAGGAACTTTGAACCCTCAATCTGTATATCAAACACTTGAATCAAACCTATTGATATTGAGTTGATTCTGACTCATGGTAAACCCATGTATTATAGAGTAGAACTGTTTCATAGTCTTTTTGGCTATGATCTTTACAAAAGCAGATTGCCAGACCTTTCTTCCATGCTGCTATTGGATGTGTTCCCAACTCCTAACCTTTCTGAGAATAAACTATTAGTGACCTTTAATGCTCTACTGTTATTCTGGCTTGTTACCTAGAGCACATAAACGTGTTTCCTACTTTTCCATTAAATGGAAATAGAAGTGGTCTTCGTACATCAGATGTAGTATAATTATTGTTGTTGTTCTTGGTAAGTGCCATTGAGTCAATTCTGACCCGTAGTTACCCTGTATAGGGTTTCCAAGGAGAAGCTAGTGAGCTTGGACCACTGATCTTGCAGTTCAAATGACTTGCAGTCTGATGCATTAGCCCACAGCGCCACACTGAGAATTAGGACATCTAACTGTAAATTCAGGGTTTTGGTGTGGTGGTGTAGAATAAGCACTGAACTGGTAACCCTAAGGTCGATAGTTCAAACTAGCTGCTGCTCCTCCGAAACCCTATTCAGGTTGCTATCAGTTGGAACTGACTTAACGGCAATTAACAACAATAATAACCTAAATTCAATTCTGCATGAAATTAAATGGTTTCATCCCCTGGGGTAGTTTTCTTTATCCTCTGAGTAACAGCTTCCTTATCAATAAAGTAAAGAGAATGGGTAATGTTTTTGCCAGTGTCCGTTCCACATAGGAAATGATGGGACTACTGCTAGATTGCAGCAACAGTGTTCACTGACTGCTGACTTTATATAAAGAAAAGTCTCTCTCAGGAAAAAGAACAGAAATGGCAGAGCTGTGTGAAATTGAAGATGTGATCATTTTAAAAATCAACTTTAACAACCATTTTACTTATATTTTTATGTGTATCTTTCTTTTTTGTGTCTGCTGTTAGATCTTGTCTGTTTTTCTTTTTCTCATGAATGATTGCTATAACAATTATATCTAAAATTTATTTAATTATAGCTTAATTTTTTAAAGAAATTAGCTTTTTCATGCTTAACTAACAAATATATAAGATAAATATTAGAGGTTTATGAAATTTTGCAACTTGGCAGGTTTGAACCATAAGGTCAGTGGTTCAAACTCGCCAGCTGCTCCTCAGAAACCCTCTCAGGGGCTCTATGACTTGGAACTGACTTGGCAGCACACAACAACAGCAAGAAAACAATGAATGTCCTTAGACTAACTTAGTACCTGGCTAGGTAGAGCATCCGAGACTGGAAGTGCCAGACACTAGGTTTAAGCAGTCAGCTTTAACTCTTGACTTTGTCTCAGATTATTTCTTTGAACTTGAGCTTCTCGCTTGTTTTACAGAACAAATAGTCTTCATACCTACTTCACAGATGTTGGGAGACTGAGCTGAGACACACCCAGGTGGCCCCACTGGAGATAGTCTATAAATGTTAACTGGTATTTTTATTAGTATTGTTTACGTATACATAGGAGTATTACTGTGACACTGGAGGATGAGCACTAAACTGCTAACTACAAGGTTAGTGGTTCAAACCCACCAGCTGCTCCTCAGAGTCCCTATACTGGGTCTCTGTGAGTCAGAACTGACTCGACAGCACTTAACAACAATAAAAATATAGATAGATAGATGATATGATTATTATACATGAATACATAGTAAGAACCTAAGAACCTCTGGTGCTACAATGGCTAAGCGATCGCTTCTGACTGAAATGTTAGCGGCTTGAATTCACCAGTCCCCCTCTGGAAAAAGGGGTGGCAATCTGCACTCATAAAGATTACAGCTTTGTCTGCGCCCATAAAGAATTGCACTCTATGGTGCAATTCTATACTGTCCTATAAGGTCATTATTAGTCAAGATAAACTTGACAGCAATCATATCTTCTTTTTGGGAGTATAATGCACTGGACTGCAAAGTCCATTTGACCTCAAAGTTAGCAGTTCAAGCTCACCAGCTGCTCCTTAGAAACCCTATGTGGGGTCGCTATGGGTTGGAATCAACTTGACTGCATGTAACGACAACAACAATATAATGTATGTGTTTATGTATGTGTATGTATTATAATGAAATAGGCAGTAATAATATAATGCTATCCTTATGACTGTTGGACTCTGAGTGATAGTACTGCCCCTCAAACACATTTATTTAGCACTCTGGTAAAAGAAATCCAAGAGCTAATGGATGGGTGGGGTCGTATTCCATTTTATGAGCATCCTGGATTCTTCTGTGTCTCTCTCCCATTCTCACCTTGCAGCTGCCTTTGCAAAAGATTGTTACAGTCTGTCTACCATTCCCACATTTTTGTCATTTGGAGGAATAGGAAGAGCACCTTATTTTCTTTAAGGATATGTCTTGTGCTTACCTCCAATGGAACAGAAGAACCTAATCACTGTCTGTAAGGTAAACTTTATGTTAAGGGCCCTGGGCCTATCTAAAAATTGTTGTTATTGTTATAGCTAAGTGCTGTGGAGTCGTTTCTGACCCATAGCAACCTGTGTAGGGGTTTCTCAGGAGTGGGTGGTGAGCTTGAACCACCAAACTTGCAGTTTAAACTGACCTTGCAGTCCAAAGCATTAACTTACAGTGCCACACCAGGACTCCATCTAAGAATCGTTGTTGTTGTTGTCAGGTGCCATCGAGTCGGAACCAACTCATAGTGACCCCAAGCACAGCAGAACGAAACAATGTCCGATCCTGGGCCAACCTCACTACTGCTGCCACACTTGACACCATCAATGATGTCACCTGGCTGATCCATCTCGTTGGGGGGCTTCCTTTTTTTCTCTGATCCTCCATCTTACCCAGCATGACATTCTTCTCCAGCGACTGATCCCTTAAAAAATAGAGAATGCAGATTCAGGGACAATTAACCATTCCCCCACATAATCTAAATGGAACAGTCTTTACTAATCAAGGTTAACTAAATCCAATTAGAATAGAGTTACTTCATGGCTCAGTAATAGATAAAGGAGCAATGCTTAGTTTCCTTAACAATCAATATTCTGTCTAATTACTTAATAATTTCGTGAACTTTTGTATTGTATTTTCCCATCATTCCCTTCATTTATTATGTATAACTGAATTATATAATCTTTTAAGGAAAATTTCCTTAAATCCTTCATCTCATTCAGATGCTTTTTCTCCATAATTCAATACCTCCCATATTATACTTTAATAATAGCCCTTATGACACTATAATACTTTGTTACATACCTATCTCCTTTATTAGAATATTCCTTGAGGGCAAACACCATGACATTTGACATGTTTTTGTAACCTCAGCCCCTGGCACATTCCTGAAACCATACAACATTCAATCACTGTTTGTGGAGAAGGGAAAAAAGGGAGGGTATTGTGATGTAATTTATTAAAGCAGTAGGTCGGTGAAAAAAAGGAAGACTCTCAATAACATGGATTGACAAAGTAGTTGCAACAATGGCATCTGTATTTGTAAGACAACAAAGGATCAGGCAGTGTTTCATTCTATTGTGCATAGGGTGAATAGGAACTAGGACAGATTATAGAACATTTTGGCAGTTGTTTAATGCATATAAATCAGGAATGAACTATCATGTATGCCATATGTACTTGTTTAAACTACTATGTGGTTGTTAAGTGCCTCCAACTAATAAGTAACCCTGTATAGGGTTTCCAAGGAGCAGCTGGTAAGTTTGAACCACCGACCTAGAAATTCAAACCAACCTTGTGGTCCAGTGCTTATCCTGCAGCACCACACCAGGACTCCTTCAAATTATTTCTATAATCCAATGTGGCCAAAAGAATGGTGGTGGCTGTGTGCCTTGGAATTGGTTCTGATTCATAGTGACCCTGTATAGGGTTT
>NW_006408528.1:25006065-25007193 GCF_000296735.1 Chrysochloris asiatica
TTGTTCAGAGTTTGTTATGATCCATACAGTTGAATGCCTTTGTATAGTCCATAAAGCACATGTAAACATCTTTTCATTTTCTCTGCTTTTGTCAGGAACAAGTTAGGATCCCTGGGCCCTGGGCCTTTTTTATTTACCCTGGCTTCACCTGAATGGAGGGAGGACATCTCTAGTTCAACAAGAATGATAATATTGGGAAGAATAGGCTGGAGACAGAGATAAGGATATCAGAACCTGGAACCCTAATAGAAGCAGCTGGTTAGCAGGCGGACAACCCATGGAGATAGCGCCTAAAGCTCACAACTGCAGAAGGCACCCCAGTTGCAAGAAGATTGTGCCCCTTTGCAAAAAAAACACACCAAAAAAACAACAAAAAAAATATGTCTTTTCAGCATACCACTCCTCCTAATTAATATGTATTAGTCCACCCTTCAAGGAAGGGAACCCATACCTTTATAAGCCAGTGCACCCCAACCCCAAAAGGTCTTCTCCACTTGTGGAAACCTACCCACTTCTCTCTTTGAAATATACTTTCACTTTGACTTAATCTTACCTATGCTCCCTAATACTACTACCAGGGTTTCTCCACTCAAGAAGACAGACCCGCTTTTCTCTAAGCATACTTTTACTTTGCAATAAAGTGTTTCTAAGTGAATGCTTATTGTTTGTGGGTGACTGAGAAGCAGCAACTTGGTGGGACTGAATCTTTAGATACACTGAGAGTGAACAGGACCAGGGAAAAACGTGACACTTTCAGATAAGATCCATCTGACATAAGCTATGCTATCCCTTATTCCAGATCCTCTTCTGAATCCAACTTCAATTTATGGCAGCTTCCTGTCATTGTACTGATGCAACTGTTTTTTTAATTAACTTAAGCAAAATTTTACCATATTGGCTACCTAAAATGAAGGAGTCATAAAGGCATGAAGTGACTGATTTACAAGGTATCAAGAGGAAGTTTAGTTTAAAAATGTGTCGGAGGAGAAAGAGTCCCCACTGAATAGTTTCATCTTGTCTAGATGGGTCTGTTAAAAGAGATGGGGATAAGATTCTTTTGATTCAATAGTGAGTAATAGTTATCATGACTAATTGAGACTGTCACAATTGTAAACGTATGTTTTGTAA
>NW_006408528.1:25008063-25010130 GCF_000296735.1 Chrysochloris asiatica
TCTTCCCTTTGGGTTTTCTTACTCCAGGTCATTACATATTTGATTGTAATACTTGACTTCATCTTCTCAAGCTGTTCTTTGAAACTTTCTGTTCTGTTCATTGAATTTATCAATTTTTCCATTAGTTTTAGCTTCGCTATGTTGAAAAGCAAGCTTCAGAGTCTATGCTTCCACTTTGGTCTTTTCTCTTTATTGTCTTCTTAATTACCTTTTGCTTTCTTCATGTTTCTTATGTCACTCCACAACTCTTCTAGTCTTCAGTCATTAGTGTCTAATGCATCAAATTTGTTCTTGAGATAGCAGTTCAAACCCACTAGTTACTCCTTGGAAACCTATATAGGGTTGCAATAAGTAAGTAGCAACTTGATGGCACTTAACAATATCCTCAAGGGCATATTTGTTGGGCTTTTGTAATTTTATTTTAATGTTTGTAAATTTTAGCCTGAACTTGCATACGAGCAACTGATGATCTGTTTTATAGGCAGCAATGGCCTTGATTTGGCTGATAATATTGAACTTTTCCATCATCTTTTCCTGCTGATGTAGCTGATACCATTCCTGTGTGTTCCATCTGGTGAGGTCTATGTGTATTGTCACTATTTTTGTTGTTTAAAACAGATATTTGCAATGAGTAAGTTGTTGGTCTTGCAGCGTTCACATTTCAATCACCAGTAGTTATTAATGCATCTTGATTACCTGTTTGATCAATTTTGGACTGAAGAAATTTATAGAATCTTCATTTCATCAGCATTGACTTTAGCAGTTGCTGTGTAAATTTGAATAATAGTGGTATTACCTGGTCTTACTTGTTGTTGTTGTTGTTGTTAAGTCCTATTTAGTCAATTCTGATTCATAGCAACTCTGTATAGCATTTCCAAGGAATAACTAGTGAGCTTCAACCACCAACCTTGTGGTTACCAGTCCAATGCTTATCCTACAGCACCACACCAGAACTCCTGGTATTCCGTATAGACATGTTATGTGTGATAATTTTCTATCACAGAAAACATTGTATTTCAAAGTAGAACTTGGTATGTTCTTTTTGATGATATGATACCATTTTTGTTTTATTTGTCATTTCTAGCATAGTAAACCATAAAATTATCTGATTCAAAATGGCCATTTCATTTCACAAATGCCTAGGATATCAACCTAAGTTTTACTTTTGATGAATTCTAATTTTCTTAGATCCATACTTTACGTGAACATTTCAAGTTTTAATTGTTAATAGATGGTTGCTCCTGTTCTTTCTTTTCATTTTGAGTTGTGGCCCAAAGAAATGAAGGTCCCAAGAGCTTTGCTTCATCCACGTCCTTAAAGAAGGTCAACTCTACTTGGAGGAGGCAACACTTTCTCAGTCATATTTTGAATACCTTCCTACCTAAGGAGCTTATCTTCTGGTATTATATCATACAATGTTTCACTGTCAGCCTTAAGGTTTTTAGAAGCTAATCCCACAGTAGTAGATCTCTGATTCCTTCTTTATAATTTTTTTTTTTTCTTATTCTGAAAGCTCTATTGAAACCTACCCACCATCAGTGACCCTATTGGTATGTGAAACAAAAGTGGCATAGTTTTTAGCATCACGACAACGCACAAGCACCATGGTATGACAAACTGACAGATGTATGGGTAGGATGTCTCTCCATGTTTTCAAACCACCAGTCTGTCAATTAATGAACACATGACTACACTTGCCAGGGATTCAAAAAGAGACTAGGAAAGCTTGCTTTTTTTTTTTTTTTTTTTAAGTGATAGTGGTATATACAAAGAAAAGAAAACCAATTTTAAATTGTTGTGCTAAGTGCCATCAAATCGGTTCCAACTCATAGAATCCTCTATAGGGTTTCTGAGGAGGACTGGTGAGTTTTCACCACCAATTTTGGGGTTCAAACCAAATTTGTGTTTCAGTGTCTATCCTTGTTGTTGTCGTTGTTGTCAGGTGCCATCGAGTCGGAACCGACTCATAGTGACCCCATGCACAGCAGAATGAAACAATGTTTGATCCTGGGCCAACCTCACTACCGCTGCCACACTTGAGTCCATCAATGATGCCACCTGGCTGAT
>NW_006408528.1:25010375-25014898 GCF_000296735.1 Chrysochloris asiatica
ACCCTATACAGGGTCTCCATCAGTCAGAACTGACTCAATGACACTTTGACAACAACGACTCAGAATTCTGACTCTGAACTTGTTCTCACTTTATGTTCCACTTATTGGCGATTCAAATCCCTTCCTTCTTTCCTTTCCTTCTTTATTTTTTGCTGACTTTCATAGCGTTAACCTTGTACTTTTTGTTTTATTATTATAAATGTTTTTAAATAGACAGAATATTAATAAATATTTTTTTAATTGTTCAGACAGAGAGAGAGAGAAAACTGGATAAGGAGTAGGTTAGAGCAGGATGAAAAAAGAGATTGAAAAAGGGACATAAAGAATTTAGATATGAAAATGTAAGGATATTTTTAATTGTGTAAACCAGCTACAAAAACAAGTAATTACCAGCATTCATCTATGTTGTTGTTGTTGTTAAGTGCCGTCGAGTCGGTTCCGACGCATAGCGACCCTGTACAGGGTTTCCGAGGGTGTAAATCCTTACGGGAGTAGAAAGCCTTATCTTTCTCCCGCGGAGCGGCTGGTAGTTTCGAACCGCTGACCTTTAGGTTCGCGGCCCGATTCGTAACCACTACGCTACCAGAGCTCCTTCATCTATAGATCAATATAATGTTGCTTATTTCTTTTTTCAGTTATTATTTAAAATGTTTAGTTATGTCTAACACTTCCATTATTTTTCAAAATCAATCACTCTCCCTTATAGTCTCAGAGGATATTTATATATTGAATTTCAAATAATTTAGATTTTTCTTTTTTTTGTTATTTTTTCCTCTTCTCAAAATTTTGAGATAATGCATATTGCTAACTGAATGCCAGGTAAGCTATTGTGAACTTGATTATATTGGATATTACTGATAATTTATTACTTGTAAAAACAGTCATCATCACTTGTCTGTGAGTTTTGTCATACTGTGGTGGCTTGTGTGTTACTGTGATGCTGGAAGCTATGCCACTGATATTTCAAATGTCATAACCCAGGGTGGACAGATTTCAGTAGAGCTTCCAAAACAACACATACTAGGAAAAAGGAAGATCTGAGAAATTAGCCACTGGAAACCTTAAGAATAGCAGTGCCAGAAATGAGGCCCTCAGGTTGGAAGGCACTCAAAATATGACTGAGAAAAATGTCTCCTTAGGATATATATTAATGATATGGATGAAGTGGCATGAATCAAATTGAGAAGAAACAGCTGTAAGAGTCTATTAATAATTGGATCATAGAATGTACAAATTATGAATCTAGGAAAATTGGAAGTCATCAAAAATAAAATGGAACACATAAAGATTAATATCTTAAGTATTAGTGAGTTGAAATGGATGGGTATTGGCCATTTTGAATCAGACAATCATATAGTCTATTAACTAAGAGTAACAAATTGAAGAGTCATGGCCTCATATTTATCATTAAATATAACATTTCAAGATCAATCCTGAAGTATAACACTGTTAGTGATACGCTTATGAAGAAGACCCATTAATACAATGCTTATTGAAGTCTACACAGAAACCACTGCTGCAAAAAAGGAAATTTAACATTTTACTAATTTCTGTAGTCTGAAATTGATCAAATATGCAATCAAATTTACTAATAATTACTGGTGATTGGAACTAGAACATTGGAAACAAAGAAGGAGGTTAAACAATTGGAAACTGTGTCCTTGGTGATAGAAACAATGCTGGATATCACATGATAGAAATTTTCAACAACAATAACTCATTGGGAGCATGGTGACTCTGTAGGATAAGCACTGTACTTAGAACCACAAGGTCGGTAGTTCAAGCCTATCACGAAAAAAAGAAGAGGCTTTCTGCTCCTACAAGGATTTACAGCTTCCAAAACCCCTTGCAAGGTGGCTGTGAGTCAGAACTGACTCAAAATTACTTTACAACTATAATGACTTATTTGTTGCAAACATTTTTTTATAACAAATAAAACATGGCTATAGAATGTGGCACTGTAGGAAAAGGACTTGACTACAAAGTCAGTTTGAACAGCAAGGTCAGTGGTTCATGCTCACCACTACTCCTCAGAAACCCTATACAAGATCGATGTGAGTTGGAACTCACTCTACAGCACTTAACGACATAATAGAGCTATACATATGAAACTCATAAAACACACAGGAATGAAACCAGCTACATCTATGGAAAGTGATTATGGAAAAGTTCTTAATCTATACATTATCAGTCTGAACAAGGCCTGGGGCAACTGTGGAACTGATCACTTTATTGCTCATATGTAAGTTCAAACTGAAGATGTAGAAAATTAAAATAAACTCTCAACAACCTTGAGTATAATCTAACTGAATTTAGAGATCCTTTCAAGAATAAATTTGCTACATTGAACAATAATGACTGAAATTCAGATGAGTTGTAAGTTAACGTCAAAAATGAAGAATCAAAAGATCATTGAAAAGATAGGAAAGAAGGAAAAGACTAAAACATATGTCAAAAGTCATGCTGAAACCGGCTAAAGTGAAAGGAAAAAATGATGAAATAAGAGGTGAACAGCAGATTTCAAAAGGAAGCTAAAGAAGATAAAATATTATATTATAATAAAATGTACAGACTAAGATTTAAAAAACCAAGGGAAAAACACACTGGGTGTTTCTCAAGCTGAAAAAATCGAATAAAAGCTAAAGCTCTGAGTTAACATTATTTAATTTTTTTTTTATTAACGTATTAGACAATGCTACATACACTGAAAAAAAGATAAAATAAATACACTGAGCCACTGTACCTATAAGTCAATGTACAATCATCTCAGGAGATAGCATAAAATTAAGGACTGACAGTATTGAAGGATGAAATTCTAGCTATACTAATGGCATTGGCACAAAACAAGTCTCCAGAGATTGACAGAATATCAATTGTAATGTTTCACACATGGGTGCAGTGTTGGAAGTATTCACTCATCTATGCTAAGAAATTTGAAAGACCACTGGAAGACAACCCTATTTATGTCTATTCCAAAAAAAGTTGATCCAAAGAAAGTGAACATTATCAAGCTACATCATTAATATCACAAGGAATATAATTTTACTGAAGATAATTCAAAAACCATTGAAGCAGTACATCTACAGGGAGCTACTAGAAACTTAAGCCAGATTTCGAAGAGGACTTGGAAAGAGGGATATGGTTGCTAATGTCAGATGGTACTTGGATGAAAGTAGCTAACAGAAAAATATTTACCTATGTTCCATTGATTATGCAAAGACATTTGACTATGTGCATCATAGCAAACTGTGGATAATATTGTGCAGAATGAGTGTTCTGGAACACTTAACTGTGCTTATGAAGTAGTCATTTGGGATTACTTCCGATTTAAATTCAAGAATGGTGTGTGACAAAGTTAATCCTTTCACCATATCTTTTCAGTCTGTATGCTGAGCAAATAATTTAAGAAGATGGATTATATGAAGAAAAATGCAGCACCAGGATTCTTAAATGACCTGTGATATGCAGATGATGCAAACTTCCTTGCTGAAATTGAAAAGACTTAAAGCACTTAACTGATGAACATTGGTGTCTTAAATTGAATTTCCTAAAGAAGCAAAACCCTTTATATATATAAAGGGAAGTTTATTATCAAGGAAATGGCTTATAGTTGTAGAGTTCTAGGTCCCCAGCAGAAGACCAAGAGCAGATTTTCCCACGTGTCCAGTATATTTTAAGTAGGTCATATCCCCAAGGAAACATCCTTTTCATTGATTGGCTGCTCATGTTCACTCATCATAGGATTAACTATGACTGTATTAGGTTTCATCATCATGGGAATAAGCCCATCTGGAAAAGGTCAAAATGGATATCAGAAGAGACACTGAAACTTGCTCTCCAGCGTAAAGATGCTAAAGCAAATCGAAGAAATGAGGAGGTACAAGAGCTGAACAGAAAATTTCTAAGATGAACTCAAGAAGATAAAGCCAAATATTACAACAAAATGTGCAAAGATCTGGAGTCAGAAAACCAAAAAGGAAGAACATGCTCAGCATTTCTCAAACTAGGGAAACTGAAGAAAAAATATTCAAGCCTTGACTTTCTTTATTGAAGGATTCTCTGGGCAAAGTATTGAAAGATGCAGAAAGCATCAAAAGAAGATTGAAGGAGTACACAGAGTCACTGTACAAAAAGGAAATGGTTGATGTTCAACAGTTTCAAGAGGTAGCATATGATCAAGACCCAATGATACTGAAGGAAGAAGTCCCCCCGTACATTGAGGAAATTGGCAAAGAAAAGGGCACCAGGAATTAATGGAATAAAAATTGAAATCTTTCAAGAAAGTGAGGCAACACTGGAGGCACTCACTTAACTATGCCAAGAAATTTAGAAGACAACTATCTGGCCAACTGAATGGAAGAGATCCGTATTTGTGTCCAATCCAAAGAGAGGTGACCCAGCGGAATGCGGAAATCATCGGACAATCTCTTTGATATCGCATGTGAGTAAAGTTTTACTAAAGGTAATACAGAAATGGCTGCAAGCATACATTGACAGAGAACTTCCAGAGGTTCAAGCTGGAT
>NW_006408528.1:25016496-25017559 GCF_000296735.1 Chrysochloris asiatica
GTACAAGCTCTTCCTTCTTGATGGTCTTGGGATAGTCTGCTCCTGACATGAAAGATTAACTACTCTCCCCTTTTGTTCCAGATCTTCTATAATGGCAGTTTTAACAAGCACAATTAATCCTACTAATAATTGTTGTTGTTGTTGTGAAGTGCCGTCGAGTTGGTTCCAACCCATAGCGACCCTGTGTAGGGTTTCTGAGGAGCAGCTGGTGAGCTTGAACCACCAACCTTGCAGTTCAAAGGGCTTTGCAGTCTAGTTCATTAATCCACAGTGCCACACCAGGACTCCTAATAATTACTCACAATTAAAATCGTAAAATCCTATCAGCATCATTCCCATCCCCTTTCACCAGACCCATCAAGAAAAGCAAACACCTTGCTTCTTAAAAACACAAACAGTCCACTTTTCCTCTAGCTTTCTTTCAAAGAGAATTTCTGGTTACCCCAGCAGTTCTGGTTTGGTCTGCATGTCTTTTCAAATGTAAACATACCATCTCAGAAGGTTTGGGTGGGGCTCAGGATTCCACCTAAGGGCCCATACTCTATGAAGACTTAAAGTTAAAAGCCTGTTTCTTCAGGGGAAAATTCTAACTCCCCTGTTAACAAATTCAATCAAGTAAAAGTTGAAGGCAGGCTTACAAACTCTCTTTAATCATAATTCCCAATATCCTTTTCTATCCCACATGTGTGTCTATTTTACAGCAATAGGCAGGAAAAAGTAATATCCCCAAATCAGTCAAACACATAAACATTTTTAAACACTTAAATTCAATCTTTCTTCTCCCTTGCACAAACCCCATTCTTATGCATATGGGCTTGGGACTCTGGTAGGGAGGATTCCAGTAGGCCCTGTCCCTTGTCAGCCATTAGTTTAACCAGGGTGACATTGGCTCCAGGCAACTCCAGAATCTATTGCTCTCCTTGCATATGCTTTTTATCCCTAAATCACTATGGGGATAAGCATGTCTTCAGCCATTACTGGCAACAAAATCCAGAGTTGTTGTTGTTGTTGTTAAGTGCCATCGAGTCTGGTCCGACCCATAGCGACCCTGTACAGGGTTTCC
>NW_006408528.1:25018404-25023458 GCF_000296735.1 Chrysochloris asiatica
CCTCGGAAACCCTGTACAGGGTCGCTATGGGTTGGACCCGACTCGATGGCACTTAACAACAACAACAATATATATATATATGTTGTTTATTAGTAATAAAGAGAAGTTTATTATCAAAGAAAAGGCTGACAATTGTAGGGTCCCAGGTCCCCAGCAGAAGACCAAGAACACATTTTTCTGTTTTTCCATTATATTGGGACCAGGCCACACACCAAAGGAAACAACCTTTCAATTGATTGGTTGTTCATGGCCATTCATCACTGAGTTAACTATGCTTGTATTAGGTTTCATCACCATGGGAATTAGCACATCTTAACTGCTAAACCTCTGGAGATCCTGGAGTAGCAAAGCTGACACAGAACCCTAACTATTACAATCAGAATTCCTCAATGTAAGGGAAACAAAAATCCTCACAGCTGGACTAATAAACACAATCTTGATAAAAGCAGAAAACATTTAAATTGTCAAGGGTTTCATTTTACTTGAATCCACCATTCATGTTCATGGAAACAGCAGTCAGGAAATCAAATGATGTATTGAATTAAGAAAATCTGCTTCAAAAGATCTTTTTAAAGTGCAGAAAAGCAAAGATGTCACTTTGAACAGGAAGGTACCCTTGACCCAATCACCATATTTACAATCATCTCATATGCAGGCAGAAGCTTAACAGTGAGTAAGAAAGACAGAAGAATTAATGTCGCTGAGCTAGGGTGTTGGTGAAGACTATTGTATATACCATGGACTGCCAGAAGAACTAACAAATCTCCATTAGAAAAGACATAGCCAGAATGCTCCTTAAAATTGAGACTGACTAGATTTCATTATTTTAATTGGAACCAACTCAAAAACATCTAACAACAACAACAGCAATAACATCCATTTACATAGGATTACTAAATTTATGGCTTTAAAAATAATTTATATAAAGAAAAAATTACAAGTAGATAAGTAGACATTCAAAAGGAGGGAAAAAAATGCTTAGGAACATTTAATTAGCACGCTTTCCATAAGCCTCCTCCTGAGCCTTGATTTGTATTAAAATCAATAAATAGCTTTTTTAATGCCATGGTAACAAGGGTTCTGAGCCTTAAAAATGAATAAAACCAATAACAATCAGAAATATAGCTAACATTTTGAGAGGATATACCATGTGTCTGACAGTGTACAAAGTAATTTACACCACTCACAACAACCTAAATCGGTATTATTTCCTTTTAGTAGATGGGGAAATGGAAGCCAAGAAGATAAATAATAATGTACTTTGAAAAGAACAAACCGTAAATATTCCTTTTAGAATGTAATTATTTGATTCTAGTTCTATATGCCAGACAGCCAGACTTTGCATTAAACTGAAATTTGGAGGAAGAGGGTCAATTGAGGAATGCATCCAGAGCTGGATTAGCAAAGGTTGTTATTTTGCTTCAAAATATTACAAAAAAAAAGTTACATTTTATCTCCTATGATTATTGAATAGTGCCTGTAGAACCATAGAATCAATAAAAAGTTTATTTTAAATGCTGTCATGACAATTGTACCATAAGCATAGTTTTAATTTAAAAAAAATCAGGCTATTGGTCTTAACTGAAGAAGGTGCCAAACATATACAAAGAGCATAAGATTGTTTCAGAAATCTTGTAGTAGAATATGTGTTGGAAATATTTAACATTTACCTTTACTGCAAAGCAAGATAGGCTTATATTTATAAAAGACACTTACTTTTGAAACTGTGAGACTGTACATTGGAACTAGCATACTAAAATAAACTATATTATATTATATTTAATGCATCAGTTTCTACCCTGTCCATATTATTTTGTACACTGAGTAGTATAATCAGAAGAGAGGATATTGTTCTCATGTGTGTATATACCTTCAAGTCACTTCTGACTCCCAGCCATCCTGTATAGGGTTTCCAAGGCTTTTTTCATTCTTTGTGGGAGCTGAAAGCCTCACTCACCCCCCACTCCTAGGAAACCCTATGCAAAGTCGCCATGAGTCAGAATGAATTAAGGGCACTTAGCAACAGCAATGACATATATACAATTAAAAATATAAAACAAAACAAAATATAACAGCTTATTATTACTTTGTCAAATTAATAAAAATATTTTCATGGGCTTTTTATATAAGAATAATAGACTTCACTTTATCATTTTTCTTAAGATAGTAAACCTTTCTTCTTTTAACTTGAACCAGAAATTACTGATTATTTACATCTAGTAAATGAAAAAGAGGAAGACCCCCAACGAGATGGATCAGCCAGGTGGCATCATTGATGCACTCAAGTGTGGCAGCGGTAGTGAGGTTGGCCCAGGATCGGACATTGTTTCGTTCTGCTGTGCATGGGGTCGCTATGAGTCGGTTCCGACTTGATGGCACCTGACAACAACAACAATGAAATGCTCAGTAAACGGAATACTGCATACAGAAAAGCCAGCATTCTCATCTTTTCTGTTTAAGATTTACTTCAATCTTTTGTCAAAGAAACATATGCTTTGACTGGAGTAAACATTCAAATTTGATTTTTTAAAATATTTTTCAGAATCTAGGGATCCCTAGATTCATCATAGTTCGTCTACTTTTGTAGTCCATACAATCATTTCAAACAAACTAGCTATTAATTTAGCTTATGTTAAGCATTGCCCAAATTATTTAAACAATCTTTACATTTTATTGTTTAACAATATTCATTGACACAGATTGGTCAACTTATATGTGATTTTTTTTTTTTTTTTACTTATGAACAGTGCTTTAATACAGTATAACTGACATACAGGAACATGCACATACAGCTTGGTGAACATTTACATTGTGTATACCACACAGATCAAGATATATAGAACATTTTATCACCCCTGGGAAGTTTCCCAGGATCATTTTCCGTCAATATCTACACCCCATCAGCTTCCCAAAGCTGACACAACAGTGACTTTTAATAGCCATAAATGATTGTTAAGTACCATCAGTTTGATTCAAACTTAGAGCAATCAGGTATAGGATTTCTGAGGAATGCCTGCTGGGTTTGAACTGCCAACCTTGAGGTTAACAGTCCAGTGCTTATCCTGCTGCACCACACCAGGACCTGTGCCATAGATTGTTGTTGTTGTTGTTAAGTGCCCTTGAGTCTGTTCTGACTCATAACAACCCTGTATCGGGTTTCCACGACTTTTTAAAACTTTGTGGGAGTAACTGGTGGGCTCAAATCGCTGACCCTGTGATTGACAGTTCAGAACCACTAAACTTTACCAAATGTTGAGCTCCCCACAACTTTAATTAGTATGCACTGTTTTCTGTCTGGCTTCTTTAATTCGACTTGATATTTTTGTATTTTATTTATCCTTAAATGTTTCATAGAATTTACAAATGTTTTTTTATTCACTTGGAGATTCCTTTGTGAGGAGGATTTTTTTGATTGAAAGTTTTTTAAAATGAATTTTTTACATAACTTTTTATTGTGAATTGATTGATAGTTTACATGGGAGAACATCAGTTTTATCTTCATCATTTCATTGCAATGATTACAATCTCCTCCTTCTTGCATCATCATTCAACAGTATTTGTTTCTATTCTCTTGGGTTTTGTGTGTGGGTTTTTTTCACTCAGGAATATATAATCATTTAAACAACCAAAGGGCACATTCTGCAAGCCTGCCTCCTGGCCGCCAACACTCAGTCTTTCTCTCTCCACGAGTCTAAATAGCTGCTATATCTCTCCAAGTCCTCATCTCTGCCTCCATCTCTGGTGTTGCTGCTTCTCTGGATAGGGTCCCACACTCCACTCATGCTCTTCTCCCCTGACGGTCCTAGGGGCTTCTGTTCCTGGACTGTAAGATTAACAACTTCACCTTTTTTTGTTACAAAATTTCTACTTTTACAATTGTGATCATCGCAATTAGTCATGATAACAATTACTCACTATTGAATCATAAGAATCTTATCCCCATCTCCTTTCCCCAGACCTGTCTAGACAAGATGAAAATTATTCAGTGAGGATTGTACCTTCCCTGGCACATTCTGAAACTAAACTCCCTCTTGAAATCTTGTAAACCACTCACGTAGTGCCTTTATAGCCCCCTCATTTTAGGGAGTCAATGTCTAAGTTGCCAGTCCCTATCAACCCTGTGTATACAAGTTAAAGAAATTCCATTATATGTATATATTTTTTTTATTGCATTGCCAAATATAAGATTAAAAAAAAAAAACTATCCTTATTCTACATTGGTAGGCAGAATGCAACGCATTTTCAATTGCAAAATAGCATCGGTTTAAAGTTATATATATGATCTATTTCAAATGAAATCTTTTAGTTCTTTTCTAGTGACATGAAATTTTCATTTTTTACAAGGGCTCTTCTCAGTGTTAATTTTGTCTTAGAATTTTGAAAAGTTTGGCATTTGTTTCTCTTTATTTTTTGTTGTTGTTAATTTTTACATGTAAACAAACTTTCATTTGCACAAGAAAAGTCTAGAGACCACACAGAACTAGCATATTTTTCTGCATGGTATTCCTTTTAATCTTTACCTTGTAGTTCATATCAAAGCTGTAATTGTTTGCTAGCCAGCAAAATCTAATGGCTCCCTCTGGTCAAAAGCTGTCAACAGCAATCTATCCAGCCGTGGGGGCATTGCCTGAAATAGAAAAGCATCACATATGTTCTTATTCCTTGGTGAGCTGCAAACAAGGCAAGGCTTAACATTTTCAAACAAAACCATTACTAAGTCCCTGTAATAAGACTGGTGTACTAACATATCATTAATGAGATCTTTTATATCATTAATAGAGGATGTTGCCTCTTGGTATATTATTACCCTATATGTCAAAGGATGAATCAAGATAGGCCAACAGTTCAAACTGCTTTTTTCTTCCCTTGATTTAGCAATGTGGCACTTAGTCTGTTTCTTAGATGTTAGATCATGATTTATTAGGTGTCCAAAAGTAAACCTGTACTCCACAATGTATAAAGAAAGCAGGCCTCAAATGATCAATCCAGATTTCCTGCTGAGCATAAAGACTGTTAAATTCATTAGGGAATCCAACAAAGAAAAACACCACTAT
>NW_006408528.1:25023558-25031854 GCF_000296735.1 Chrysochloris asiatica
TTAATCCTCTCTAAACACTATAAAGTACTGCTTAGGAAATTTTGAGATGGGTGATTTGTTTAGAATTTGTGTTATCACAATGGCGTTGTGTAATCTGACTGACACAGTCCAAATAATGCGATTCTAAACATCAGACCAACATTTGAGCCTATTGCTGAGTTTCCTCTCCAAGCTAACTGGAATTCTTGTCTTCTTAAAAGATTTGCACTCTTGGCATTCCAGTGGTTTTTCCACTTGTCGCCCAGTCTTTTGCATATTTCTAAGTCAGAATACATTGCATGCTGCTGGCTTCCTTTGTGTCTTGGTTCCTTCTGCTCTGTCACCTCGATGCCAGAATTCTTTTAATAATTTGTCAGAAGGAAACTCAAGATAGAGTTCCCATTATCTCAGTTCATGGGCATTCAAGGTGAAGTGAACCAAACCCAGAATACTGACCCAGTAGCTGTCATACATTCCAGAGTTCCCTCTATCCCAACAATCTGTGCATAATATACGATGGACTTTACATTGTAATTAGCTAGAAGTAAAATTCTTCATATATATGTAAAAGTTATCCTGGGCTTGGAGTAAGATTAAAATGTGTAACTAATCTTAATTAGTCTGAAAGAAGAAATATCTAGGAACATGTTTCAGGTAAGACATGAGAAGAACATATAGTTTTATATGAGGTAGAAGTGTGACCATCCCAGTACTATAGAAAAGGGCTATTTCCTGTCTTGTGCTTATCTAAAGGGACTTAACAAATACATTTTGAATGATCCTGCAAAACAACAACAAAAACAACTATGGCATACATGCCACACAACTATGGCATACATGCAACATAACTATGGCATACATGCCACACAACTATGGCATACATGCCACACTCATTTATTTCAAATATGAAAACTTCAATATATCAGTGGTGAAGAAATTCATTCTCCAACATCAATTTTAGACAACTCATTAAGTTGTGAACATCTTTTTTTTTTTTTTTTTAATGTATATACAATCCAATTTCAGAGATGATTCTGAGCTGACTTTAAGCAGCTGATGACAAGTCCTATTGGAGTAATCATACGAATTCATATCACAGCTAAGCTAAAATTTGGAGAAACATTAAATCTAAGTTCAAACATGTGAGAATGGCTTTGATTACGTGAAAACACAACAACATATTTGGTATTTTGTCTCCTTTCTTGCCACAGTACTTAAAGGTTCAGTGAACTGGTAATATGTTTTGTTCATCATAACATCTTCAAGTGTTTCTAAGATGTCTGGGGTTTGGCAAGTTCCAAAGTTAGTTTGCCAAGCATATTTTTCATTGGTGTTTATACCCATTTGTATTTTAAAGGAACCAATCTGTTTCTGATTAAAAATAGCTAATAAATACACAAATGGATTCTTAAGTACACTATGATAAGCTCCTTAAGTCATTGTATCTTTAGGGAAAAAAAAGATAATACAGAATTTATACTTGTCATTTGGCCCCAAATTTCAAAGATTTGAATTTTGTCTAAACTTACATCAAAATATTATTAAATCACGGAGTTGAGTGAGATACATTTTTACTATGCATAGCATCCATATAAATTTTTATTCATTTCGTAACTCGACAGCACTTAGCAATACTGTAAGAAAAACACTGGACTGCTAACTACAAGGTCAGCAAAACTACCAGCTGCTCTGGACTGCTAATCATAAAGGTCATTGAAACCCACCAGCTGCTCAGAAACCCTATACAGGGTTGCTATGAGTCGGAACTGACTCTATGACACTCAACAACCCCATCATACCTTCTTTAACAGCACATTTAAGTACTTTGGCATGTGTATGTCATTTAACTACCAATCACTTTCTGGTTGCCTTTTAATTTAAGCAATCTTAATTGTAATAATTATTCAAGTTCAGGTGTGATGCTGTAGGATAAAGCACTGAACCACAAAATGGGTTTGAATTGCAAGGTTGATGGTTCAAACTCACGAGCCACTCGTCAGAAACCCTACACAGGGTCACTATGAGTTGCAATCTACTCGACATCACTTAGCAACGACAAAACATTCACAAAGGAGACCACAATTTAAGTTACAAAATTTGTTGTTGTTAAGTGCCGTTGGGTCGATTCTGACCCATGGTGACCCTGTACAGGGTTTCCAAGGACCAGCTGGTGGCCTTGAACCACCAACTTTGCAGTTCAAATGACTTTGCAGTCTGATGCATTAGCCCACAGCGCCACACCAGGACTCCGAGTTACAAAACACATACCACAAATTAGGATACATTCTATATGAGCTGCAACTAAACATTAATATATAGTATGTTACTGGTAGCATAGTGGTTACGAATCGGGCTGTGAGCCGCAAGGTCAGCAGTTCGAAACTACCAGCTGTTCCGCAGAAGAGAGATGAGGCTTTCCGCTCCTGTAAAGATTTACAGCCTCAGAAATTCTGTATATGGTCGCTGTGAGTCAGAACCGACTCCACGGCACATAACAACAACAACAACAACAAGTAATATGTAAAGTATATCATTATCTGTAGTTTGACTTACATACTTACAGCTTTCAGTAAGTATCCAATTACTTAGCTTCTGAGGAGCATTCAGTTGCTAACTGAAAAGTCACCATTTCAGACCTGCCAGTTAGTTCTCCAGAAAAAACCATGGTCGTCTAGTTCTGTAAAGATTTACACCCTTGGAAACTCTAGTGAGCAGTGTTACCTGATGTGGTACTGGACGGTGAACACACTAGTTGCTTCTTAGAAACCTTGTAGAGGATCGCCGTGAGTCGGCACTTAGCAACAACATCTGTATCCTATAGTGTCACTAAGAGTCAAGAATCAACTCAATAGCAGTGGGTTTGATTTTGGTTTTATCATTATATAAGAATAAGTAAGAATGTATTGCTACCAAACCATGGAAACCTTTATTTTTAAAAATTACCAAAGTGAAGTGTTTGCTTCTGGTTGTATTCTCCATTCAGACATGTTATCAGGAGGTACCAGTTCTTAGAGAAGGACATCAGACCTGGTAAAGTGGAGGGTCAGAGAAAAAGAGGAAGACCGCCAATGAGATAGATTGACACAGTGGCAGCAGCAATGGGCTCTAACTTGACAATTGTGAGGATGTCCCAGGCGTGGGCAGTGTTTTGTTCTGTTGTGCATAAGGTTGCTATGAGTCACAGCCAACTCAACGGCACCTGACAACAACAGCAACAGGTCTTTACATTTCTGAGGGTGATGTTTCCATTTCTCTAACCCTTCCCCAAAGAATTCAGTGCTCTGTTCTTCAACTTATACCACGTCAAAATGGCAGTTTTGGCATTTTCAAAGTATACAAATTGTGTTCTTTTAAAGCGCTCTTTGAGTTTGGGGGACAAAAAGAAGTCTGAAGGGTTAAGATGAAAGCTGTAGGGTGCATGGGGTAAGATAAGATTTCACATTGTAATTCTCTTAGGACAGCTTTTGCTACACTAGAAGAATAAACCAGTGTATGGTCCTGATGGGAAAAATTCCTCAATGTAAACTCCTGGATTTTTCTCATCAATTCAGCTTTCCATTTTCTTAAAGTTTCTTCCTAGTAAGTCCCTGTGATATTCCTGTATCCTTTAAGAAAATCTAACAAGATTACCCCTTTGGAATTCCCAAAGTCACCTTACAATACTAAACTGATCTCTTGGCCTTGAACTTAACTGCCCAGCAGATTCCCTTGGAAGCCACTGTTTTGATTGCATCTTTTTCTTAAGACACACATATGAGCCGAAACTCTAAACAAGGTTGATATGGATCAGAACCAACTCATGGTATTTAAAAGCAATAACAACAACAATGAAACTAAGGAGTCCTGGTGTGGTACTGTAGGATAAAACACTGGACCACAAGATCAGTGGTTCAAACTCTATAGCTACTCCTTGGGAATCCTATACAGGGTTGCTATGAGTCAGAACCGACTAGACAGCACTTAACAACAACAAAAATGAGACTAGATGCATTGTTTTTTTTTATTACCCTCATATGTATGTATATGCATAATGTGGTATTTTAAGAATATATGAAAACAATAATACCTAGTACATTGTTGATATTATTAATCTATTATTGTTGATAATACTCAAGTTGATATTTATTCATTTTAATTTTAAATCTATCACTTTATGGACTCCTGGTAGCACACTGCAGGATCAGCACTGGACTACAAACCATAAGGTCAGGAGTTCAAATTCACCTGTTGCTCTTTGGAAACTATATATAGGGTCATTATGAGTCAGAATCAAATTGATAGCACTTAACAACAAAAACAACTATACTTTATGAGACCTTTTAAAAATGTTTAAGAGCAAAGATATCAGTTTGAGGACTAAAATGTGTCTGATCTAAACTATGGCATTTTCAATAGCCTCATATGCATGTGAAAGTTGGGCAATAAATAAGGAAGACCATAGAGGAACTGATACAATTCAGTTATGGTGTTGAAGAATATTGAAAGTACCATGGATTCCAGAAGTAAAAACCAAATCTGTGTTGGAAGGACAGCCAGATGCTTGTTAAAAGCCAGGATGTTAAGACTTTGTCTTTCATACGGTCCACATGTTGCAAGAAAGTACCAGTCCCTGGAAAAGGATTTGGTAAAGTGGAGGAACAAAGGAAAAGAAAAATACCCCCCAAAGCTGGGCTCACACAGTGGCAGCAGCAATGCTTTGCTTAAGCATAACAATGATTGTGAAGCTGGTGCAGGACTGGGCAGTGTTTAATTGTGTTGGGTCACTATGAGTCAGAGCCAACTCCACAACACCTAACAACAACAACACTATGAGATCGACTTATCTAAAAGCCAAATTTCAGGTCATGTGAGTGATTACTGTTTAGATCAAACCATGTTCATCTAGAGAGCAGTAGATTTTAGCATTCCTTTTAGAGTTCTTTGAAGAAAGAGATGATGCAGGCTGTCAGAAGTTTCAAGAGAACAATGATATAGATCATTTTGAAGTATTGATAGCTAAATTAGTTACTTGAAACTCTTCAGTATCTCTTCTATCAACTTTTTTTTTTTTTTTTTTTTTTTTTTTTTAGAGAGACACTATCTCAATTTGTTTTGATTTATTACAGTGGTCTTCAAACTGAGAGTCATGTCTTTCTGGGAAAACAGACTTTTCAACAAAGAAGTAGTCTTGGGCAGCTTAAGGGAATCACTTTCCAGATACAATTCCCTACTTTCATAATACTCTTTGCTAAAATTTATTTTCCTGGGAAAACCCTTTTGAGTAAAAGTTGTGTCCGTTCTCTTTTCTCACCAAACCCCTATCATATCACTGTTTTTCACTTAACCCTCAACCACCTTAAATCTTTCTATGATACATTTGACTCTATATGTAATTCCCACACCCCCAGGATACAAAACAAAGAAACCAAAAAATGAAATGTTATCCTTAGCATAGGCATTGATTATCACTTGATAAAACCTTTTTTAGACTTTTCAAAAATTGAGAGTGTGCATGACTTTATTGAATGGTTAAGAAAAATGCCTTCATCATTTAAGTAATTTGTAATTTTTGCTTTCAATAAAACTGAGGAAGTGGCTGATTAATTGAATTTTCAGCTGGTAAATCATTAAAACACAGTGTAATTTGTCATATATAACTCATTGAGTTCAAAGAACTAAGAGAGATATTTGTGTTATAGAATCCCTTTTCTTTTCATCTATTTATAGAAGCCCTATTAGTGTAGTGGTTTACAGATTGCACTGCTAACCACAAGGTCAACAGTTCTAATCGACCAGCCACTCTGCAGGAGAAGGATGAGGCTTTTACATCTGTGATCATGTACAACATGTAGACTCTTTGTATACAGGGTTGCCATGTGTTGGAACCAACTGACAAGACACAGCAGCAACAGCATTTATATATCTGAAATATAAAATATGTTGTTTACCACTTTGTTGCTGTTATCAAGTGCTGTCGAGTCAGTTCTGACCCATAGTTACCCTGAATAGGGTTTCTGAGGAACATCTGGTGAATTTGAACCACCAACTTTGAGATTCAAACTGATTTTGCAGTTCAGTGCATTAACCCACAGTGCCACTCTTAATGACATTTAAAAAATAAAAAGAATAGAAATGATGCTGAACCTTGTATCATTCTAGTAACAAGTAGTTCATCCATGGATGAACAAAATTATTACAGAAAAAAATCATGCATTTCATTAAGAGATAATTACATTTGTTTGTTTGAAAATTATTCATCAAAATTTTATTACGGTTTCATCAATGAATAGTTGTTAGGTGCTATCAAGTCAGCTCCGACTCCTAGCAACCCTATCCACAACACAATTAAACAATGCCCAGTCCTGCACTGCTCTCTCAATCCTTGCTACAACTGAGCCCATTCATCTTGTTGGTGGTCTTCCTCTTTTTCACTGTCCTTCCATTTTATAAAGCATAATGTGTTTCCCCAGGGACTGCTCCCTCCTGATAAAATGTCTCAAGTATCAGAAGTGAAGTCTTGCCATCCTGACTTGCAAGAAGCACTCTGGTTGTACTTTCCCCAATAAAGATTTGTTCATTCTTCTGGCAGTCTATGATACTTTTAATGTTCTTTTCCAAAACCATAATGCAAATACATCAATTATTTTATGGTCAGTCATATTCATTGTCCAAGTGTCACATATATATGAAGGTTTTGAAAATACCATGGCTTAATTCAAGCACACCTTAGTCCTCAAACTGATATAACTGCTGAGGTTGCCTTGTTTCCTGCTGAGACAACCTTACCTAGAGTGATTTGAGACCCCCTTCTTTACCTGTTCAAATTACCTAATAGTCTCATCCAATATTTGTCCATTTTTGACTCCAAACAATAATGCAGTTGACTGTGAACCACAAGGCCTGTAATTTGAGCCTACCAGCTGTTCTGAGGGAGAAAGATGGGGATTTCTACTCCCACAAAGATTTGAAGCCTCAGAAACTCTATATAGGTTCACTATGAGTCAGAACTGACTCAAGGCACTTTAAAATAGCAACATCAAATTTCACTCAGCATAATACCCTCCAGGTTCAGCTGCATTGTGAGGTATTTTGCAGATTCACCTTTATTGTTTATTGTTTTTTGTGTTCCACTGTGTGTAGGTAGCATAATTTGTTTATCCATTATTCCACATATGGACACTTAAGTTGTATTCATTTTTTTACTATTGTGAACAGTGCTCGGATGAATATGGATATAAATGTATCTATTTTTGATATGTCTCTTTTTTCTCTAGGATATATATCAAGTAAAGGGATTGCTGGTTCATATGGTATTTCTAGTTACAACTTTTGAGGAAGAGTCATGCCATTTAATGAAATGATTAATTTTTAGCATCAGTAGTGGTGATTGATGAGTCCTTGGATGGTGCAAATAATTAAAGTGCTCAGCCAATAGCACAACGGTTGGAGGTTCTCAATCTACCCAGATGACTTGTGATGAAAGACCTGGTAATCTACTTCTGAAAAATCAAACATTAAAAACTCTAGGAAGCACAAATCTACTCTTACACACATGTTATTGTTGTTGTTACTGTTGTTAAGTGCCATCAACTTAGTTCCAAATCATAGCGACCCTGTATAAGGTTTCCAAGGAGCAGCTAGTAAGCTTGAACAACCGACCTTGAGGTTCAAACTGACTTTGCAGTCCAGTGTATTAACCCGCAACACCACACCAGGACTCCTTACACACATAGAGACACAATTAATGGTAATTCACTCCTCAGCAGTGCCAAATATTACAATAAAATGTGCAAAGATCTGAAATCAGAAAACCAAAAAGGAAGAACATGCTCAGCATTTCTCAAGTTGGAGGAACTGAAGAAAAAATTCAAGTCTCGACTTTCGTTACTGAAAGATTCTCTGGGCAAATTATTGAATGATGCAGAAAGCATCAAGAGAAAATGGAAGGAATACACAGTCACTGTACCCAAAGGAAATGGTTAATTTTCAAGCATTTCAAGAGGTAGTATATGACCAAGAGCCAATGATACTGAGGAAGGAATTTCAAGGTGCACTGAAGGAATTGGCAAAGAACAAGGCACCAGGAATTGATGGAATAAAAACTGAAATATTTCAAGAAAGTGAGGTGGCACAGGAGGCACTCACTCATCTATGCCAAGAAATTTGGAAGACAACTATCTGGCCTACTGATTAGAAGAGGTCCATATTTGCATCCATTCCAAAGAGAGGTGACCCAACAGAATGCCGAAATCAGCAAACAATCTCTTTAATATCCTATGCAAATAAAATTTTACTAAAGGTAATACAGAAATGGCTACAATCATACATTGACAGAGAA
>NW_006408528.1:25036024-25077989 GCF_000296735.1 Chrysochloris asiatica
TGTAATTATATTTTTACAGATGCGATGATATGATAATATTAACAATGAGATTTAAACAATCCCGTTATGTTTTGTTCTTGGCGAGGAATTATGTGTTTGGGGATATATATGAAACAAGATTGATTTGCATTAATGATTGTTGAAGTTAGTGCATATCAGTATTCTCTTCTGTTTTGTAAATGTTTAACATTTTGGTGATAAAAAGTTTTATATACATATATATAAAACTTTTTAAATTAGAAATAACTCAGGTAAAAATCAGATTACAGAAAAATATTACATTATATATGCATATATTTAACAATAAAAATTTACTTATGCATAGAAAAAGATACAGAAATCAATGCATATCCCTTGGGTTGATGAAAATATTAGTTTTCTTGATGCTTTTGCATTTATTTTTGAATTTGATATGAAGTTTATTTGTTATCTCAATAAAAAGGAAGAATATTTTAAGATAAAACAGTGGTATTAATTTTATCAAATTACATCTCTCCTAAAGCCAATAATGTTTCTCTTTTACATATCTTAACAAAATAAGTTTAGTCAAGAGAGTAATAATTCTTAGAAATTTAATAAAGGAAGCAAATGCAAATTGCTAGAATTTGATGAACTTGACCTACACTGATGGATATAGTAGTTCAAAATACCAACCAAGAAAAAAGGAGTCTTCACATCAAGGATCAAGCCTAATCTCTCTGTATACATGGTTGATAGGGATGGGCAACTTAGACATTGGCTACCTAAAATGGTGGGGTCTATAAAGGCACAAAATGGCTGGTTTAAAGTTTTCAAGAGGAAGTTTAGTTTTAAAGTGTGTGGGGGAAGGTAGAATCCCCACTGAATAGTTTTCATCTTGTCTAGATGCATCTGATGAAAAGAGATGGGATATGATTCTTTTGATTCAGTTGTGAGTAATTGTTATCATGACTAATTGCAATCGTCACAACTGTAAACGTAGAAGCTGTGTAATAAAAGGGGAGCGGGGAGGAGTCCTGGTGTGGCGCTGTGGGTTAATGCACCAGACTGCAAAGCCATTTGAACTGCAAGGTCTGCGGGTCAAGCTCACCAGCTTCTTCTTGGAAACCCTATACAGGGTCGCTATGGGTCAGAATTGATTCAACAGCACTTAACAACAACAACAACAGTCAATCTTACATTCTAGAAACAGAGGACCCTAGGACCATCAAGAGAGAAGAGCATGAGCTGAACATGAGACCCTAACCAGAGAAGCAGCAACACCAGAGATGGAGGCAGAGGTGATGGCATGGAGAGATTGAGCAGCTGAGGACTCTAGACTCACGGAAAGAAAATGGCAGCCAGGAGACTGGCTTGAAGAATGTGCCCTTTGGTTGTTTAAACTATTACATATTCCTGTATGTTTTTGTGCACATCCCCAAAAAAATAATTAAAAAAAAAAAAAAAAGCTAGAGGGAATAGAAGCAAATACTGTTAACCGATGATTCATGGAGGGGATTGTAATCATTGCAATGAAACAAAATACAGAAAGTTGAGTGCAAAACCAATGTTCTCCCATGTAAACTATCACTCAACTCACAATAAAAGCTTAAAGAAAAAAAAAAAAGAGAGAGAGAGAGAGTAATAGTTCTTTCTTATTGCATTTCTTGCCCTGGTTATTTTAAGTTTGCCTGTATTCATTGTCATCAGTTGTAATTTCAGCATATGTTACTGGAATTTCATTCTGCTTAGGGCTTCTGCATGTTTGGAAAGCTATTATGTTTGGGCATTGTGATTTAGATGAAGGTCAGTTTGGCCATAAATTTTTAATAGAAACTTTGAGGGCCCAGTTTTATTAGTTACTGAACTATTCTGAAATGAAGTGTCTATCCTTTATAAGAATCACATCTTAGGAAAAAAAGTGTGATGCTTATAAAAATAATGCAAGTGATTTTAATAAAGAGACTACCAACATGGGAAGCCATAATCTACTCCCACTTTTCACTCTGACCCCATCTGTTGTAAATGAATAAAAGCACAAATTGGGTTTTATGCTGAACACTTTAAAGTCAGTAGTGGCTTAAGGTTATAAATAAATGAAAAGCAGAAGGATCTTGGAAGTCATGCAAACCTGTGTGTTTGAAGATATGAGTTTCTACCAGGTGATCATAGTGAGGAAAACGGTAAGAACAAAGCTGGAAAGTTAGAGATCACCTATTCTTGTGTTTTTATTGTTTATCTGCACTTCGGACTCAGTCTCTGCAGAACTTTTCTTGGGTTTGGCCCTAATGAGAAATAGAGGAATGATACAACAAGGTTCTGTAAAGTTATATTTATTACATTTAACAAACTTTTTCTTAAAAAGGGCCTTTTTGTATCTTTTCGTGTTAAACTGCCCTTTCTTTTATGAAATCATTATATTTAGAAGTCATATCATTGATGTTTTTATTATTCTTTTCAAACCTCCTAACTTAACCAAAATATGTTATGAACTATACATGTATTAATAGTTTTTTGAAGTTTTAATGACAATTTGCCCATAAATAAATGTTTTGCTCAAAGTTCAACTTGCATTCTGACTATTCCGTTATACTGATTGTTGTCAGTAGACTTAGGTGGGAAATATAAAGCATGATGGGTTGAGTAATCTACCAGAAAAGTAAATATCCTTAAGGGTACAGTTTTCTCTGTCTGGAAAGACATTCTGTAAATCTCCACAATTTGTTTTAGTGCCCTATTCACATTTATCTCCTACATTAATTTTTTTTAGTTCCCCTTTAGGTTAAGGTCTTCTTCTATTTCTCACTAGGTCACTTTGATAGGTAGTATGTTGTTGTTGGTAAATACCATACAATGGGTTTAGACTCATGGTGGCCCTATATAAGTTTTCTGAAAAGCAACTGGTCTGTTTGAACTGCTAACCTTGTATTAGCAGTCCAGTGTTTATCCTTCAGTGCCACACCAGGAATGAGTACTATATGTTCATTCAAGGTCACCTGGCTCTAAGTGGGCATTTATCAAGCATTGGCTGAGTTTGAGTGAGTTTATCCTAATCTGGTCTCATTTGGAAAAGAAGAAACTGGTTCCTTGTAATAATTCTGGGTATTTTTTTGTTAGCACTGTTTTCTACCAAGATACAAGCAAAGTGTCCAGTTGAAGAAAGTAAACTAGATCTGGTTAGTCTACTCTGACTTAATGGCTTTTTTTCCTACTGATTTAGACTCTTGGCAGTGGTGGTGACATGCTGTCAAGTCGGTTAAGACTCATAGTGACCTTGTATTGAGAGCATGATGATTCCCTGGATATGCAATGGACTGTAAACCAAAAGTTTGCTGTCTGAGACCAATATTTTCAAATATTGAAAACCTTGGAAACCTTATATGGGGTAATTATGAGTTGTAATTAACTCTTAACAACAACAGTATAAGATTTGGGAAGTTGTAAGTCTTTATGGAAGCAAAAAATCTCATCTTTCTCTCACGGAGTGGTTGGTGTTTGAAATATTAACTTTGGGATTAGCAGCCCAATGTGTAACCCACTATGCTTCAAGGGCTTCTTATTTAGGCTAGTAGGAAAAAAAAAAAAAAAAAAAGATTCACTTTGTACTATGAAGATTCATGTATCATGAACACTTTTAGAGTTATTGTTAAAGGCCATCAAGTTAATTCTGACACATAGGGACTCTGCATAGGGTTTTCAAGTAGCAGCTGGTGGGTTTGAACTGCTAACTTTGTGATTAACAGCCCAGTGCTTATCCTACAGCACCATACCATGACTCCAGAGTTTAGAGTAACTCCTGTCTAATATATTAAATAATTTCAAAAGCTAAACAAGAGAGAAATAGTTGCAGGAGAGAAAGGGTATTTGTGGGGATGTGGGGCAGGAATAAAGAGTTAGGATTAGGGTTAGGACTGTGACTAGGTCTGGGCTATTTGTAGTGTTAGATTGTGATTAGGACTAGAGTTAGTGTTAGGGCTTGATCTCATTTTAGGGTTACTCTTGGGTTTATTTTTATGTATTTATTTAATTTTTTTCTTGAAACCTACTTGACTTCCTCTTCATTTGTAACTACACTATTATTCCCTGTTTTTACTTTGCGACTCCTGGTGATTCCAAATCATGGTGAACCTCCAGGACAGGGTAGATTTGCCCCATAAAGTTTCCGAAGTTGTAATCTTTACAGAAGGAATATAATTTTACTGAACATATTTAAAAAATAATTGCAGTAGTGCATTGACATGGAATTGCCAGAAATTCAAACTAGATTCAGAAGAGGATGTGAAATTAGGGATGCAATTGTTTACATCTGATGGAACTTGGTTAAAAGCAGAGAATACCAGAAAGATATCTACTTGTGTTTTATTAGCTATGTAAAGATATTTGACTGAATAGATCATAACAAACTACGGATAATATTGGGAAAATGGGAGTTCCAGAACACTCCATTGTTCTCATGAGAAACCTGCACATAGACCAAGAGGCAGTTGATTTTGTAGTATCATTAGGTTGAAAATCAGAAAGGTGTGTATCAGGGTTGTATCCTTTCATCACACTCCTTATATCTCTATGGTGATCAAATAATCTCAGAAGCTAGATTATATAAAGAATATGGACTCAAAACTGGATAAGACTAATGGACAACCAAAAATATATAGATAATGCAACCTTGTTTGCTGAAAGTAAAGAGGACTTGAGGCACTTACTAATGAAGATCAAAGACTACAACCTTCAGTATGGAGTGTAAATCAATGTAAAGAAAACAGAAATTCTCACAACTGGACCAGGAAAAAATTTCATGATAAATAGAAAAAAGATTGAAGTTGTCAAGGGTTTTATTTTACTTGTATACACAACCAATCCTAATGGAAGCTCACCGAAGCAGCAGTCAAACAATCAAGTGATGTATTGCATTGGGCAAATATGCTGCCAAAAAACCTTTTTTAAATTGTCACTTTGTGAACTAAGGTGTGTCTGACCCAAGTCATGTTCATTTAAACCCCTTTTTATGCATATAACCTCATATGGATGCGAAAGCTGGGCAGTGAATAAGGAAGATCGTAGAAGAATTGATGCCTTTGAATTGTGGTGTTGGAGGAGAATACTGAAAGTGCCGTGGACTGCCAAAAGAACCAATAGATCTGTTTTGGAAGAAGTGCAGCCAGAGTGCTCCTTGGAGGCCAAGATGGTTAAACTTCATCTCTCATACTTTGGACATATTGTCAGGAGGGACCAGTCACTGGAGAAGGATATCAAGTTTGGTAAGATGGAGGGGTCAGAGAAAAAGAGGAAGACCCTCAACGAGGTGGATTGGCCAGGTGACAGCATTGATGGCGTCAAGTGTGGCAGCGGTAGTGAGGTTGGCCCAGGATCAGAAACTGTTTCATTCTGCTGTGCATGAGGTCGCTATGAGTCTGTTCCGACTCACTGGCACCTGACAACAACAACAACAACAACAACATGCATGTGAAAGTTAGATAAAGAATAAGGAAGACTGGAGAAGAATTGATGTATTTGAATTATGGTGTTTGTGAAGTACCATGTTCTATTGTGCATAAGATCACTATGAATACTAAACAACTAGATGAGGCTGGCTGCTCCCGTAAAGATTTACAGCCTTGGATACCCTGTACAGGGTCTCTATGAGTCAGAACCGACTCCAAGGCACATAACAACAAAGACGGTACCTAACAACATTAACAACATTCTTTATGGAAACTAACTATACATCTGTTTTCTGTGGAGTGACTAGTGGGTTTTTAACCACTAACCTATTGGTTAGCAGTTGAGTACTTAACCACAGTCCTAGCGTGGCTTTTCTTAGAATTTGTAAATGTAATCTTATTTTGTAAAATGATTGATTATTTTACAGACTCAATTAAACTAAGGACCTGAAGATGAAAAGATTATACTAGATTATCCAAGTAGGTAATAAATGCAATTACATGTACAATTCATTCTAAGAGAGCAGAGGTAGTTTTGAAACATACATCTAAACATATGCAGATGCAAAAACAACTTGAAGGAGGCAGAAAGAGTAATATTGTGGCCACCAATGAATTAATTCTAGCAGCTAATGCAATCTTGGAAAGATAAGAAACATTTTCTCCTAGAATCTCCAGATAGAATGCAATGCTCTCAAGGTCTTGATTTTTGAGTTGGTGACACCAAACTTTAAACTTAAGTCTTTAACATTTCAGCAAGTAATCTGTTGTTTTAAGTTATTCAGTTTGTAGCAATTTGTTATACAGTCCAAGTGAGACAAATACTGTTGTTAAATGCCATCGAGTCAGTTCCGACCCGTGGCAACCTTGCATAGGGTTTCCGAGGAGTGACTGCTGACCTTGCGGTTCAAACTGACTTTGCAGTACAGTGCATTAACACACAGAGGCCACCACACCAGGACCCAAAGTGAGACTGATATAGAAGTTCTTAATTGAAATGCTCATTGGGAATATGTATGCATGTTGTTGTTGTTAAGTGCCGTCAAGTTGGTTCCGACCTATAGCGACTCTGTGTAGGGTTTCCGAGGAGCGACTGGTGGGCTTGAACTGCTGACCTCGCAGTTTAAACAGCTTTGCAGTCTGGCTCATTAACCCACAGCGCCACACTGGGACTCCAGGAATATGTGTGAGACTAATTTCAATGCAGAACTTCTGAATATTCAGAAAAAGAGTTCTGATAGTAAGTAAGTGTGATGATATGCACATTTTCTAGTTTCTTGGAGAAAAACTTTAACTACTTATGTTCCTGTTATATACCCTCTAATTTGGTGAATATTTACTATAGTGGCTTACTCTGCATTCAAAAAATGAATAGACAAAGCCACTTTCTCCTGTTGCGACCATTTGATTAAATCTTTGTTTCTAGTGTTCTGCTTTTTTCTTATTTCATTGTCATCTAGTATCTAAAACTTCCTGGGTGGTTGTAGAGCCTGTTGTACAAGTATATTGACAAAGTTTTAGGGTATGTTGAAGAAAATAATTACAAATTACCTATCACTTGACAATAATAAATTACCTACAGCACTGACAACATTTTTAACAAAGAAACATTGATGGTATCTTGTTGAAATACAGTGCTAACATGTAATTCTCAGAATTTAAAAATATGCCTTTCATGCAAATGTAAAATGAACATATATCAATTATATTATTCAAAGCCCATTGTTGATCTCACTGCAGCATGACTGACTTGGGTTCATCTTGGCTCTTTTTAGTCTGGAATATGATTTGAAACTCACATCAGTCCCCAGTCTGGCTGGATCTGTCCATCTATAAACTCTGCTCATAACTCCCCTTTCTCTGGTAAGTCTTCATAAGTTTCTTGTTACTTTTGGAATTATTTTTAGTACTTGATGAAAAACATTTATATCTCAGTAAAACGAAATTAGTTTGTGTCACTATGGACCAGAATTACTTGCATTGCTTTTAGGCAAGAATTATTTACATTGCCATCTATAAATTCACCCAGTTGAAAGAAAGTCAAGTCAAAGCCCTACAGTATCAGATTATCCCTGAAGCGTTACTTAGACAACAGTTAGCACTTAATGAGAAAGATACCTAGCAATCCCTTCAGTGAACAGAATCAAACACTAGTAGGTTGTTATGCTGCCACTTCTGACTAAATATTAAATATTGGCTTTAGCTCTCACTCCTATTACCACTCCTGGCCTATTTATATCTGACTAATTATGCTAGCTCATCCCATGAATTGAAATCTACTTAAGGGTAGCAGCTTTGCTTTGTGGTTTTACTCCCACTATTGGAAGAGAATTTGGTGTGGCACTGTAGGAAAAGCCCTTGACCACAAAGTCAGTTTGAACCACAAGGTTGGCCGTTCAAACTCACCAGCCTCTCTTCAGAGACCCTATACAGGGTTGCTATGAGTCAGAATTGACTTGAAGGCACTTACCAACAACAATAATTGGAAGAGATGCAGGGCTTTTCTATACTGCAAAGTGTAGACCCAGTCTCATACTGGCTCTAGGTAGAATACATTCCTCCTTACCTCTATTCAAAATTTGTGGTGTTCTTTTTTTTTTGATTAACCTCTTCCCAAGATAGCAAACAGTAGGCAAATCTTCCATGGACTCAACAAGACAACCACCAATAGCACGTACTGTGCAGTAGCAGCAGCAACACATCATAGCAGAATACAATGGCAGCCCATTCCTGGGCAGCCATCATGTGAGTACAGTCTTCACTGTAGAACACTCCATAATGAAACGAGCCCTTTTGACTTCCAGCTCCACTAGAAAGTGGCAGAGGAGGCCGAGGCAGATAATTTTAAAGACAAGTGAACAAAACTAAACTCCCCTCAAGATGAGTCCTGCACTGAAATAACTTAGGGTTTTTTTGTTTTGTTTTGTTTTAAGGATGATTTGGATTTATATGGGCTAGTGAGAGCCAGGATCTGTTGATTATGCAATAATAGGGAAAAGAAATAAATAGTAAATTCAAAAAATGCATCTGCTTGGCTTCTAACTAAAGTGTTGGCTCAAAGAACAAAAAACAAAATACATCTTATACAGTGGATATACATATCCACACCTACTCTGATTAGACTACTTATTAGCTAGGTGGTCACGGGAAAGTTATGTATTCTTTAGCGTAAGGAGCTCTGGTAGCGTAGTGGTTACGAATCGGGCTGCGAACAGCAAGGTCAGCAGTTTGAAACTACCAGATGTTCCGTAGGAGAAAGATGAGGCTTTCTGCTCCTGTAAAGATTTACAGCCTCGGAAACCCTGTACAGGGTCGCTATGAGTCGGTTCCGAGTCCACGGCACACAGCCACCACCAGCGTCAGTGAATCACCATTAAAATGGGTATTTATTCACAGGACAGATGATATATAGGAATAGGTTAGAACACAATCTAGAGTATTGATAATAGGTAATGTCAATCACGAGTACTGTATTGCCTCTCAGAAACCCTGGTCAGGGTCGCTATAATTGAGTCAACAGCACTTAGCACTAACTGCTAAAATATGTAGTATTTTATAATACATAGTGTTTAGTATTAGTCATGCACATTTAATGCATGGAATTAGTTGCAAGATGCAATTGAGTTAAGCTAAGTAATTGAAGCATACTTGTCTTATCAAAAATAAAATGTCAGAGGTATTTTAAAAATATATCTTTGTACCGTAAACAAATAATGAAATGACAAAATTCTTAATATAGAATTTGTATTGCAATAATGGAGCTGTCACCTCTATGATTTGAAGGCACTTGCACTAGTTCATAAACAACCAGAAATTTTAAGAAGTTTGTTGAAAACCATACTTGAATTTCTTCCACCATAAACACTTGAAAAGAAAGTACACCTCTTGCCTGAAGCATAGTAAATAAAAGATAGCTGTAAAATGAGTTATCTAAATTCCTAGAATACCAGGGAAGGAATGATTACTAAAGAGAGAGGGTTTATTTGGTTTTGGTTTTGGCTTTTTTTTCTTTCTCTCTCTCAATTCCTTTAATCTATCTCCTAGCACCCTCATTTAAGGCAGTAAAATCTATGAGTAGAGAAAATAGATGTCAAGAATATTGTAGCTATTAGATCAGTCCTTCTAGCATGATGGTCCATTGTCATCACATCGACTCCATAGGACAGAGTGAAACTGTTCCACAATGTATCAGAGGCTGTTAACTTTTTCCAAAGCAGATTATTATATCTTTCTCCCATGCAGTGGCTAATACATTTGAATCACTACCTTTTCAGTTAGTAGCTGAGTGTTTTAACCACTGCTCCACCAGGGCTCATCTGTAGCATGAATAATTATGTGTTATTTGAAATTATTCATCACTTGACTTCTAAACCATTACTCATGACCTAACTTGTTACTCCCTCTTGTTCCCATATTTCAGTCATTTTTTTCTCACCTGGGTTAATATAATACTGGTGAAATATCCTCTGTTTTCATTTTTCATGCCATCCATGTAGAAAATTTTCTGAATTTGAATACTGGTATTTGCCCTGCTTTAACATTAAATGCAGTTTCATCATTTGTATTTTTAAAAATATTTTCTGTTCCTATTTTTTCTTCATCCTTTTAAAACTCTCAACTGCCTTTGGCATGCCCCTGTAAATCTGTCATTGATTCCATTGTACAAAACTCAGAATTTAAGTTTTAACCTAAACCATTGGAAAAGTAAGACAAGAGCATGTAAATGTCATATATTTTTAAACTTTGATATAACTTTTAAGATTCAATTTCATTTAAATTTTAGTTTTAGTAACTACCTTGCCTTTTAAATTGTTTCTGAGTTGCCGTTTTCCTTTTACCATATGGCTGGTAGTAGGTAGGAGTCTGTCTACTAGCTGAAAAGTTGGAGATTTGCATCTATTCAGAGGTGCTTTTTTAAAAAAAGGCCTGGCAGTCAACTTCTGAAAAAAAAGCAACTTTTAAAAACCATGTGGAGAACAGTTCCACCCTGATACACAAGAGGCCACCTCGAGTTAGATTCTATTTGATAGCAACTGGGAGTGCTAAGTGATATTAAGCCGTTCACCATGACATTAATGCAGCCATTCTGAGCCTGGAGAAGACAGGTAATAACTGCTTTTTAAAAGAGATTTCTGGTATCCTACCTGATTGTTTTTCTTTTCCTAAATGTTGATATCATGTCTATTTGAACTCATGGTGACCCCATGTGTATCAAAATAGAACTGTACTTCGTAGGACTTTCTATGACTGATTTATTATTATTTTTTAAGTAGATTACCAGGCCTTTTCTACAAGATTCTCAGAATGGACTCAAACCTCAAATCTTTTGATTAGTGGGAAAGCAAACTGTTTGCAGCTTACATACTGTACTCCGTCTTATTAAAAGGTCTAATTTGTGGCACTCGCATTGCAATGGATTCAACATGGCAACTTATGTGAAGATGCACAGGACCAGGCAATATTCTGCTTTATAGAGCTATGAGTTGGAACGCACTTGATTGTGTCCAACATTAACAACTAGGTGCTTTACATTATTTCATTTTCTACAATCTGACTAAGTCATACAATTAAGCTTGTTTTAGAAATGAGAAATTATGTTATTATTGCTAAATCTGACTTCAGAGTCAGGTAATAATAGCCATAATACTTTCATGGCATTAATTACCTTCCTTCTCTTTGTTCTTCTCCTCATTTGCAATTATGTGGTAGCCAACATTAAATGAAATTAGCATGATTATGATTTAAGTTTGAAGCTAAAAAGACGTTGTGAATGTAATATACAGGAAGGCAAGGACAAGGTTTTGTAATCAGACACTTTTAGAAAATACAAAACACTGTAAGGGACAAAACCCATTTATTTTTGCTGACTACACAGGTGTTTAGTCTCTCACCCACCCACATTAAGTCAATCCTGACTCATTGCAGCCCTATATAGAGTCTCTGAGACTGTAAATCTTTATGGGAACAGACAGCTTTCTCTTTCTTTAATGGAGCAGTTAGTGCCTTTGAACTGCCAGCCTTTCAGTTAATAGTCAAGTGCTTACCCTACAATGTCACCTCAAAATCAGACCATTGCATAGATAAGATGGCCCTTAAGATCATTCAATTTGTTTTTCTTCTTTTATTTGAATGAAAGCCATAGTTTGGTAATTATTTTTCAAATAGTGATTTAGAAAGGTGTTAGAACACAAAAATGTTTCACATTTAATGAATATTATCCTAATATATTATATAATTTTGCATGATAGAATTTTACAATAAAATGACTTATTGATTTAAAACATCCTTTTTTAACACCATAAACCTGTATATTACACATGGATCTCTTTGGAATGGAATACAAAGGAGCCCAATTGAATACATCTGTGTAAAGAGATGATTGAGAAGCTCAATATCATCAGACAAAACAAGGCCAAGGGCCAACTGCTGAACAGGCCATCAATTACTCCTGTGCAAGTTCAAGTTAAAGCTCAAGAAAATCAAAACAAGCTCATGTGAATCAAAGTATGACCTTGAACACAGCCCACATGAATTTAGAGACCTTCTCAAGAACACATTTGACACATTGAACACTAATGGCTGAATACCAGATGAGTTGTGGTGTGGCATGAAGGACATCATACATGAAGAAAACAAAAGGTCATTAAAAAGACAGAAAAGACTAAAATAGATGTGAGAAGAGTCTCTGTAACATGCCCTTAAAATTAGAGTAGCTAAAAATGAAAGAAATGATGTAAAAGAACTGAAAAAAATTCAAAGGACAACTCCAGAAAATAAAATATTATAATTAAATGTGGAAAGATATGGAATTAGAAAATTAAAAAGGAAAAATCTACTCAGCATTTCTTAAGTTGAAGGAACTGAAGAAAAAATCACGCTTCAAGTTGAAACACTGAAGGATTCTATGGGCAAAATGTGCAGGAATCATCAGAGAAAGAGGTAAAGAATACAGTCACTGTACCAAAAACTTGTCAACATTCTACCATTTCAGGAGGTGGCATATGTTTAAGGATTGATGGTATTGAAGGAAGTAGTCCAAGGTTCACTGAAGGCATTGACAAAAAACAAAGTCCCAGGAATTGACAGATACCAACTGAAATGTTTTCAACAAACTGACACAACACAGAAGTGCTCACTTGTCTATGCCAAGAAATTTGGAAGACAGCTATGGAGTCAACTAGCTGGAAGAGATCCATGTTTGTGCCAACACCAAGGACATATGGTCTATCAGAATGTGGAAAATATCAGTAATACCATTAATATCACACACAAGTAAAATTTTGCTGTAGATAATTCAAAAGTGACTGCAGAAGTGCATAGACAAAGAACAGTCAGAAAATGAAGTTTGATTCAGAAGAGGATGTGAAACTACGGATACCATTGCTGATATCTGATGGATCTTGGTTGAAAGCAGAGAATACCAGAATGGTGTTGGCCTGTATTTTATTGATTTATTTTATTTTATTTATGCAAAGGTATTCGATGCTGTGGCTCACAAGATACTATCGCTAACATTGGGAAGAATAGGAATTCCAGAACACTTAAACTTTTTGCTTATGTGGAATCTATGCATAAACTAAGAGGCAGTTATTGAAACAGAATAAGGAGATACTGCATGCTTTAAAATCAGGAAGTATTTGTCACAATTGTATTCTTTCACTTGTTCAATCTGCATACTGAGCAAATAGTACAAGAAGCATTCTATGGAATAAATAATACTTACATATATTTGGTTATCTCAAGTCAGTACTTCCTGAGGGTATTTGAAAACTGAGGTTCCGAACTTGCAATACTAAATTGAAAGAATGAACTCGAGACAGTTCTAACATATTGAGATGCATTAACTGTAGGTCTACAATAGAGCCAAATCATAGAAGACAGGGAAAGAAGACAGGGATTTTTTCTAAATTGAAACATAATTTTAGTTTAAGTTTTAGAAGATCTGAAAATTGAGTTGTATAGAGACAATTCTGAATTGTATAGTATATTACTTTTACTGATAAATAGTATCATTTTATATTTGAGCTTGTACTATTTTTCAGCTTCTTTATTTTTCATTTGTTTGGAGCCCTTCAACTGTTTATAAGTTATTCATTCATTCATTCATTTATTCATTTAACACTAGGGTAAATCAAAAAGTATTGCTACTAGGATTCTAGTTCATACTTGCATAGGGTTTACTCTAAATAAAATGTGCTTAAACATGTCTCTACTATTAGTATATACTTGTTTTATTCTCAGTATTGTTGTTTTTGTTAAGTGCTGTTGAGTCCATTTTGACTCATAGCAACCCTGTATCGGGTTTCCAACGAGCAGCGGGTGAGTCTCATTGTGGTGCCTTCAAAAAACAGTCTTATCTAAACAGTGGTTCTTGAGGGAATCTGCTGAGACAGTTAAATTTAAGGCAGAGAGATCCGTTAAGGAGGTTCTGATTCTTGTTTTTGTTTTTTGGAGGCAAGATTCCAAAGGAATAATCATTATAGATTTTCTCAGAAGACACAGAGTGAACACAGGTCCTTATTATAAAAAAGTTTTAAGAAAAATGAAAATTGTCTTGGTGAGAAATATTAGGAAAGTATTGCCAAGGAATTTTTTTCTGGGACAACAATGCACTTGCTCATTCCTAAAGGGTATCAAGGAGAGTTCAACAACAATATCATTGGGAAACTTTACCCAATTCACCTAGTAGCCCTAATGTTGTCCCTTCTGATTCTTTTGGTCTCCTAATCTTATAGAGGATTTAAAAGAAACACAGTTTGAGTTCCTCAAGGATGGCAGAGCTGCTGTTGTGATGTGGTGTAAATCAAAGAGTGCAGGATTCTTCACAGAAAGATTAGGGAAATGGTGACATGACCTTCAGAGTTGTATAAATTTAGATGGAGGCTATGTCAAGAAAGAAAAGCTTCACATTTTTTTGTATTTCTTTTTAAGAAAGTCTTCTATGATTTTGTATTGATTCCAACTCATAGAAACCCTATAGGGTCAAGTAGAACTTCTCCTAGTGTTTTCTAGATTGTCCATCTTTAAGGAAGGAGTTTTCAATAAATCGAATAGACATCAGCTACAAGGAACAGCAAGTGGGTTCACACTTCTGACCTTGTGGTTAGTATTCCAATGTATAACCCACTACACCATTAGGGTTCCTATGGTTTTTTTACTTTTCCCTGTACATATTTGTTGTGTTCTAGGTGCTGAACAATGTGTTAGTTTAAATATAAAATCAACCTCATATATTCTCAGAGAAATACGTTTCCTTAAGAGACTTTTTGCTTTCCTATGTAATATGGCCTCAATCAATAGAATAAGGACCAAGATTGTGTCTTAATCATAGACACATGGGAAGAAAGCTACCAGAGAACTGACTTTGGAATGCACGATTTGGCTATTGTCTGATTGTGCAGTGGCAAATATAAAATAAACAGTAGTAATTGCATACACAAGCAAGCTTCACTGGAAGTTAAAGATGTAACAACTCTGGGAAAGTTCATAAGAGTCAAAACAATATTACAGCATTTATCAGTGTGCATTGAAAGGTGGGAATATTTACATACAATTTTCTTGCTTTTGCTTGTTTTAATTTTTATATTGTTTGGAGAGATCTCTGTAAACAGATTCCATGGGTAAGGCTTCCTCAATAGTAATCATGAATGTATCCTATGAATTTTCAAACAATATTATTTGAATAATTTGGTCATATTACAAGAAAATTTCAGCATTTGGCTTGAACTCATATATCATGCACAGTAAATGAATAAATGGAGACATTCATCACTATGCACACAACAAAAATTGTGTTCTCCTATTGATATAATTAAATGCTCATACAAGCCTAAATGTATAATAGCTTCCAGACCCATTGTTTGCCAAAAATCAATAGCTCCGCTTTCAATGAACTCGATAGGCATATGTTCCTAGTCAGAACCATTGTGAACCCTCTCCAGTTTCTAAACATTTATTGCTGGTGTTGTAATAATAAACATCTTGCATTTATAAAATGTAATGTTGCCTAGAATTTTTCATTTTTCAAGAATGCAGAGCCCACTATCTAATGGCTCTCAGATGTCCAGTGTGCCCATGAACAATTTGTCTTCTGAGTAGAGTGTTAATCTGACACCTCAAGGACAGACCTGTTTTCAGAGGGACTCAGAGAACAGCTAGAAACATTCGTAGTCTTCAATAACTACTGAAAATCCTGGTGAACTGTGACTGGGATAACTCGGAGTTCTGGATTGCATTACTTCTTCATGCCATAGTTTGCTTAAATAAGAGTTATTAAAGATAAGAGTAGATTGTTTTTCTGACTCATTTCCAAATATATACATGCCAAGCACACATTTAATATATGTGCATATATATAAAATCAAGCTAATGATGACATTTATGTTCCAATTGTTTTGTTTTTCATCTGAGCTCAGAGAGGAGTGTGGATAATAATGTACTTTCCATTTGTTTAAACCAGTCGCCTGTGGAAAGCCCACTGTAGTGATGAAGGAAGCACATACAGGTATGAATCATGAAACATCTACGATATGTTCTGTGAAAAAGGACATCATGTGAATTGGATGTTGTGTGAAATCATTAAAACCTTATGGAAGCCCACTTCTGGTTGTCCTCATTGTCATTCCTGCTCTAGCTGCTGCTTCTAGAGCTGCTGGCAGAAGCAGAGGAACTGGCTGTGGAGGTGACTAACAGGGAAATGGCAGGGGCTGAGTAAGAGGAAACAAGTAAAGAGGGTGAGGAGGACGACCAGCTCCACCCGATATTCTGCCCATGGAAAAACAGTGGCAGCCTGGGTCCTACATCTCTTGCTGCTCCTGCTTGCCTCCTGAAGGACTATGCCCAAGAGCCTGTGCTCACAGCCACATCCTCTATCCCACTCATGGTTTAATGTTGTAAGAGTCTGGGTTTGGGATCTTTAAAACCACTAGGAGAACATGATAAACAAAAGAAGAGCTTCTTACACTTAAAAACAAACAACAAAAACAAAAACTTATGGGGCCAAAAATATATCTGCAGTCAAATGCTGTTCAAACAGATGTTTAGTGATATGAACCTGTCATAAACACTGTGGAGCAGAACAAGTACCTCCTCTAAAGTCAAATCCACAAGTTTTGATATCAAGTAAAGGACAGGACATTAAACACGAAGCTTTTTTATTTATTTTCTAAATATATTCCACGCACACACACAAAACTTAATTGCTTCGTTCTACTAAGCGTCCTGGTGTGATGCCATAGGATAAGCAATCAAGGTCAGCATTTCAAACCCATCAGCAGTTTCTCAGGAACCCTATATAGGGTTGCTATGAGTCTGAACTGACTCTATGGCACTTAATAACAACACCTTGAAGTGAAAAATTAAAAATTATATTAGCAATAGACTAAACATTGCTTTTGGGGGAAGGGTAGTTATTTGATATGGTGTTGGTGGTTGTTGTGTGCCACCTAGTCAATTCAGACTCATGACAACCCTACATAGAGTTTTCGAGATTGTAAATATTTTTTGGGAGTGGAAAGCTTTATCTTTCTTCTGTGAAGTGTCTGGTAGATTTGAACTACTGAACTTGCTGTTAGTAGCCCAGCTCATAATCCACTATGCTACCATGACTACTTTTAATTGACATAAGGAGTAAAAATATTGAACCATAGCTAGAAAGAAGGCAAACCTCTTCAAACCTGGAACCATAATGTTTGTTCTTTGTATTTGACATGCATTATTAATCATCACATTCCAGGTAACTAGAGGAAGACTTGAATATTTACACCAGTACCTTGTATTGGAACATTTTATACAGATTTTAGGGTAAAATGACACAAGAATGATATCCATCAGGCTTACATGCTAACTGTGCTTATTTTCTTAATTCATTGTTGTTGTTATTAGGTGCCATCGAGTCGGAAGCGACTCATAGAGACCCTATGCACACAGCATAATGAACCAATGTCTGATCCTGGGCCAACCTCACTACTGTTGCCACGCTTGAGTCCATCGATGCTGCCACCTGGCCAATTCATCTTATTGGGGGCCTTCCTCTTTTTCTCTGATACTCCACCTTACCAAGTATGATATCCTTATCTACTGACTGTTTTCTCCTGACAATATGTTCAAAGTATGAGAGACAAAGTCTGGCCATCTTGGCCTCTAAGGAGCACTCTGGCTGCACTTCTTCCAAAACAGATCTATTGGTTCTTGTGGCAGACCATGGCACTTTTAGCCACCACTTGTCTGTCTGTCATGCTGTGGTGGCTTGAGTTGCTGTGATGCTGAGATCTATGCCACTGGTATTTTGACTATCCAGCAGGGTCACCCATGGTGGACAGGTTTCAGATGAGCTTCTTAATTCTGCTTTATATTAAATAAGAAAATGGTTGCCTAACAAAATTATGAATTCCCTGACATACATTTTTTTTCTCATCTCTCTACATTTCTTATGTTAAGGAAACGCTTAATACAATGCAATGCAGTACTTTGAAACAAGGAAAACTCAAATGAAAAAAAGTCATGTCTTTTATATACATTGACCACAATTAACTTATTCAAGACTGATCTCCAAGGCTATTTTTTTTTTTTCCTAACACAAGCATGTAGATAGTAGTTATAATCTCTCTTTGATATACATGAAACCCAAGACATTTTAAGGTTAAAAAGAGCTTATGTGAGTTTAGTATTTGAAACCAAAATTTCTTCTCTTTACCTAGATTTCTGTTACCACCATTTCTACATGGGCTAAAATGATCCAGTGATACGTGATGCATGAACTTCCAGTTTAAGCTGTAACACGGCACAAAATCCAGTGTTTATACACTGTAGTTTATATAAACTAGTACAGCTATGTGGAGTTTTGTGTAAGTTCTGTGTTTGAACAACGAGAACAACACAATTTGCATGAAAGGGGTGAAACTTCAAGGATTCATTTCAATTGTATTTTTTTTTAGATCATTCCAATGATTTTCTACCAAAGTTCAATTTGAATGGCATGACAAAATTGAAGGCAATTCCAAGCACAACTTCCTATGCTTAATAAGGAAACTATGGTTAATAGAGCAAAACCAAGAAAAAGGTCTTCTTTGAGTTAAATCTAGCTTTAGCATTCTTTTCATAGTTTTTTTTTTTCCTTTAATAGATATGGGCAAACTATCTCTTCATCAAATGAACAAATACAGAACTAAAATTTAAAAGCCCATATGAGCAGATGTTTATTCTGATGAAACTTCCAAGTTCTACATGACCTCTTTGCTGAATTTCTGATTTTATTTGTTGCTTCATCCATGCCAAGACTTCTTAGCAAAAGCCAGTTATCCAGTCTTTTTATTGGTGTCATGCAATATTTTCCTGTGGTGAAGTGATAAAGGCTATAGCTCATGCACACATACAAATAATTTATTAAGTCATCCTTAGCACCTGAACAGAGGTAAAGTACTTTGCATGAACTACAGAAGTTTTATTTCCAGCAAGTAGAATTTTTAGAAAAGAGTGAATCAACTATATGTAATATTGTAATTAAGTTTTATAACAGAGGCACTACATATTTATTATCTTTCAATTAAGTTGTATATCTTTCAAAATATACTTATATTCATATGATTTTATTAACATACAAATAGTATACTGTAATGAATATTTTATTATCATTTATTTGCTTAATACTACATGATCACCATATAATAAGTTAATATGCAACATTATTTTGAAACCAAATAATAACGAAGAACCATTGCCATTGAATCATATCCTCCTATTGTGCTATAGACTAGGGCTGCTCTATAGGAGTCCAGTAAAGCCGTTTGAACTGCAAAGTCAGTGGTTCAAGCTCAGCAGTCACTCCTCAGAAACCCTCTACAGGGTCGCTATGGGTCAGACCAACATGACTGCTCTTAACAACAACAACAAATAGAGTTTTCAAAGGAGTTTGGTAATGCAGTGATTACAAGTTGGGCTGCTAACCTCAAGGTCAGCAGTTGGAAACTAGTAATCTTTACAGAAACAGATTACTTTTTCCTTGGTCTGACAGATTGGTTTGAACCACCCATCTCTGGGATAGTAGTGGAGTGCAAACTATTCATATGATCAAAACAGCTAAGCAAATAGCCAAATAATCAGTAGGTATTATTATAATTTTTGTAACCAAGTAATACTCTACAAAAGGTGAACAGAAAATTTCAAAGGTCAGATCGAGAAGATAAATTAAGTATTACAACAAAATGTGCAAAGATCTGGAGTCAGAAATCCAAAAAGGAAGAATAAACTCAGCATTTCTCAAGCTGGGGGAACTGAAGAAAAAATTCAAGGCTTGACTTTCATTTTTGAAGGATTCTCTGGGCAAATTATTGAATGACGCAGAAAGCATCAAGAGAAGATGAAAGGAATACACAGAGTCACTGTGCCAAAAGGAAATGGTTAATGTTCAACCATTTTGAAAAAATAGCATATGATCAAGAGCCAATGATACTAAAGGAGGAAGTCCAAGGTGCATTGAAGGAATTGGCAAAGAACAAGGCACCAGGAATTGATGGAATAAACACTGAAATCTTTCAAGAAAGTTAAGTGTCACTGGAGGTGCTCACTCATCTCTGCCAAGAAATTTGGAAGACAACTATCTGGCCAACTTATTGGAAGAGATCCATATTTGTGCCCATTCAAAAGAGAGGTGGCCCAATGGAATGCAAAAATCATCAGACAATATCTTTGATACCCCATGCAAGTAAAGTTTTACTAAAGGTAATACAGAACCGGCTGAAAGCATATATTGACAGACGAATTCCAGAGGTTCAAGCCAGATTCAGAAGAGGCCATGGAATGAGGGATATCATTGCTGCTGTTTAATGGATCTTGGCTGAAAGCAGAGAATATCAGAAAGATGTTTGTTGTTATGTGCCGTGGAGTCAATTCCAACTCATAGCAACCCTGTACAGAGTTTCCAAGGCTGTAAATCTTATGGGAGCAGAAAGCCTCATCTTTCTCCCGTGGAATAGCTGGTAGTTTTGAACTGCCGTGAGATTAGCAGCCCGATTAGTAACCCCTATGGTACCAGAGCACCTGTACTTTATTAACTACACAAAGGCTTTTGATTGTGTGGCTCATGACAAGCTATGAACAACATCGCAGAGAATTGAGTATACCAGAAACACTTAATTGTACTCATGAGGAATCCAAACTTGGACCAGTTGTTCAAATAGAACATAGGAACACTGAATGGTGTGAAATTAAGAAAGGTGTATGACAGGGTTGTATTATTTCACCATACTTATTCAACCTGTATGCTGAGCAAATCATCCAAGAAGCTGGGTTATATGAAGAAAAAAGTGGCATCAGGATTGGAGGAAGACTCATTAACAACCTGTGATATGCAGATGGTACAACTTTGATGGCTGAAAGTGAAGTGAACTTAAAACATTTACTGATGAAGATCAAAGAGCACAGTCTTTGGTATGGATTGCATCTCAATATAAAGAAAACAAAAATCCTCACCACTGGACCAATAAACAACATTCTTATCAATGAAGAAAAGATTGAAGTTGTCAAGGATTTCATTCTTCTTGGATCAACTGTCAACACTCACAGAAGCAGCAGTCAAGAAATCAAATGACGTATTGTGTTAGGCAAATCTGCTGCAGAAGACCTTTTTAAAGTGTTGAAGAGCAAAGATGTCAGCTTGAGAACTAAGGTGTGCCTGACCCAAGCCACGGTATTTTCAATAGCCTCATATGTATACAAAAGCTGGACAATGAATAAGGACGACTGTAGAAGAATTGATGCTTTTGAGTTATGGTGTTGGAGAATATTGAAAGTGCCATCGGCTACCAAAAGAACCAACAGAACTGTGTTGGAAGAAGTGCAGCCAGAGTGTTCCTTTGAGACCAGGATGGCCAAACTTTGTCTTTCATACTTCAGACATATTGTCAGGAGGGACCAGTTTCTGGAGAAGGAAATGGTGTTTGGTAACTTGGCATGTCAGAGAAAAAGAGGAAGACCCCCAACAAGATGGATTGGCATAGTGGCATCATCAATGGGCTCAAACGTGGCCCAGGATTTGGCAGTGTTTCATTCTTTTGTGCATAGGGTATCTATGAATCAGTACCAACTCAATGGCACCTAACAACAACAACAATATTCTAGTATTTAACCTATCTCCCCTTTCACATATGAGCTGTTATTTCTACTATAAACAATTTTGTGATTAAATCTTTATAGCCAACACTTGGCTTCTTCCTCATTTAATTTATTCACTTTATTCCTTTATACTTTCTTCAGTGTGAATTAATGAAGATGTTTGAACTGTTGTTCAGATAGACTATAAAGTTACTTGGCTACAAAGAGTATGAATCAAATATTTTGGGTGTTAAAAAATGTAGGGAGAAAATTTAAAAATTTAAATCTAGTACAATAAATTTAACAAATCGTATTCATCTCTATGTATTGAATGAAATCTACACTTCCTTTAAAAACATTAAACTAAGCTCTGGTAGTGTAGTGGTTACGAATCGGGCTGTGAACCATAAGGTCAGCACTTAGAAACTACCAGTGGTTCCGTGGGAGAAAGATGATGCGTTCTGCTCCCGTAAAGATGTACAGCCTCAGAAACCCTGCACAGGGTCGCTATGAGTCGGAATCGACTCCACGGCACACAGTCACCACCACCAAATTTAAGTATTTATTTTTGTCTGGATATTTTTCCCCAGTTTTGCTCATCATGAGATCATGAGCCATTATGTTTAGAAAAGAAACTTTGAAACAAAATGATTGAAACATATTATAATGAAAGATAGGCAATCCTTTGAGAAGATGTTGCCTGTATGAAAGTGTCATCTGTATGAAAGTGTCAACTCAGTGGCTGCAAAGCCAAAATACAATGTCTACATCATAGCCTTTACAAGGAGTTCAGGTATGGCGCTGCAGGATAATGCACTCAACCACAAGGTCAGTTGAACTGCAAGTTGAACTGCAAGTTCAACTTGCAGTTGAACTGCAAGGACGGTTGTTCAAATCCACCATCCAATCCTCAGAAACCCGATACAGTGTGGCTATATACAAAATCGACTCAACAGCACTTAACAACAACCTCTACAAAAAAAAAAAAAGTATACCCTTTGAAGAAAAAAAAAAAAAAAATGATGCTTTGTTGTCAAAGTTAATATGTAAAATATAAATTAAATCCGGGGTAGCATAGTGGATTACAAACTGGGTTACTAACCGAAAGGTCAACAGTTCAGATCTGCTTCCCAGCGGCTCTGTGACAGAAAGACAAAGCATTTAGTTTCCAAAAAGATTTACAGCCTTGGAAACCCTATACAGGGTTATAAGTTGGAACCAACTTGGTGGTACACACACACACACACACACACACACACACAATATCAGGAAAGACCCCTGGTGTTGCACTGCAGGTTAAACACTGCACCACAAAGTCAGCTTGAACTGCAAGGCTGATGATTCAAATTCACAGTCACTCCTGGGAAACTCCATACAGGGTCGCTGAGTTGGAACTGACACAATGACACTTAACAGCAACAATAGTACAAGACTGGTATGATGTTATTGGATAAGCACTGGACTGTGAACCACAAAGTTGACAGTTCAAACCCACCAGCTGCTCCTCTGTAGCCCTATACAGGGTCAATATGAGTCTGAACCTACTCCACGCCACTAAACAACAACAAGAAATATAAGCCAATACATCAATGATAATTCAAAGGATCCCTGTCTGTTTTTATAGCAAACTATTTCTGGGGAATAAGAAGGAAAAAAAAAAAAGAAAAAACTTGTCAATGTCAGTTAATAATTTCCTTTATCTCCATCAGCAGGAAGGGAGAATGGGGGAAGAAAGAGTTGAGAAAATTTAAGGTAGAAAGCTTTTATTTCCCCCTAAATATCATTCTTGCAAGCTGTATGGGGATAAACAAGAGGGCAATGTAAATTGCTGAACATCCTTTCCCAATGAATAAGTAGTCCTGGTGGGTTGCTGTGTGCCAATGCACTGGACTGCAAAGTTAGATTGAACCAAAAGGTCAGTGATTCAAGCTTATCAGCCACTCCTTGGAAACCCTATACAGGGTAGCTATGGGTCGGTATAGACTTGACTGCATTTAACACAAACAACAAGAGGAAGAAAAGGTCTGCACAATGAAAGTCATAAACATAGGGCAATGGTGCACTTTACTAGGGTATTTTCATGTGATTGTATGGTTGAATTGTAATAGAACATAAATAAGAGTGAGACATTATTACTTCTGGAGCACAGCATTATTTGTGTCTTATAGAGAGTATGAATGTTATATTAGGCAACATAAATGATAATAAAAAAAATCATAATTTCTGGTTCTGAGCACCACCTGCATGTAAACGAATTTTGATCTCAAACTACACACAAATTTCCCCATGAAAAGTACTATAATTTACTGTCAGCTATTCAAACTCACCAGCGGCTACTTGGAAACCATACACAGGGTCGCTATGAGTCTGAACCAATGGCAATTAACAACAACAAAAACAACAATTGACTTTAATTAAGTGATATGAGTTGGATCCAAGATCAGAATATCTAACATTGTGCACAGGAAAATAGTAAATTTTCTAGTAACTCTAATAAGAATTACTAACATAACTGCAGGCGCTGAAAAGTGCTTCAAAAAGACTAATGGATATCCTCCTTTTTTTTTTTTTTTTCCTAGTAAAGGAGAGAGATGGATTGCTGGAAAGAATCCTTGGCATTTGAATGTTTGGCAAACTGTCTAGTTCTTTCTTGTCTGTTTCTTTTTTAATTTCGTTGATTTGTTTTTAGACATCACTATGCATGCTATGCCATTTAACTCAACAGGATGCCAAAATTGACACTGAAAATGACTCAGCAAAAGAGCAAGTTTCTCTAAACGGCTATTGCCTATACATCTTAACATTAGTAATAATCTAATCCAATGCATGGTGATACAGGGAGAAAAATCTTAAAACATGTTGTTGGTTTATTTTTAGTTACACAATAAATAAGTCAGTGTTTGATTATATAAGCATGTTTCTAATTATAGTCTTAAAACAAGTTAAAAAAAAACAACACAGATGATATAAACCATTAATGAAATCAGTATTCTGGGGACAAATGCACATGAGTCAGTTTATTTTTCAAAATGTGTTGATTCAATTAGTGGTTTAACCACATAAAAAGTAAAAACAAATATGGATCCTGTTTTTCTCAGATAATGATTATTAATTCCAGTGAAGACATACTTTACAAAAAATAAAATAAAATTAGAATGTTACAATCGTTTTCACTGCACTTTCAGTGGGAGATGAAATGATGCTATTTTCATTGATGTGACGTTGTTGTTGTTAAGTGCTGTCAAGTCGATACCGACCCATAGCGACCCTGTATAGGGTTTGCGAGGAGCAGCTGGTGAGTTTGAACCACTGACTTTGTAGTTCAAACGGCTTTGCAGCCTGGCAGATTAAACCACAGCATCACACCAGGATGTAATAGACCTGGCTATTTCAAGTGCATTTTTCATTCCATGTATATACACCCAAAGTCTGTGCTTGCCTATTTATATTTACATTGAAAATGTTTATATTTGATGTCTACTCAATTTATTTGTAATTAAGATATTTTCAAAGTCACTTATTTTTATTGTATTTAGAAAATAAGAATTTTATAAATGTATTGGCATAGTAAATTTCATAAATTTTTATTTTAGTTCTGAGATACAATATAATTATTTGAAATACTACAATGCATTCTGATCATTGACAATCACATATGGTAACTTTGTCCCACTTGCTTTAACTGTCAAAGAAATAGCTTAAATATCCCTAAACAATTCCAAGATCAAGTTTTATGATGAATTTTAGAAATTGTTATTATCTTCACTTCCAAGCTAAAAAAAGAAACATTAATGCTTTATTATCTGAAATGAATGCAGTTATCCTTTTTCATATAATAATATTATAGGCAAAGATTTGTAAACAAAAAGGAAATCACTATAGAAAATATAAAATCCTGTATCTATTTAACAATCATCTTTTATAAACCTACAAAGAACCTAGTATGGATCAGGTGGAATGGACAAGATATAAAACATATGCTATATGGTCCTGAAGGGTTTTAGAAATTGTATGTGAGGTCAAACTGCACACAAAACAATCTTAAAATAAAACAAGAAAATATAATGAAAGAAAGCTTAGTCACTATCCCAAAAGTTTAAGATTCCCAGTCAAAAGGTCAACACAAAACTAAGGAGTATGTTGTTGTTGTTATTAAATGCCGCTGAGTCGGTTCCGACGCATAGCAACCCTGTATAGGATTTTCAAGGTGTGGCTGGTGAGTTTCTACCACCCACCTTGTGGTTCAAACTGATCTTGAGGTTGAGTGTTTATCCTATAACTCCATTTTTTTTAAATGATTGAATTTGTTTGATTCATGTTTTCTCAATAAAAATTTTTCTTTGTGATTTTAACACACTGATTTTAATACAATAAATTAATTACAAGCAAACCGATCTGGAAGAACAACCAATCCGTATATAATGAATTAATAAAAGCGTATTTCTTGTTCACGTAAAGGTCTAAATAGAAATTGCTCATTTTCAGGCAGCAATGCTACCTGTCACCTCAGCCACCCAAAGGAAGAAATCAGAGCAGAAGAAGTACATCTTCTTTAGGAGATGCTTCAGTTCTCAGCTTTTGCACCATTTTCAAGACTGTAGCTTTAAGGAGACTGAGGAAAGTAGTCCAGTCACAGGTCTGGCTCTGATTTAATTGTCAAGGATAGAGAGAGAGAAAAAAAAAAAAAAAAAAAAAGGAATTTGTTGAATTTGTTGTTGTTTTTAGGTGCCATTGAGTCGATACCGACTTGTAGCGACCTTATGCACAACACAAGGAAACACTTCCCGACCCTGGGCCAACCTCACTATTGTTGCCACGCTTGAGCCCACTGATGCAGTGTTATTTACCACAGCTCTGATTAAAGTGCTTGATTGATAAAAATGAGAATTATCCCAATTTTCTTGACTTTTACGAAAGTCAAGAAAATCAGAAAAATGCTCTTGTTTTCATTCTATATATAACAATTCCTACATCTTACTTCAAAATTAAATGAGAAGTAAGTGCACTATATCTAATGAGGTGAATAAATATTATTTAAATTCTTTTTTCATAAACACTATCGCTATGTAGACATATCCTATAGGAGTTCTGGCATGACTCTGTAGATTAAGAGCTGAACTACTAACCTCAAAGTCAGTGGTTAAAACTCACCGTTAGTCCTTGGAACCCCTTTACAAGGTCATATGAGTCAGAACTGACTCCATGGCACTTAACAGCAACATCACAAGTACTTATCACAACATCAAGCAAAAAATTGTTGTTAAGTGCCGTCAAGTTGGTTCTGACCAATAGCGACCCTGAACAGGGTTCTCCGAGGCTATAAATCTTTACGGGAACAGAAAGTCTCATCTTTCTCCTGCGGAGCAGCTGGTAGTTTCGAACTGCTGACCTTGTGGTTCGCAGCCCGATTTGCAATCACTACGCTACCAGAGCTCCTTAAGCAAAAAGTAAGAACTCAAAAAATATATTGGTGAATGTGTATATAACTAAGTGTGCAATTGCTGGATCATATAGAGTCCTTGTCTGACCTAAAGGATCAACACCAGACTTCTAACAACAAGATCAGTGGGTCAAACACAACAACTACTCCTTGGAAAACATATACGGATCACTATGAGTTGGAACAAACAAATCTGTGTTAGAAGAAATACAACCAACCAGAATGCTCCTTGGAAGCCAGGAGGTGAGACTTCATCTCTCATACTTTGGACCGATCAGGAGGGACCAGTCCCTTAGAGAAGGACATTGTGCTAGGTAAAGTGGAGAGTCAGCCAAAAAGAGAAAGACCCCCAACACTATGGAGTGTCACAATGGCAGCAGCAATGGACTCACACACAACAATGATTGTGAGGAAGGAGCAGGACCAGGCAGTATTTTGTTCTGTTGTGCATGAGGATGCTATGAATCAAAATCCACTCAACAGCACCTAACAACATCAACAATGTGAGTCAAAACCAACTCAGTGGTACGTAATAACAACAATGAGTCAGAACAGACTCCATGACAATAATAACAGACATGTCCTGTCAATCATCTCATTAATTAATACTCTCCTGTTCAGTGAACTCTCCTGGATTTTTGTATAGAAATTATACAAGTATGTTGTTGTTGTTATTGTTGGGTACTGGAGTTGGTTCAGGCTTACTAGCAATCCTGAATAGGGTTTCCAAGAAGTGGCTGATAGGTTTGAACCACTGACCTTGCAGTTAGTAGTCCAGCGCTTATCCTACTACTACAGACTATTATCTTTTTGATTGATATTTCTTCAAGAAAAATTTATATTTATGACCAAAACTTAAATAAGTATTTTTCTACAAAATTATATAGAAAGTCAGCTGTTAATTCCAAAAATAACTGGTAGACTAGCAAAATCTCATTCAGAACTTTTAAAAAATTGCATTCTAATAAAAGGAGAAGTGAGTATTTAATGTAGAAAATATAGAAAAATGTGGCATTCATTTAGGAGAAAGTCCAATTAACAACCTGAGATATACAGATGATACAACCTTGCTTGCTGAAAGGGAAGAGAACTTGAAGCACACATGAAAGATTCCAGCATTTAGTATGGATTGTACCTTCACATACAGAAAACAAAAAGCCTCACCACTGAATTAATTAGCACCATCATGGTGAAGAGTCCTGGGGTGGTGCTTCGGGTTAATATGCTGGACTGCAAGGTTGGTTTGAACCACAAGATTGTCCATTGAAGCTCACCAGCTGCTCCTTAGAAACTCTATACAGCGTTGCTATGAGTCAGAACCCACTTGATGGCACTTAACAACAAACAATAAATAGCACCATGATAAACAGAGGAAATATTGAAGTTGTAAAAAAATTAATTTTATTTGGATCCACATTCAACACCAAAGAAACAACAGTCAGGAAGCCAAATAACCTATTGAATTGGGCAAATTTGCTCTAAAAAGCTACATTAATATGTCAAAAATCAAAGTTAATACTTTGAAAACTAAGTGTACCTGATCATGGTATTTTTAGTTGCCTCCTATGCTTCAGACTCCTGGTGTGACACTGTAGGGTCAGCACTTGACTGTGAACCACAAGGTCAGCAGTTCAAACACACCACCTGCTCCTTGGAAATTCTACAAGGCTTACTATAAGTCAGAACTGATTCAATAGCACGTAACAACAACAACATGCATGGGAAAGGTGGTTTTACTTAATAAGAACAAAGAAGCATTGGCATCTTTGAATTATGGTGCTGGAGAAGAATTTTATATATACCATGGACTTTTAGAACAAAGAAATAGTCTCCGGCGTACATACAGAATGCTTCTTTGAAGCAAGGATGGTTGGACCTTGTCTCACGCATTTTGGACATGTTATCAGGAAGGGACCACTCCCTGGAGAAGAACATCATGATAAACTATTGTTGCTGTTGTTGTTGTTGAGTGCCATCTAGTTGGATCCAGCTCATAGCAACCTTACATAGAAGTTTTGAGAGAGACTGGTGGGTTTGAACTGCTGTCCTTGAGGTTACCAGTTCAGTGCTATCCTACAACACCACATCAGGGCTCTGATAAACTATATAGAGTCCATGAAAAATAGGAAAACCCTCCATAAGACAGATTCATAGCATTGCTGCAACAATGGGCACAAACAATTCCGAGGATAGTGTAGAAGGACCAGCCAGTGTTTTCTTCTGTTCCACATGGAATCACTATGAGTTGGAACTGTCTCCAAGGCACTTAACAACAATAGCACAAAGACAATCATCTTTGGGGGGATATACTTAGTGTAACCATTCCCTGTCATTGTACCCACATCCTGAACCTACTTCCACAATATCTATTTATATTTTGCCCTTGTTTTTGTCTTTTGTTATAAATTGTCTTTTGAGAGATTGAGGAAGTTTTAAATAAAAGAATAGGGATATAAGTAAAGCATATTAGAATAATTATAATAAAGGAAAAGATAAAAATAGCAATGTTTTGACAAAGGAGAGCCTATTGAAGACACCATGTGAGTATTGCACACATCAGTTACAGTATAGGGTATTATCATAAATAAATAAATGAAAAAATTATCAAGAAGTCATGAAGCATTCATGGTAGCAATGTGCATAGTGGAACAAAAAAACATTGTTCTGTGTTAGAAAAGCTTATGATAAACGTGGAAAGAATGAAAGCTAAACTGAAGTGATCACGCTGTTGTACTCTGTGTTAAATTAATTCAACAGAAGGCAAGCATCACATTTAAGAATCTGAAGGTGAAGACTGTGGTAAAGTAGAAAAATTAATAAAGGAGCAAGCCTTAAACTTTGCTACCCATTCAAGCCATATTCCATGATATGAAAATAGCAAGTAAAGCAGCTGTGGCTGACAGTGAGATGACTATAATATCTCCATCTTATCCATCTGTCTACCTATCTATCTATCTGTCGTTTTGTCTGTTTGTCTGTCTGTTTGTTAATAAATGAGGCTATTCCACTGAGCAATTGTTCAGTGTTAAGAAACAATTTTGATTTGGAAGCACATCCTTTTTTCAATATTTATCTTACAGGAGGAGAAGAAAACATTTGGCCACAAGCTTCTAGGGAAGGCTGACTTAACTGCTAGAAGTTTTGTCCAAACCCTTTCTACTGATTATTTTGAAAACCTCTATGCCCTCAATGAAAGATTTTAAAAAGAAAAATACCAGCAGTCTGAAGTTTCAACATCAACACAGGGTAAAGAGAAGGTCTGTGTGTGTATGTGTGAACTAGATAGTTCCTAAATAGCCAAGTATCTCAATAACAAGACATTATTTATTATTGACAACATATGATGGTAATATCCAATTCGTTTTCCTCTTTCTAAACATGGCCTCTCAGATGCCACCCACGGGTGGATATTTCAACCATTATGGACTGTTCTGTTGGTTTGCCTGTGCAATTTTTAGTCTATGGTATAAATGCCAAACAACAACCTTTGTAAAAGCTTTCACATTAAAAATGACTTTATAGCTAGTTCATGAACTAGTCATGTCATACAGCTCATATGAGCATCATCTTAAGGAAAAGAATCCTGCAATCTGTAGTCAATTCCAAAGGCTTTGAAATGATGATCTGGATTAGGGGACATAGTTGCATCTGTAATGGTACCTGGCTTTGAAGAAGTCAAAGAAAAAGATGCTGACGAGTTTTAAAATTTCACTCCAAAAGATAACAGTGCTAACTTACTAACTACTACAAGGATGACAACCTAAAGCTAAGTCAGTCAAAATGCTGGACACTATCACCTTAAAGATGTGTGGGTTGTGCAACAGTAAGCATCATCCTTGAATATATGATGAGTAGCCTTTCTTTTAAAATGGTCTGATATCTCTTGTATTACCATTCAAAGATCTTCTAACACACACACACAACAGGAGTTGAAACAAAGCTAATTTTCCATATTTTTGGACATAACAAACACCTTTTTATTTTATTTACTTATTTATTTATTCTTTTTTTATTTCAAAAACCTCTGTTAGATCCCCTAAAAAATATTTCAAAGCCTTCTTTCTCAGGAGTATCATCAATAATATCAAAAGAATGAGAGCACAGTGACTTTATAGAATAAGTGCTGGACTGTGAAGCACAAGGTCCTCCAGCCACTCTGAGGGCAAAAGATAAGGCTCTCTACTCCTGGGAAGATTTTAAGAGCCTCAGAAACCCTATACAGTGTCCCTATGAGTTGCAAACAACTCAAAGGCATTCAAACAACAACAATCAAAAGAATGGAGAATTTAAATTAGGACTTCTGAGTATAACCATTAACCTAAAACAATTCTTTCTTCACCTAACTTATGCTCAGCATTGTCTTTCACATTTGGTGGAAATTACTGCTCTATCTCTTCGTCCTATCTTTTCACCTCAGCTAGTAACAGTTCACTGCAGGAAATTGCTGTGGAAGAAGTGGGCCAGATTGAAAAAATGTAGGTTTCTAGTTATTTGCTTTCTGTTGCAATTACTCAACTCTGCCCATGTACAGTAAAAGCAGTCATACAAAAATCAAACCCATTAATGTCAGTCAGTTCTGATTCACAGGAACACGGTAATACAGAGTAGAACTGCAGCATATGGCTTCCAAGGTCATAAATCTTTATGAAAGCGGACAGGCACATCTTTCTACATAGGGTCACTATAATTCAGAATGCACTGGATGGCAGGGTTGTGTGTTTTTTGTTTGTTTGTTTGTTTGTTTTTTCGTGTTGTTGTATTTTTAATGACCACTAAACAAAAACAATAACATCAATTCCTTCACTCTCTGGCACTTGGTACCAAAACCTGGAATCTAATTTCCCTCTCTTTGAAACTGTACTTATCTTACTGATTCATAGTCATTACGAGGATGCAATAAAAATAATGTTCTGGAACTTCTGAATCTAAATTATAAAACATCTTGAAACTACTGCCTAGGGCTCTTGGACGACTTCATGTCTGATGTTAGATACCGTGCCATGAGAATTACAAACCACGTGGAAAGATCACTTGGAGATGATTCAATAGGAAGCCCAGCTCCTAGCCAATAGCCAACACCCACTCCCATTATATGTATAAACAGTCTTAGGTATTCTGTCCAGTAGCACATTTAAGTGACTTCAATGCCAGTTGCCATCTAAGTGCAATTCCATGAGAAACTCTAAACTCGAACCACTCAACTGAATCTAGTCAGTACTTTTACTGATAAAAAATTATTTTTTAAAGCCAGTCATTGAACACTAAGACATAACCAGAAAAATAATCTAGTGTTCCTTTTTATTTATTTGTTTATCTGTTTTTTTCCTTAAAAAATTGTTTATTGCACTCCATGTTTAAGGTCAGATGATAAATGAATTCTTATGACAAAGTATGCAAACTGTATGATGTATTGTATATATTGCTGTGTTTTTTAGAAAACACATATTGTGACACTACAGAAAAACACACTGAACCACAAAGTCAGTTTGAACCACAGGGTCAGAGATTCAACCCACCAACTGCTCCTCAGAAAACCTACACAGGGTCGCTATGTGTTGGAACCAACTGGACAGCACTTAACAGCATCATTCTTCTGGTAATCAGAAAGCAATGCTTTAAAAAGTAAATGCCATTAGGAAAGAGAAAGACTGTGTGCTGGCGGCCAGGAGGCTGGCTTCCAGAATGTGCCTCTTGGTTGTTTAAACAATTATATATTCCTGCACATTTTTTGTTGTATTTTTTGTACATCAAAAAAATGGGGGCTTTCTTAATAAAAGAAAAAATCTATGATGGTTTTGGGAGGAGGGGGAAATGACAAATGTACCAGAGGATAGACACGTTGACATGGGTGATGGGGCAGACCGTATACAACCTGAGGGAGATTGACAGAGGAAAGATGGTGGTGGCAGGAGATACTGGGAGGAACTTAGTGGTTCAAGTGAATAGAGAGGTTAATGCTGTTAACTGTTGGTGCGTGGAGGGGATTGCAACTATGTAATGAAGCAAAGTATATGATTTGTTTAATGTAAAACTGATGATCTTCTCTGTAAATCTTCACTTAATTCACACATAAAAAAAGTGATTCAGAAACAAAGAAACAAAAATGCCATTGTATCCTAACATGATAGTTTATTACTTATTATATTCAGCTTAGAATACTGATTGAAGATTTGAGACTGATGTGCAATGTTGTTGTTGTTGTTAAGTGCCATTGAGTCGATTCCAACCCACAGTGTATAAGGTTTCCAAAGAACAGCTGGTGAGCTTGAACCACCGACTTTGCAGTTCACATGATTTTGCAGTCTGACACATTAGCCCACAGTACCACACCAGGACACATCATAATTTTTCCCATGGAAAATGTGGGAAATGGACTTCCAGTTATCATTTTCCACACAGAACTTCTGATTTTCAGAAATGAATTACTGACATAAGCTAAGAGTGCCTAGATAACATATTTTAGGCTGTAACTGTTAGTTAGGCAAAGAATATTGAATTTGCCATACTCAATCTACTGATATGACTCTGCTTAAATGCAAAATTATTTTATCTATTATGAAATTTGGTCCACATGAATATCTTCTGATAAGCTTGTATTCAATATATTTGAGTTTAAATTTTTGTTGTCATAATGTTGTTGTGTTGTGAAGTTCTGTCGAGTAGGTGCGGACCCGTAGTGACCCTGTATATGGTTTCTGAGGAGCAGCTGGTGAGCTTCAACTGCCAACCTTGCAGTTCAAACGGCTTTGCAGTCTGGCGCATTAACCCACAGTGCCACACCAGGACTCCATTGTCATAATATTTGAGCTCAAAAAAGAACTGAGTTGTAAATATAAGAAAGCTATTTTATTCTACCTAGTTTCTTTAGTTTGTTTGTCAGAATTGACAACTTGGGAAATACAATTTTAAGTGAATACTAACCTGTTCAAGTTCAGAGAAAAGGGAGAACCACAGAAAGATCGTTTGCTTGCCACACCAGTTTGATTATATGGCACTGAAAAAAAAATGTACATTTATTGATTTTAATGGGGACTACATTGACCTCAAAAGTTCATGTGTGATGCAATTAATGTGATCTACTGCTAGATTGGAAGTTCAAGTTAATTTTGAGAATTCTTGGAAGAAAGGCCTACTGATCTATTTCTGAAGAATTGGTTATTGAAAACCCAATAGAACACAGTTCTGTTTTGACTCACATGTGGTCACCATCAGTAAGAGTTGACTCAATTGCAATTTGTTGTTGTTAAGTACCGTGGTGTCGGTTCCGACTCATAGAGACCCTGTACAGGGTTTCCGAAGCTGTAAATGTTTACTGGAGCAGAACACCTCATCTTTCTCCTGCAGAACCACTGGTAGTTTTGACAGGCTTCCAGTTGGCATCCTGACTCATAACTACTACGCTACCAGAGCTCCTTATTGCAACTAGTGGCTTCTATATTGATATAGACTGCTCCTCTGCTCACAATCTTCCCAAATACAAGGTAAAGACAAATGTGTAGTTTCCTTGCAATGATTTAGAAAACCATATAATAAAACCTTGACATATACCAAGAGCATCAGGTGTAGTACAGACTTAGCGAAAATACTTGTTCTTCCCCTGAGCATTGCTTTGACCAAAAAAATAATAATAAATGAAAAACAAAAAAACTTTCTTTATACTAGAATTTTGAAAAAAAGGTATGTCAGACTTGGCTCGTAAAATCAGTGGACACTTCTCTATACTTGGGCCAAAAACTCCTGAATAAGATCCAGAAAAAACAACTGTTCTGGTGGGAGATTACAATATGTTTAAACATTTTATATTTCACTGTATTTAAGAATAATTAAAACTACAGAAAATACCTGTAATATAAAAAGTTAAAACAGGTAATAGAAAAACAGATGTCATCTGTATTTAGATGCATTATAAACAAAGGAAAAATACCTCAACTTAGAGCATATTTCAGGAGCACTGGTCTGCCAACAACAAGGTTGGTGGTTCAAGCCCACCAGCTTCTCTGAGGGAGAAAGATGAGGCTTTCAGCTCCTGCAAAGATGCATCTGAAATCCAATATAGGCTCACTTTGAGTCAGAACTGATTCAATGATACTTAACAATGTATATAGTTCGAATGTCTTTCGTAAAGATATAATTTAATAGAATCACTATAAAGCAAACTGACATTTACATATTTGAGCTGACCTAGAGTGTAAAAAAAAAAGTCACAATACACAAGTATGTAAATATGTATATATACATAGATGTATATATTAAATTGCCATATGTACCATATACAGAGAAAAATTATGTTACCTATCTATAGAAAACCTTGGAATTGTGTTTTCCTCAGATTCTATTATCCCTGAACTTAACAGAATGAATTTGGCAGCATTATTGGCTTGAAGTCCCAAGGGTTGAATTAAAACAAGACTTGGACCATATGTAGACATACAAAATCATTCTTGTTGGAGACTGTCATAAACAATATGCTACAGGCCATCCCGACCTCTTGCGTCTTTCTCTGGGGCTTCCAAGAGTAGGGCAAGTATTTTTCATATAACAGAAATTCTTCCTAAATGGCAAACCATACAGAAGAAATAAACAGAGCTACAGAAGAAGCACATACTATGTCCCTGGTATCAGAAGCTATAAAAAGACTGGTTTGCCCACACCACCAAGAGACTGTTTAACTGGGGAGACATTATAGACAAAGGAAAAAGCTCTTGAAACTTACAACTACATCTCAAGAAATTACTTCACACAATATATTTTTAGGTGAATTTTGAATTTATACCTCATTTTTTCTGAACTGTTTTGTTACAGGAAAAATAAACTCTAAAGTTCTGAAACTGGAATTCCTAAACTGCAATATACACATAGATATATGGACACAGATATTATAAATTTAATTTAAAATGCAATTAGCTATTGAAATGTATTGTCATATAACAAAACACATCTGTATTAGTTTGTTAGCACAATCGGTGATTGAATTGCCAGAACTGAGTAGCTGGTTTGTTATAGAGATTCAGTGTGTTTTAAAGAGAAAATGAGGTTTGCTAGAAAGGAATTTACATTATCTGGATCTAATTTACAATTTTGAATATGCACTTAGGCAAAAAGAGAAAGAAAGAAGAAATGATAAATAATCCTTCAACACTGCATGGTCATTTCCCACAAAACTGTGTTTATCTAGTCAACTAACAAGCCCTGGTGTGGCACTGTAGGATAAGCACTGAACTGCTAACAGTCAGTGGTTTAAACCCACCAACCACTTCTTGGAAACCCTATACAGGGTCGCTCTGTGTCAGAACTGGCTGGAAGGCACTTAACAAGTCAACTAACACTTTCTAAGTGAAAGAAGAGATAGGATAAACTGCACTATTTTAGTGCTTACAAGGTAGTATATAGTTGTTGTTGTGGTTGTTAAGTGCCATCGAGTCGATTCTGACGCATAGTGACCCTGTATAGGGTTTCCAAGTGAAGCTGGTGAGCTTGAACCACCAACCTTGCAGTTTAAATGACTTTGCAATCTGAAGCATTAGCCCATAGTGTTGCTCCGGGACCCCTTACATAGGCTAATTTCATAGCTTGAGGTCAGCTGGTATTTAGTAACCATTGATGTTACTAGAAAACTTTCCTTTCCAGCATTTATCTTACTTTTATTTTCTCTTTGTAAGCACATGCATCAAATATAAAAACACATGAATATTCTAAAGCATATTATATCAACTTTATGATTTTGCATATTCTAAGAACATTGCACTCTTCTTATTTTTTTAATTAAAAATATTACTCAGTTGATATCTCTTTTATTTAAGATTGGTGAAATAGGTGAGTCTTGGTGTGATGATGTAGGAGAAGCACTAGACTGCTAACCAAAAGGTCAGTGGTTCAAAACCATCAGCTGTTCCTCAGAACCCCTGTTCAGAGTCACTATGAGTCAAAACTGACTTGAGGGCATTTACCACTTAATAAGACAGGTGAGCATATTAGTTGGAAAATATTTGTATTAACAAAAAACTTTTTCCTTTTAAAGAAAACTTCAGATGAATCCAGCTTGCAATAAGTTAACATTTTCAAAATCAGAAAAATAAAATCAATATCAGAATTTTCAAGATCATTGGAAATTTCACTAATTTCTCCTTTCCCCTTTAATGGAATAATAAGACGGCAATGATGTCTTATCATTGGAAGTTCACTTTTGGAGACTTTCAAACAGCTTGTATACACATACATGTGGAAAGTGATAGCTGTAGGGCAGTAAAATGTTACTACAGATAATTTGAGATTTAGAAAGAGCCTTTTAAAATATTATGTAACCTCTTGGAAATATGATTCCATTCTACCTTTACTGACTAAGACATACTGAAAAAATTCGTATCCCCATGTTTCCATACACAAAAACAACAATTATGTTTTATTTTTTTTAATTTCCCCCATCATTCTTGAGGGGAGGAGAAGATTGCATTTATATTTTCCTATATTTGCTATACATGCAGGTCATGTAACGGAGTGATATTCTTTAGGCCATATTGGAAAAGACAGTCTCAAATTATTCCATTCAGTATGAACCTTTCTAGTTAGAATGAACATCAAAAGAAATTGCTTGAATATGAATTTGTTCTGCAAATTTACAACAGGTATTTATATACATTTTTAGAAAAAATACACAAAATATTTGCAGAATGCCACATTGATTAAAAACATTTGGCTTAAAGTAAAAAAACCCTAATTCAATTCCTACTATACCATGCTTCTTGGACAAGCTATTTAACTTCCCTGAGACTTAGTTTTCTCATTTCTAAGATGAAGATGATGCAGCATAGGGCTGTTTAACATTTTTAAACAAAAACATTTATTAAACCTCTATAATGTGTCCAAACAGTTAGCTTGTCTCAGAGTACACCCCAGTCATCAAAGGAGACATTTGCCCTTTACTGTTCTTGCCTTTCTTTGTTCCAATGGATAGTGGAGGTGGTGTGCCATGGAGTTGCTTCTGACTTAGAGTGATCCTGTGTAGGGTTTTCAAGGCTATACTTCTTTAAGGGAGCAGAAAGCCTCATTTTTTAACTTGAGGCAGCTGATAGTTTTAAATTGTTGATCTTGTGAAAGTATCCACAGCAGCAAATACAACAAAATAAGAGAATGAAACACTGCCTTATCCTGCACCATCCTCACAACTGCTTGAGCTCATCACTGCTGCCACTTTGCCAATCCATCTCATTGGCGGTCTTACTCTTTTCATTGACCCTCCATTTGACCAAACATGATATCCTGCTCCAGGAATGGTCTCTCCTGATAGCAATTCCAAAGTATGAGAGACTAAGTCTCACCAGCCTGGCTTCTAAGAAGTATTCTGGCTGTATTTTTCTGCCAAGACGAATTTGTTTGCTGTTTTGGCAGTCCATGGTATTTTCAATATTATTGTCCACCACCATAACTCAAATACATCAATTCTTCCATGATTTTACTTATTTATTGTCCACCTTTCACATTCATATGTTATTGTTGTTGTTGTTGTCAGGTGCCATCGAGTCGGAACCGACTCATAGCAACCCCATGCACAGCAGAACGAAACAATGTCCGATCCTGGGCCAACCTCACTACCGCTGCCACACTTGAGTCCATCAATGATGCCACCTGGCCAATCCATCTCGTTAGGGGTCTTCCTCTTTTTCTCTGACCCTCCACCTTACCCAGCATGACATCCTTCTCCAGCGACTGTTTCCTCCGGACAATATGTCCGAAGTATGAGAGACGAAGCTTAGCCATCCTGGCCTCCAAGGAGCACTCTGGCTGCACTTCTTCCAAAACAGATTTATTGGTTCTTTTGGCAGTCCATGGCACTTTCAGTATTCTCCTCCAACACCACAACTCAAAGGCATCAATTCTACTACGATCTTCCTTATTCACTGTCCAGCTTTCGCATCCATATGAAGCTATTGAAAACACCATGGCCTGGGTCAGGCTCACCTTAATCCTCAAGCTGACATCTCTGCTCTTCAATACTTTAAAAAGTTCCTGTACAGCAGATTTGCCCAATGCAACATGTTGTCTGATCTCTTGACTGCTACTTCCCTGAGTGTTGATAGTTGATCCAAGAAGAATGAAGTCCTTGACAACTTCAATCTTTTCTCCATTGATAAGAATGTTGTTTATTGGTCCAATGATGAGGATTTTTGTTTTCTTGACATTGAGATGTAATCCATATCGAAGGCTGTGCTCTTTGATCTTCATAAGTAAATGTTTCAAGTCCTCTTCACTTTTCACTTGAGAGGACTTGTTATTGTTAGGTGCCGTTAAGTCGATTCTGATCCATAGTAACCCTGTGCCATCTTCACAATTTCTACTACCCTTGAACACATTGCTGCTGCCATTGTGCCAATCCATCTTGTTGGGAGTCTTCCTCTTTTTCGCTGACCCTCCACTATATGAGCATGATGTCTTTCTCCAAGGACTGGTCCCATCTGATAACATGTCCAAAGAATGAGTGACAAAGTCTGGTCTTCTTAGTTTCTAAGGAACATTCTGGTTGTACTTCTTCCAACACAGATTTGCTTGTTCTTGCAGTCCATGATAACTTTAATGTTCTTCTCCAACACCATAACTCAAATGCATCAAATCTACAGTCTTCCTTATTCATTGCCCAACTTTCACATGCACATGAGACTATTTAAAATGCCATAGCTTGAGTCAAGTGCATTTTAGTCCTCAAACTGATATTTTTGCTCTTGAACACTTTAAAAAGAACTTGTGTAGCAGATTTGCCCAATGAAATACATCATTTGATTTCTTGACTGCTGCTTCCATGGGTGTTGGTGGATGCAAGCACTCATCTATAAGTTTCTCTTACTTTGGTAGCTTGTGTGTTGCTGTGATGATGGAAGCTATGCCACCGGGATGTTGAATGCTAGCAGGCTCCTCCCATGGTGGACAAGTTGCAGCAGAGCTTCTATACTAAGACAGACTAGGAAGGAGAAGAGTTAGATTACTTTCAAATGCTTAATCACTGAAAACCTTATGAATAGCATTGAAACACTGTCAGAGAGCACCAAAATATTGAATATTGAACATGACAACTAGCACCAGATTATTGTCAGATATAATGCCAGAAGAGGAATGTTTCAGGTTAGAAGTCACTCAAAACATGACAAATCCTCTTAAGTAGAGCTGACAGTGATGACACAAATGCAGTAAATCTCACAGGAACTTAATTTGTTAATGGGGCACCAATCATAATGAGTAGAAACACCTGGAAACATCCATTAGCAATTGAAACATGGAATGTGAAAAGTATGAATCTAGGAAAATAGGAAGTTTTCAAAAATGAAATGGAATAAATAAACATTGATATCCTAGGCATTAGTGAGCTAAAATGGGCTGGTATTGGCTATTTTGAATCTGACAATCTCGTGGTTTCCCATTATATGCATAGAGGGAATGACAAACTGAAGAAGAGTGGCATCAAGTTCATCATCAAAAAGAATATTTAGAGATCTATCTTGAAGTATAACTCTGCCGGTGATAGGATAATATCCATACTCCGACAAGGAAGACCATGCATATGAGAATTTTGAAAATACCATGGCTTGGGTTAGGCACAACTTAGTCCTCAAACTGACATCTTTGCTTTATACACTTTAAAGAGGTCTTGTGTAGCAGCTTTCCCTAATGCAATACATTGGTTTGGTTTGGTTTTGTTTTCTTGACTGCTGCTTTCATGAGTGTTGATTGTGGATCCAAGATAAATGAAGCTTGTGACAATTTCAGTCTTTTCTCCATTTATCCTGATGGGAATTATAAATCTGTGGTTGTTGCTTTTGTTAAGTTGTTGTTAAGTGCTGTTGAGTCAGTTCTGAATCATAGCAACACTGTATAGGATTTGTTGTTAAGTGCCGTCGAGTCAGTTCTGACTCATAGCCACCCTGTATAGAGTTTTCAAGGCTGTAAATCTTTACTGGAGCAAAAAGCCTCATCTTTCTCCCACAGAACAGCTGGTAGTTTAGAACTGCTGACCTTCAGGTTAGCAGCCCAACTCATAACCACTACTCTACCAGAGTTCCTTGTATAGGGTTTGTTGTTGTTGTTAAATGCCATCAAGTCGATTCTAATGCATAGCGACCCTGTATAGGGTTTCTGAGAAGCAGCTGGTGAGCTTTAACCACCACCTTTACAGTTCAAACGGCGCATTAACCCACAGCAGCACACCAGGACTCCTACATAGTGTTTAAGAGATTTCAAATCTTGCAGGCTAGAAAGCCTCATCAGTCCAATTGTGAGGATTTCTGTTTTCTTTACACTGAGGTGGAACCCATACTGAAGACTATATTCTTTGACCTTTATGAGTAAGTATTATAAGTCCTCTTCATTTCCATCAAGCAAAGCTGTATTATTTGAATACCATAGATTTGCAATGAGTCTTTCTCCAGTCTTGATGTCACATTCTTATAAATATAGTCCATCTTCTCAGATTATTCGTTCAGCTTACAGATGAATAAATATGGCAAAAGTATACAAACCTGGTGCACACATTTCCTGAATTTAAACCATTAGTATCCAACCCTCCCCCCCCCCCCTTTTTTTAAACTGACTACCTCTTGGTTTAGGTACAGGTTCTAATGGGCACAATTGAGTGTTCTGTATATCCAATCTTTGCAATATTATCCATACCAGGTCATGATCCACATAATCAAAACCTTTTCATAGTCAATAAAGCACAAGTCAGTATCTTTCTAATATTCTCTTCTTTCAACCAAAATCCATTTGACATCAGCAAACATTCCTATTTCCACATCCTCTTCTGAATCTGGATTGAATTTCTGGCAGTTTTCTGATAATACACTGTTGCAGCTGTTTTTGAATTATCTTCAGGAGAATTTTACTTGTTTGTGGTATTAATGACATTGTTTGATGATTCCTGCATTCCACTCAGTCACCTTTCTTTGCAATAGGTACAAATGTGTATCTCTTCAAATATGTTGTTCAGGTAGCTGTTTTTCAAATTTCTTGGCATAGGTGAGTGACTGCCTCCAGTGCTGCATTGGTTTGTTGAAAA
>NW_006408528.1:25079619-25080489 GCF_000296735.1 Chrysochloris asiatica
TCCCAGAAGGAGGTTTGCCCTGAGAAGATCTGACCACTTGTCTTGATGTCTCCTAGGCGAGCCTGCATGATGTTTTTGATATCATTTCACAACTCTTTTGGTTTTCAACCACTAGTGTTTAATACATCAAATTGATTCATCAGATGGTCCCTAAATTCAGGTCGGATAGTTCAAGGTCATATTTTGGCTCCCTTGGACTTGTTTCAATTTTCTTCAGCGTCAATATATCAGCATATCAGCAATTGATGATCTGTACTACAATCTGACCCTGGCCTTGTTTTGGCTGATGATACTGAGTTTTTTAACATTCTCTTCCCACATATGTAGTCAATTTGATTTCTATGTATTTCATTTGGTAAGGTTCATGTATTTGGTTGCTCCTTTTTTTAATTTAAAAAAGGCATTTGCAATGAATAAGTTACTGGTCTTGCAAAGTTCTATAATACAATCTTCAGCATCATTTCTGTTATCAAGGTCATGTTTTCAACAACTGGTCCTTCCTCTTGGTTTCCAACTTTCACATTCTAATCACCAATAAAAATCATTGCATCTCGAGTGTATGTCTGATCAATTTCAGACTTAAGATTTGGCAGAATTATTCAATTTCATTGTCACTGGCTATTGTTGTTAGTGCATAACTTTAAAAAATACTGGTATTAACTGCTCTTCCTTGTAGGTGTATGGATATTATCCTATCACAGACAGCATTTACTTCAAGATAGATCTTGACATATTCTTTATGATGATGCATATGATGCTATTCCTCTTGAAATTGTCATTCCTGGCACAGTAAACCATTTGATTGTCAGATTCAAAATGGGCAAAGCCAATTTCAGCTCACGGTACCAAGTATATTGAACTTTATGTGTT
>NW_006408528.1:25081064-25082298 GCF_000296735.1 Chrysochloris asiatica
TACCATCTAACATAACATAAATTTACTTACTACTTCTTTGTTTATATTCTCACTGTATTGCAAATTCCATGTGTGTAGGTATTTTAAGTGCATTTACTGGTAAATTCATATTGCCTAAGACAATCCTCTTGCATTGTGATTCATCAATAAACATTTTTTTTTTTTTTTCATTAAGGATGACCTGTCTGAGAAAGTGCCACTTAAACTGAGAAATGAATAATTTACTGGAATAATGAGGGACAGCTGGGGAGTGTGTTTAAAGAGGAGGGAACTGTAAACCAGAAACCCTTGAAACTAACAAGAGTTTGGCACTTGAGACAAACTTAAAGAATGTTCTGGATGGCTACAGGTTAGGAGAAAGTCACTGTAGACACAGCAGGAGTGTTGGACAGGACAGGAACCAGACTACAAAGGAATTAGGTCTTCAACCTAGTAAGAAATGAATTTTATAGTAACCTTTTAAAAAGGAAACAACTCATTTAAAATAAGAAAGAAAAATAAAAGGACATATTAAAGTAATGTTTTATTGTATCCAATTTAAACAAAGTGGGAGGAAAGAAAAACAGAAAGGGGGCAAAAACCCTTAAGAAAGAGCAGGAAAGGAGAACTTAACTAAAGGGAATAAAAAAGATGACCAAATGAGAAACAGAGAAATATTAAACTGATCAAATAAAGAATGAAAAAGAAAATTGAAATAATATATCAAGAAACATCTCTTTTATTTACTTAAAAAAAATCTGTATAAAATAGTTGTAGTCATTGGGTGGTACAAACAGCTTACATATTCAGCTAAGTTGCAGGTTTGAATACATCCAGAAGTGCATTGATAGAAAAAACTGGTTCCATCAAGAATCCTATGGAGCAGAGCTCTACTCTGACACATGAATAAAAATTAACTCCATAGTGAAATAGTCTTTTGTTAATGAAGATAAAGATGCTTGATACTGTGAGCAGGTGTAAATTGCTACAGTTTAGTGAACTAGACCTTTGCTTATGGATACGGTTGCTCAAAATACCAACCAGAATGGAAGGATTCTTCATATTAAGGAACAACCTTGTTTCCTCAGTGCACTGAGTTAACAGGGACGGGCAATCTAAACATTGGCTATCAAAAATGGGGGCCTATAACGGCTACCTTACAAGCTTTCATGAGTGTGTTTCGTTTCAGTATGTGGGGATTAAGGTGGAATTCCCACAGAATAGTTTTCCTCTTCTCCAGATGAAAGATGAATGG
>NW_006408528.1:25086699-25087617 GCF_000296735.1 Chrysochloris asiatica
CTATTCCTTTCTCTCCCCCTCCAGTGTCTATTTTATAATATAATGCAAGGAATACCAAGAGTCAAAAGACAGCCAAGCATCTTAACATTATTCCCCCCTTTTCCCCATTCCAATCATGGCTCAATCTCTGTATCCCAGATCCCTGTTGTTCCCAGGTTGTGCATATATCATTATTTACCTCTGTCCCACTAAGCCCATTGAGACCTGTCTAATTATTCTCCCATCTGCTTTGTTCTCCCATTCCCCTCTCCCTACTTGTATATTGCCCCCTCCCCAGCATCCAAACTGTCCTGTGTCTAATCCCTGCCCTGTGCTCCACATTCCCCTCCCTCCCCTCAACATCCCCAACATCCCAACAATCAACAAAGAATCCCCCCCACCCCCTTTTAGTATGGGTTCTTTCCCTTAGTCTTTTACAGTAGTGGTCATATGCAGTATTTCTCTTTTTTTGACTGACTAATTTCACTCAACATAATGCCCTAAAGGTTCATCCACGTTATGCGGTGGCTTGCAGCTTCCTTGTTGTTCTTCAAGGTAGCATAGTATTCCATTGTGTGTATGTACCACAGTTTGTTTAATGCTGATAGGATTTTATTATTTCAATTATGACTAATGGTTAATAGGATTAATTGTGATTATCACAACTGTAATTGTAGAAGATGCTTACCTAAAAGGGATGTGTAGTTATCTTTCATTTCAGGAACAGACGATCCCAGGATCATCAAGAAGGAAGAGCATGAGTGGAGCATGAGAGTCTACCTAGAAATGTGCTGACAGCAGAGATGGTGGCAGAGGCAATGGCCTGGAGAGGGAGAGCATCTGTGAGCGCTAGTCCCATGGTCTGAGTAAGGCTGTGTGTCTGCAGGCAGGAGACTGGTTTACAGAATATGCCCTTAGGACATTCAAATGAATATATAT
>NW_006408528.1:25087798-25092004 GCF_000296735.1 Chrysochloris asiatica
GGGTGTAAATCTTTACGGGAGTAGAAAGCCTCATCTTTCTCCATATATATATATATATATTTTGTTTGTTTGTTTGTTTGTTTGTTTTGTTTTCTATGTGTACATCAATTCATTTGGGAAATATAAGATGTAAAGGGAAATTATAGGGAGGAAGGAGCATCACTGTTTTTGCAGGGAGGGAATTGTAGTCATTGAGATGAAACAAACTATACAATTTGTTGAATGTAAAATTAATGATCTTGTCTATTAAACTTCACTCCTCACTTCGAACAGGTCCTGTGTGGAGCATGATTTCTAATATCTCTCACTGCTTAGTCGTTTTGTGCTTGTTCATTATCTGCAAAGTTCTCTCTGTCCCAGGACCATTGTCCTCACTGTTTTCTTGGCTAAGACTGGCCCAACACTGATCCATTCTTCAGTTTTCATTTGAAATATCACTTCTCAGAGAAACCTTCTCAAACTATGGATTCTAAAATAGTCTCATTGCCCACTGCTGGGTGTTCTCAATTTGATTATTTTTATTTAGGTTTTTAGTTATTGAACAGCTATCTCATCTGCTAAAGCAAAGGTTGGCTGTGTCGCATGGCTAAATTTGATCTTCGTCCTGTTTGTTTTTGTTTATATAATCTATATGGAAATTGTTGTTGTTAGGTGCCATCAGTACTAACTCAGCAATCTTATGCACAACAGAATGAAATACTACCTGGTCATGCCCCAACCTCACAATTGATACCACACTTAAGCCAATTGTTGCTGCCACTGAGCCAACCCATCTCACTTGGGGTTTCTCTCTTTTTTGCTGATTCTCCACTTTACCAAGCATGATGTCCTTCTCCAGAGATTGGTTCCTCCTGATAATATGTCTGAAATATGAGAGACAAAGTCTGACCACCCTGGCTTCTAAGAAGCAAGCACTCTGACTGCACTTCCTCCAACACAGATTTGTTTATTCTTCTAGCAGTCCATGGTACCTTTAATATTCTTCTCCAACACCATAATTCAGTTGCATCACTTCATTATCCAACTTTCACATGCATATGAGGTTATTGAAAATACCATGACTTGGGTCAGGCACACCTTAGTCCTTAGACGGACATCTTTGCTTCTGAGCATTTTAAAGAGCTTGCATATGGTGATACAACCACCCAATTTATTTATGTATTGTCTATGTCTGCTTTTGGCAGTGTGATGGCTCTGTAGGATAAACACTGAACTGTGAACCACAAGGTCAGTGGTTTAAGCCCATCAGCTGCTCTGTGGGACAAAGATGAAGCTCTCTGCTCCTGCAAAGATTTGCAGCCTCAGAAATCCTATGTAGGGTCACTGTGAGTCAGAACCAACTCAACAGCATGGCTACTTTGCAACATAATGCCAGAGTTGAGTCATTGCAACATAGATGATACAGCCAGAAAAGCCTAACATATTTGCTCTGTGGCCTTTTACAGAAACATTTTGCTAAATTCTGCCCCAGATTATAAACTCTTGAGGGAAGAGATTCTGTGTCTTTTATTCACAACTATATACCTAATACCTAACACATATCGCATATATGATACTTAACTAATATTTATTGGATGAATGTTGAATGAGCTAGTAGAGCAAATAATGACACTAACACAAAATTATATCAAAAATATATACTCTTTTTTGTCAACTTAGTTTTTGTCTCTTGTTCTTTGATCCCAATTATTTGAATGATTACTAGCCTTATTTATTCATGATTTTCTTTTGTTATATAGCTAAAATAAAGAGACTATCTTATCTAATAAATATCGAACTATGGTGAACTAAGGAGCCCTAGTACGATTGTGTTGCTAATCACAAGGTCAGCAGTTCAAATTCACCAGCATTCTGTGGGAGACAAATGAAGATTTCTGCTCCCCAAAAGACTTACAACCTCAGAAATCATGACTTGGTAAAGTGGAGAGTTGAGAAAAAGAGGTAATCCCAAAATGAGATAGATTGACACAGTGGCATCAGCAATGGACTCGACTGTGAGGATGGCTCAGGACCTGGCAGTGTTTGTTTTGTTGTGCAGAGGGTTCCTATGAGGAGCCACCAACTGGACAGCATACAATCACCATCAATCACTATTGTTAACTGCTAAGCGGATTCAGCATCAGAATGCTTGGGGCTCTATATTTAATTCATGTTGTTGTTAAGTGCTGTCGAGTTGGTTCCCACACATAGCAACCCTGTATAGGGTTTCTGAGGAGCATCTGTTGGATTTGAACTGGTGATCTTGTGGTTGGCAGTCCACTGCTTATCCTATAGTGTCACACCAGGATGCATAGAAAATACTAAAATGTGATATTTAGTTTTCCTATATTTTGCAAGGTAAGCGGTTCGAAACTACCAGCTGTTCTGCGGGAGAAAGATGAGACTTTCTGCTCCTGTAAAGATTTACAGCTTCGGAAACCCTGTACAGGGTCACTATGAGTCAGAACCGACTCCACAGGACATAACAACAACAATATTTTGCTAACATAAAGATAAAATGACCTACTCTTTAGCATGGCATTGCTATAGAGGACAATTTCTGATACTGGATCAAATTATCTTTCCTCCTTTATTATATACGTATTGTGTATGTTTTGAAATTGAATCTTTGCCTTCAGTTGTACTACCTTGAATTTGACCTATTTGAGCTTTGTTCATTTCATTTCTTTCTCTTTCTAATATGTTAAATTCATTTTGAATAAGAAATCTATCTTCCATAAGTAAGCTGTCCTTATTCTCTCTGGTAGACTGAACTCATCTACACATTTGATGAGCCTATTCTCTGTTCCATTTTCCAGGTCATTGAAGAAACACTTAAACAGTGCTAGAACCAAAGGTGACCCCTTCAGACCATCACTTGTTATGTCTCCCTGGGCTGACAGTCATTTATCAATAACTCTTCTCTGATATGTACAGCCTTTCAGTAGACTGCTTGCTGTTGGCAAAATGTCAGACAGCCGTAAAAAGTATTCGCTGAAACTTTTCAAGAAAATTATTTTTCCTTCTGCTTCACTAAAATATAGCAGAATAGAAGACGATGCTGTTTAGAAATACAATTTATTTTGTATATAGAGCGTTATATTTTTGGTTTGTGTAGTTAACTCTACTATGTTTTATAAACATTATGATTAAACGGATAGTTGGGCACCCTTGTTTTGTCACAGAAGAGTTTCTATTTATTTTTAACTCTCCTTTGTATTTGTCTCCTATGCTTGAATAATTACCAAGTCCTACTCTTCATACTATTTCTTGGAATTTTCCTCTACTCTGTTGATACAGTTACCTCAGCTCACACCAACACTATTTCTGGCCCAAACCGTTGGAAAATTTCTAAACTGATGATACTCTTGCCTCAAACACTTGTGAGCCCCCAAAGAGAAATACGTTTTTAAGTTTTATGCTGTTTCATAATCCCCAGCCTGAATAGGCAAAACTAGCTTTCAGTTAACCCTCAAAATAAAATAAAATTCTGATTGTGGCATTGAGGTCATTTCCCACTTATTTTTTTGCTCATCAGTCTTTATTGCCCAATTAATGTTCTGCGTTGTTATAAGCAAACATACTTTTACTAAAAGCACTGTACTTATAATCACCAATAATATTATTTGCTAATGGCACTTGTGGGCAACTTAGTGTATGCTTTGCTGTTGTCATTTGTGCAGTCAAGTTGATCCTGAATTATAGCAACTCTGTATAGGATTTCCAAGGAACTGCTTGTGAGTTTGAACTGCCGACCTTGGGGTTCAAACTGACCTTGCAGTTCAGTGCTTTAGTAGAGTATTATTGCCATTAAAAATCTGTTATGTTTATCAATATTCTCAATTCACAACTTTTAAAAAAAATAGAACTCCAAAGAACAGTATTGTTGGCACTGGTAACTGGTTACTAATATTCTTACAATATTATAAATATTTCTTTCTATTTATTGTTGATGAATTTTTGCATGTATGTTTGATAACTTGCTATCTTCTATGGATCTTTTGGAATATTGCCTTAAGAAAAGAACAGAGATGTGGTCACAATGTGTATTTATAAACATGGTTCATTGATTTTAAAAGAGTGCATTGCTATTAATTATCACTTATAATTAATACTACTAAAAGTAATGTTGTTCAGTAATGTCTTAAAGTATAAAGGATTTTTTAAAGATATTACCTAATATGTTTATATATTCAGGAAATCCATTAACTGAAGGGAAATTATATA
>NW_006408528.1:25093079-25099229 GCF_000296735.1 Chrysochloris asiatica
TTTTTTTTTTTTTTGGAAAGCTTTACTCATAAAGTAACAACAGAGTACAAAATACAATTGTTATTAACATAGATATTAAAATATATGTTGTTGTTAAGTGCAATCCAGTTGGGTCTGACTTGTACCAACCCTGTATAACATTTCTGAGGAGCAGTTGATGATCTTGAACCACCGATTTTGTGGTTCAAACTAACCTTGCGGTCCAATACATTAACCCACAGCACCACACAAGGGCTCCTAAAATATATAGGGTATGCTAAATATTTAGCAAAATATATGTTGTTGTTGTTAAGTGCCATGAAGTTAATTTCGACCCATAACGACCTTGAATAGGGTTTCCACGGAGCAGCTGGTGGGCTTGAACCACCGACCTTGCAGTTCAAATGACTTTGCAGTCTAACACATTAACCCACAGCATCACAGCATATGCTAAATATTAAATGCTTAAAAATGCTGAAGAGAAAGAAAAAGACAAAAATTGCAAAAGAAAAGAAATGACTTGCAGTAAGTATATGTGCAATACAAGGGCTTAACAAATAATTTATTTTTTGATATAAACATATCATTGCTAAAGTAAAGATTTAGCAATTGAATTAAACTGGGAAACTTAGGTAAATTTATTTCTCAGTAAATCCTGCTAGAAAGAGTTTACTAATTTATGATTGGGTAGAAGTACATATTCCTGATTATGACTCTACAAAAATCTGGATTTACTAAATAGGTATTACTGCCTCATAATTTTCCATCACATAAATAAAATGACACATGTAACATGCCACTGTGAAGTGTTGAAGTATTGTAGAATGATTATTTGAACAATGAAAACCAGCTTTCAGTCCTCTGATACTTCCTGCCTAAAGGAATTTTAGCATTTGCTTTAGTTTTTAGATTCCTTCAATCTTCCATAAAAAACAATGTCTAAATATATATAATCAAAATGTTCTGTAGTAAGTTTTCAGTAAATCATGGTGAAGTTTTAAATCTTGGTAGGAGAAAACAATCAATTTTATATAATCTTATGGAAATAGTCCTGAAGTATGGAAATATACTTAGCGATCCATTTTCCATGTATGAGTAGCAATTAAAGACTTAGTAATCATTCTTAAGAATCAAATTTAGCAAGTTAAGCTAGATAGATGCATCTGAGTGTGAATAATTATAAAATTAGTTATGCTTAGTAGCTCTGGTAGTGCTGTAGGATAAGCACTGGACTGCTAAGCGCAAGGTCAGCAGTCTAAACCCACCACCTGCCCTGGGAACAAGATAAGGCTTTCTGCTCCTGTAAAGATTTACAGACTCTGAAATCCTATACCTGATTGCTGTGATTCAGAACTGACTGGAAGGCAGTGGGTTTGGGGTGGGAAGGTGGCCATGTATAATGTTTCTGATAATCGGAATGCTCATTAGTGGTTGTGGAAAATCCTTGGGTTGTAGACATATCATTCCAGTCTCTGCCTCCATCTTCACATTGCATTTTCCCTCTGTGTCTCTTTGTGTTCTTACCTTTTCTTGTGAGGATTATTGTTGTTGTTGTTAAGTACCATGGAGTCGGTTCTGACTCATAGTAATCCTGCACAGGGTTTCTGAGGCTATAAATCTTTATAGGAGCAGAACGCCTCATCTTTCTCCCATGGAACCACTGGTAGTTTTGAACTGCTGACCTTGAGGTTGGCAGCCCAGCTCATAACCACTATGATATCAGAGCTCCTTGTGAGGATACAAGTCATTAAATCCATCACATTTCAGCTGTATAATTTATTCAATCTGCATGCTGTGCAAATAATCCAAGAAACTGGATTATATGAAGAAGAATGTGGCATCAAGATTGGAGGAAGACTCATTAACAGCCTGCTATATGCAAATAATATAATCATATTTGTTGAGTGTGAAGAGGACTTAAAACATTTGCTAGTGAAGTCAAAGACTACAACCTTCAGTATGGATCACATCTCATTATAAAGTAAAGAAAAATCCTCATAACTAGACCAGTAAATAATGTCATGTTAAACAGAGAAAAGATTAAAGTCGCCGAAGACTTCATTTTGCTTCACAAGCAATATTATGGAAGCATCAGTCAAGAAATCAAAACACATACTGCATTAGGCAAATCCACTGCATAGGATCTTTAAATTGTTAAACAGAAATGCTTCTGAACTCAAGTCATGGTATTTTCAACTGCGTTGTATGCATTCAAAAGTTAAATAGTGAATAAGGAAGACCAAAGAAGAATCGATGCATTTGTATTATAGTGTTGGAGAAGAATATTAAAAGTATCATGATAATTTCTGAAAAACAAAATCTGTCTTCAAAAGAGTACCTTAGGAATGCTCGTTAGTAATGAGGATGACAAGACGTCATCTCTTATACTTTGGCAATATTATCAGGAAGGACCAGTCCCTGGAGAAAGACATCATGCATGGTAAAGTGGAGAGTCAGGGAAAAAGAACAAAATCCCTGAATGAGATGGACTGACACAGTGGCATCCACAAAGGACTCAAACATAACAATTATAAGAATGGGTAGTACTTCATTCTATTGTGCATAGGATGGATATGAGACAGAACTGACAGGAATGCACCTAACCACAACAGCATTTTTAGGTATATTGTATTGCATTCATAGCTTCAGTTTCTTCATCTATACAATTGTTATAACAGGAGTTAACTAATAAATTTGTGAGTAATAAAGGAATATTGGTGGCATAATGAGTTAAGCATTAGTCAGCTACTCTAAAGGAGCAAGATGAGGCTGTCTGCTCACTAATGCTTTCCAATCTCAGGATACATATGGAGCAATTCGACTTTGTCCTATAGGGTCTCTGAGTTAGAATGAACTTAACAGCAGGGGTTTGCGGAGGATTAAATGAACTGACACTTATGAGGTACTGTATGAATGTCCTAGAACTGCTTTAATAAATTACCACAAACTTGGTGACTTTAAACAATAGAAATTTTAATATAAATTCATTCTAATTTATTATTTTTATAAACTCATTGAGGACAGAAATTGCTGGTCAGGGCTGAGTCTCTCTGCAGACTTTGTGGGAAAATCTGTTCCATGCTGCTCTCCTAGTTTCTCATGATTGTGGGAAGTCCATGGCATCCATTGATTTGTAGACCTATCACTGCCAATCTTTAGATGATATTCTTCCCACTGTTTCCCTCTGTGTCCTCACATCTTCTTATGAAGACACAAGGCATTGGATCTAAGGCCACTTTAAATCTAGAACAATCTCATCTCTAGACCATTAACTTAATTACATCTTCAAAGACCCTATCTTCAAATAAGCTGTATTTTGATATTTTGAGTAGATGTGAATTTTAGGATTACATAATTCAAGTCATTATAATTACTTAGAGCTGTGTCTGGCACCAAGTAAGTACTCAGTCATTTTATTAAAGTGAAAAACTGGATTAAATTCGATTAAATATGAGGGTAAGTAAAAATGTATTCCTATTAGGGTTACGGAGACCTGGTGTGATACTCTAAGATAAGCAATCGACCACAAGGTCAGTTTTAACTGCAAGGTTGAAGGTTCATACTCACTAGCCTGGGGTCGCTGTGAGTCGGAACTGATTTGTTGGCATGTAACAACAGCAACAACTAGGGTTCTAGTTCATACATTTATGGGCTTATTTCAAAAAAAATGTGTTTAAACTTGTCTCTAGGACCAGTGGATGACTACAGACAAGTTCTCTCAATCATACACTTGTCTTGGATTCATTAGGGCACTTTCAAAATTAATGTTAAATCAAGATAGTGGCTTCCAAAGCATCTGTTAGGCCAGTTAAATTCAAGGCAGAAAAGTTATCTCTGGTATGACAACTATTTTTTTGGATTCCAAATGGATAATTTTAATAGATTTTCCTGAAGGACACAGGATAATCACCGAGGCTTATTATGAAGTTTTAAGAAAATTGAAAGCTGTATTGGTATGGAAAAGACAGGATTGCACCAAGAAATTTTTTGCATCATGATAGTATGTTGTTGTTAAGTGCCGTGGAGTCGGTTCCGACTCATAGCGATCCTGAACAGGGTTTCAGGTAAATCATGACAGTATACTTGTTCATTATTTGAGGATCATGACTATTGTCCTTCATGAATATTGGGAAACTTTGTACACTATCCACCCTACAGTCCTAATCTTGTGTGTTCAGATTTCTTTTTGTTCCCTAAACTCAAAGAACATTTCAAAGAAATACTATTTGAGTTCCTCAAAGAGGACTACATGTTGTTTGAACATGGAGTAAATTGAAGAGAACACTGTTCTTCAGGCCAGGGTTGTGTTGTTGTTAAGTGCCATTTAGTTGGTTCTGACTCATGGCTGACTCATGGGTCTCCAAGGGAAGAACAGCTGGTGGGTTTGAACAGACATTGTGGTTCACAGTTCAGTGTTTATCCTACAATGATACACCAGGGGAGGGTTAGAAAGATGGAAAACACCTTCAAAAGTTTATAGGCATAGATGGAGGAGATGCTGAAAAACAATAGCTTCGTATTTTGATACTTTTAAAAATAAAGTTATCTATGATTTTAAAAAATATCATCATATTAGATTCCAATCATGATTGTAGTAGTTGGAGATAAAACAAAGGGCCTTGATTGCCCACCATTAAGTTTATATTGATTCCATTTTATTCAGTCTACTTTAATGATCTCATTACACTTAAACTTTACAAGGTTGTGTTGGCCTCCCATTTTACTGATGAGGTTCAAGGAAGCTAAATTACTACTTAATGATGGAATAATGATTTGAGTCAAAGATTGTGTTTTTAAAACTCACTCCACTGAATCACAAGCACGTGGCATAAAATTGGGGTAGATATAGGGATGGAACATAAGAAGGATACTAGTACATCAGGCTGCAGGAATAGACCTATGCAAAGGGAAAGATGGTGATTATATTATAAACAGAGGCCATGTCTGAATTACTACAGTAGCCTCAAAGGCAGTTTTGCCTTTTTCTAATATATTCCAGTTAATCTTTCCAAAATAGGATTTACATGTAAGCTACTTACCAGGAAACATCCATCAGTGTTTCTTTTTCTATACAATTGTACCCTTCTCAAATGTTCTTCATGATTTCTCCATTTAAATCCTCTATTTGTGAGAAACTGTTTTACCCATCCTTTCTGAACCACACAGCGTCCTTGCCCAATTCTGAGTTGATACTGCTCACACTGATTTCTCATTTCTCTGATCTCTTATTAAATATATTCTTTATTCTTACTGTGTGTGAAATCTCACTTAATTTATTACATGTTTATCTTTTCATCCCAAGTAGTTTATATGATGTCTGGGTGCAGAGACTAGATTTTGCTTTGTTTCTCTATGAACTCTAGATTTGGGAGATCTTATAAGACACATTTTCTATTTGTGGAGATTAATTAAAACTTTCCGGGCCAAACTTGAAAAATATTTAAACTTGTTTTGTTGTTTTCTGTTGTTGTTTTGGGTTCAAGGCTATTAACCTTTGGATTAACTGGTTTGCAAATATTCTCCAATTCAGTTGCATGCTTTGCAATTTGGTCTAGGATAAATTGTAGAATTGGTGTAACTTTTATTAGACCTCTTTCCTACAGTTTAACTTTCCCTCCTCCCCAAAGTATGCAAAGGCACTGAACTATGTGGATCATAGCAAACAATGGATAAAATTGTGAAGAATGAGAATTCTAGAACAGTTAATTGTGCTCGTGTGGAACATTTACATAGACTAAGAGGCAATTGTTTGAACAAAACAAGGGGTTACTGAATGCTTTAAAATCAGGAGAGCTGTGTATCAAGGTTGTATTCTTTCACCATACTTATTCAATCTATTTGCTGTGCAAAATAAAAAAAAAAAAATCTGCAAAATTGGGCAATATGAAAGATTGGAGAAACTCTCATTAACAACCTGTAATATACATAGGACACAACCTTGTTTGCTGGAAGAAAAGAGGACTTGAAGCATTTATTGATAAAGATTGAAAACTAAAGTTTTCAGTATGGATCATGCTTCAACATAAAGAAAACAGAAATCCTTACAACTGGATCAACAACCAACAGCATGACAAACAGATAAAGGATAGAAGTTGTCAAAGATTTTGTTTTACTTTAACCCACAATCAGCACTCATGGAAGCACAGTAAGAAAAATCAAATGATGATTTGC
>NW_006408528.1:25099339-25106352 GCF_000296735.1 Chrysochloris asiatica
GACCAGTAAGAACTGATACATTTGGTTTATGGTCTTGAGGAAGAATATTGTCAGCTGAATGAACAAGTCTGTTTTGGAATAAGTTTGTCCAGATTGCTCCTTAAAAATGACAATGGTAAGACTTTATCTCTCATATTTTGTGTTTTTCCTGAGGAAGGATATCGTGCTTGGTAAAATAGAGGGTCCGTGAAAGAGATGAAAGTCCTCAGGGAGATGAATTCACAAAGTGACTGCAGCCACAAACTCTTTGATAACAATTGTGAGGTTGATGCAGGACCAGACATTGTTTGGTTCTGTTGTTCATAGGGTCCCTATGAGTCGAAATCGACTCGAGACAACCCCTAACAACAAAACTATGCCTAATTTTGCATTCACCCAGATATACCTTTTTCTATAATGTTCCTTGGCTTGACCTTCCATAGAAAATTCCAGTTTAAGAGCTCCCAGCTGATCTGAAGCTTTAAAAATAACATTCTGAACCATGATTGACACCTCTAGCTCATCATATTCCCCAAGGAAACTCTTTTATAACTTGACTTCTGAAGGGTATACTATGCTAGCCTTCCAGTGAACTCTGGTTAATGTCTCAAACTAATCCCAAGGATAAAGAATAAATCAGGGAAATTCAGGTAGTGCCTTCTTTTTTCCCCCTCCCTCTTCCTAGTCAGCAGAGTCCTGGTGTGGCACTGTAGGATAAGCACTGAACTGCTAACCACAGGTTCAAACCCAAAGGGTTGTTATGAGTTGGAACTGACTTCACAGCACTTAACTCATGGCTTATATGTTTGCACACTATCTTGTAGAGAATGTTCTTGTTTATTCATTCAGTCAACGTTTGTACTTTTTTTATGATCTCATAAAATTTTTCGTCTTTATTTATCTTAAAAATACCTTGTGTTATTGTACACCTTAAATAATATCCTAAAGTTGATAAAGTATGAGTAATTTGTACATAATTAGTTAACTTTTTGTAAGTTTTTTATTATGATTTGAGTGAATGTTTATAGAGAAGATCATTGGCTCATGCAACAACAATTGTATCACTTCCTCCCTGTCGTTTCCTACTTGCACTCCCCTCACCTTCCCATTCCTTTGTTCTCAGTTAAGTGTTGCCCTTTTGATCTTGAATGACTGACCATTCCATGGTTAGCATATTTTACTAGTGTTGTTGTCCCACCTATATACCTATCTGCAGCTTGGCTGGTGTTTGACAGCCATAGTCTCATGACTGTCCTGTTCTTTTTTGACCAGTAAGCTCAGTATATTTTTATAACTTTAAAATTTTTGAAACTTTTTCTCCACTCTATCTGTGACCTTCAAATGTGATCTATTTCAAAGCAGTTGGTAGTAGTAGATGGAAACCATATAGTACTTCTGGTCTAAGAGTCAAAGAGACTGATGCTCACAAGTTCCATTAGTTCACTGGACTAATTGATTCCAAGCATCTTCAATTCTCATCACTCTTCTTTTCTCTATACATGGAGAGAAAAAAAGTTGCACCTTAGATGACCACTCATGAGCTGTTAAGATCCCAGATGCTGCTCACCAAAGTAAGATGTAGAATATTTACTTTGTAGGCTATGCTATACTGGTTGTACCTGGTGTCTCTAGACAATGGTCCTGAACCCCTAGACACAGCAACTCATGGTCTTAAGATAATATCTACAGAGTTTTAATCATTTTGCCCACTGTATACACCAACACATTTATCAGTGTGTTTGCTATTGTTGTTCTTGTTATGTGTCATCAAGTCTAATTACCGACTCATAGTGACCCTCTGCAGAATAGAAAAAAGCACTGCCTGATCTTGAACCAACCTCACAATCGTTGCTACGTCTGAGCCCATCACTGCTACCACTATGCAAATCCATCTCATTGGAGGTTTTCCTCTTTCTCTCCGGCCCTCCATTTTACCAAACATGGTATCCTTCTCCAGGGGTTGGTCCCTTCTGACAACTTGTCCGCAGTATGAGTGACAAAATCTGGCCATCCTGCCTTCCAGGAAGCATTCTAGCTGTACTTCTTCCAACACAGATTGGTTTGTTCTTTGGCAGTTCATGGTACTTTTAGTATTCTCCTCCAACACCATAGCTCAAATACATCAATTCTTTGATCTTCACTACTAAGTATTTTCCATCCTCTTCACTTTCAGCAAGTAAAGTTGTATCATCTGTATATTGCAAGTTTTTGATGAGTCTTTCTCTAATCCTGATGCCACATTTTTTTTCCACATAATACAACTTCCCAGATTATGTTATCTGTATATAGATTGAATAAGTATGGTGAAAGAATACAACCCTGGAGCACATTTTTCCTAATTTTAAACCATTTAATGTTCCCCTGCTCTGTTCGAACAACTGCCTCTTGTTCTATGTACAGGTTACTCATGAGCACAATTAAATGTTCCGGAATACTCATTCTTCACAATATTGTCCATACCTGGTCATGATCCATACAACCAAAGCCTTTGTGTAGCCAATTAAATACAGGTAAGCATCTTTCTGGTATGTTCTGCTTTCAGCCAAGATCCATCTGACATTCCACATCCTCTTCTGCATCCAGCTTGAACGTCTGGAAATTCTCTGTCAATGTATTGTTGTAGTCATTTTTTAAATTATCTGTAGCAAAATTTTGCTTGCATAGAACATTAATGATATTATCCAATGATTTCCCCATTCTGTTGGAGCACTTCTCTTTGGAATGAGCACAAATATGGATCTCTTCCAGTCAGTTGTCCAGGGAATTGTCTTCCAAATTTCCTAGCATAGATGAATGCATGCCTCTAGTGCTACATCAGTTTGTTGAAAGATTGCAATATTTATTCCATCATTTCCTGAAGCCTTGTTCTTTGCTAATGCCTTCAATGCACCTTAGACTTCTTCCTTCAGTATCATTGGTTCTTGATCATACGCTGTCTCTTCAAATGGTTGAACATTGATCATTTCTTGCAGCAATGCACAAATATTCTCTTTCAAATCCTTATGTATTCATGGGTATACTCCCATACTCATTCAGCCTGTCTATCTGTGCACATATCTACCCACAAGACACTGTTGTTCCAAAGTTGTTTATATAGTTCCATTTACTTCTATCCCCTTGAGTGCTTACATATCTCCCTGTGTTCACCTGTTTTCATTATTTTCTGCCAACTGCCTTCTTTTTTTATTGGCCCTCTATGAGTCTATCCTTTAGCCAGTGAATTTCTGTCCCTTCCCTGCCACCAATGGTAACTATAAAAGAACTCTTCTCTATACATGAAAATATTTTATTGAAATTTTACAATAGTGTACATACACAACATTTGTTCCTTTGTAATTGACTGATTTCACTCAGCATAACATCCTCCAGGTTCATCCACGTTTTAAGGTGTTTCACAAATTCATCATTATTCTTCACTCTTGTGTAGTATTCCATGGTGTGTATGTGCCAACGTTTGTTTATTCATTCTTCCATTGATGGGCATATAGGCTGTCTTCATATTTTTGCTATAGTGAATAGTGTTGAAATGTGTGCTGGCACTTGTTTCTTGAGAATATATACCAAGTAGAGGGATTGTTGGGTTATAATGTATTTCTATTTCAAACTTTATAAGAAAGTGCCATGCCATTTTCTACAGTGATTGAACCATTTTATAGTTCCAGTATCAATGTAGAAGGATGCCAGTTTCTCTATATCCTCACCAGCATTTGTTGTTTTCTGTTTTTGTTTTATTTCAACTTTGGTATTAGTTTATTAATTTTTGTTGTTAATTTAAAATGTTTGTGAATAATTTGTACTTTGTGAATAAAGTGAAGACAATATTTTCATTCCATTTTCACCTCGTATGCAACCGAACCCACCTAGACCACATGTGTAGAAGAGACATGAATTCCTTAAATTCTATTAACTTTATAATCTCGAGAACATAGGTCCAAGATTTCAATTATGGAGTCAAAATTTTGAAAGATATGGAAATTTTACAAAAGGTCATTTACATTAAACAGTTTAAGCACTATTTTCAGAAATTCTAACTAATAAGGGATCTGTCTGAAAGTCTTCTATAATCTCTAACTCAGAAATAGCCCATTTAGATCTCAAATCATTTACCATTTAGACTTTAAAAATCTTGACTCAAGTGAGATACATATTTAAGAAAAGAATAAACTCTTTAACCAGATAATTAAAAATACCTTGAATTTTAGTTTCAAGGACACAGTAACTTAGATCTATCACAACAAAATAATTAAATCAAAATATTTGTATTTATTTTTTATGAAAGTATTTTTATACTAAATTGGAAATGACATAACACATTTGAAATGTATTGAAACAATGTTATGAATAACAATTCCACAGCTTCCATAGTTATCTTCATTTAAAGTAAAGAAGAAATTGTGTATAAATGGTGTAAGCATGAAAGAGGACCTCCGCATCAGGAGCGAGATGAAAGCCAGATATTCAGCACTGGTGAAATCTGGGGTTTTGTCTTCTTGGTGGGAAAAGAAAAGAAAAGAAAACACCAGTAAACATTGTATTATTAGTTCATAAGTTGGAGAACATTTACTATAAAAACTCTCAAGCACAGACTTATATGATAGGTTGTGAATAAATCAAATAAAGTGTGTATTCTTCTCTAAATCATTTCCAAACTTTGGCATAAGCATTAGACTGAAGCTCCCCATGACATTATTTCTTGGGCTATTTCCCATATGCCCCATTTTCAGCAAAGATAGAAAAATGGAATAATGAAAATCTAGAATTTTTTTTTCCCAATAAAAAATGTTCAAAAGCTAAGAGGTTTGAATTAAGTTCATAAGGAAGATTTAAGATCATCTCAGGAAAACAAAACAAAGCAAAAAACTTCAAATGCCTAATTTACTCAAATCCCATTTAGAGATTTATTGCTCTATTATACAATATTTCGGCAGGTAATTCGTACTCTGCAGTAGCGTATTTCCTCTAACTTGAATAGCAATGCTTTCTTGTACTATGCAATCACACACATGCACATACCTCTGCTCATAAGCACATCTAAAATACCCAATATTGTTTAAAAGGCCCTCTTCTGCAGTTACGTATAAACAAATCATTTAGGCCTATTTAAGTTGCATTGGTTCCCTGAGTTATAGTTGAATCACAAAAGTTAAAGTATTACCTTTTTTTCTTTCTATCTTTTGCTCAGAATTCTGGTGTGGTGCCGCAGTATAACCACTGAACCCTAAGGTACGTTTGAACCACAAGTTCAGAAGTTCAAACTCACCAGCCACTCCTTGGAAACCCTATACAGGGTTACTATGAGTCAGAATCGACTTGACAGCACTTAAAAACAATAATCTTTTCTTGGTGTTTCATTTTCAGTAATCTTTGGCTTTCTACTTCACCTTTGAAATACTTTGCTTAAGTTCATTCAATAATTTTGAAATACATTCCTTATTATTCTCTTATTTCAAATGGAATGATGAAGATAATTTCATTGTTTTGACTGATTATTATAAATATCCAAAGATCAGAGGACTGTAAGTACATGTCACTTTAATATGACTTGTAACATTATTTGGTGGTGGTGGTAGTAAGTGCTATCAAGTCGGTTCCAACCCATAGAGATCCTGTATTTTTCCAAGGAGCAGCTGGTGGGCTTGAACCACCAACCTTGCAGTTCTAATAAATTATTGTTAAGATATGTGCTTTTAGGTAATTTGTAACTTCATTATGAATTGTAGAAATTCTGTCAGGGACTAGACTATATTTCTATTATCTGTTTGAACACACAAAACTAAAGTTATCTAATTCTAAATTATAACTACTCAGAGCCATTCAATTTTTTTCTAAAGCAAAATACTGATAATCATTTTATATTGGTAGGATTAAATTATTCTGTATATAAAATTTATGATGTGGTGAAGAATGAAGATTCAAGGATCAGATATTAAAACTCTAACCTTTACACCTATGGATGCAGTAGCTCAAAAGAGGAAACAAATCTTTACAGCGAGGTTCATTCCCACCTCCTCAATACACAGAGTAGACAGAGATGGGCAACTTAGACATTGACTACCCAAAATTGGTGGGCTACAAAGATAAGAAGAGACTGGCTTACAAGCTTTCAAGAGGGAACCTAGATCCAGAGGGCTCAGAGGAAGGTAGAATCTCCATTGAGTAGTATCCAATCTGTCTGGGTGGGGCTAATGAAAGGAGATGGGGATAGAACCCCTGTGGTAGCAAAAGGAGGGGAGTGATTGACTATGTAGTCCAGGAGCTGAGGTCTATGGAACCATCAAGGGAGAAGAGTGGAGTGAGAGACCCTAATCAGGAGCGAGATGAAAGCCAGATATTCAGCACTGGTGAAATCTGGGGTTTTGTCTTCTTGGTGGGAAAAGAAAAAAGAAAAGAAAAGAAAAGAAAAGAAAAGAAAACACCAGACATGGAGGAAGAGATGATGACATGGAGAGATGGAGTGGCTGGAGACTCTAGACCTAGAGAAGGAGAGGGACTGTGTGCTGATGACTGAGGGGCAGGTTTGCAGGGTATACCCTTTGGTTGGTTGATTAAGCATGGAGGGGATTGTAACCATTGCAATGAAACGATATAAGATAGGATGAATCTAAAGCTAATGTTCTACCATGTAAACTACCATATAATTCACAATAAACAACTAAAAAAAAAGTGGTAATGATCGTGATACTGATCTTACAATGTCCCTGTAAGACTACCTATCCAGAGTGTTCTATGATTCAAACACTCAGTCATCAACATTTTCTTTATTATTAATAATATAATGAAACCCACAAGAGCCAGAACTCAATGGATTACCATTTTCCACTGGATCTCACAAGTATACTGCTTCTGATGAGGTACAGTCTTACTACTTTTCTATCCCTCTATTAGAATTTTACTTGAGTTTTCTTCTCTGACAAGACTCTGCCATACACAGATATTTCAACCTTTATAGGGTTTATTGTAGTAGCTGAACACTTTAGTACAGGAAAGTTGTTGTTGTTGTTGTTGTCAGATGCCATCAAGTCAGAACTGACTCA
>NW_006408528.1:25107012-25124342 GCF_000296735.1 Chrysochloris asiatica
TTCATCAGTAAATGTTTCAAGTCCTCTTCACTTTCAGCAAGCAAGGTTGTATCATCTGCATATCACAGGTTGTTAATGAATCTTCCTCCAGTCCTGATGCCAGGAAAGTAGCTTTCACCAAAACAAGAGAATAGATCAAACAGTGTTGATATTTGAAACTCATATCTCTTTACTCTGATTACTTATGCATTTTGATCTCTGGAGAGACTAGTGACATAGCAAATCCTAAAGTTCCATGGTTCCACGGGTGAAGGTGCCTGGAATAATAGTACATTAAATGCAGATATGTAAACAGTGTCCTTATAATTGCCTTTGAATACATAAAGCAAAATAAATAGATGGTCAATAGTAGAATGCCAATCTGCCTGACAGTGTAAATCTCCTTAAAGCAATTTATTTCAGATTAAAAAGATAACCCTGGTTTATTTAGCAGAATGAGGGATCTGTTTCAAATCCATCATGTTAACACTATCAATAGCACACAATGACCCATGATTGAGTAGTTTTAATTAAGTTCTGTAGCATATTGGAGGAGGGGTGCTTCATTTAATCTTTCATTAATAGTTGAAGTACATATTATAAATACATATCTCTATAACATTTTTTTATTGGATTTATTGTCTTCCTTGCTTTAGAGTAATACCATTTGGGGAACTCTGATTCCCAGGAGACTGAATGCTACCCCACTTCCAGCACTAAACCGAGGCCTGCTGTTTTAATCACGCCTCTCTCTCAATGTTGTTTGCGCCCTGGTACAACCCATCTGCCTTGAATCTAGTGCTCCGCTGGGGCTGCACACATCTGCCAGCCAGACTACCTTCGTACACAATTACTCAATCCACCGTGAGGCTCTTTAATAGGAAACAAGTGTGACAACGGCAAACCTCTCTCTCTCTCTTTTTTTTTTTTTTTCCTTTCTCCTAGCTCTTAAACCACAGAGTCAAATAGCTCTAATAGAGATGGAGCTTGATAGATCCGCCCAGGTGTAGGTGAAATGGTAGAGCCTCAGGGGTAATAGATGCTGTGCTCTCATGCTGAAGTTTAGCACTTTGTCCTGACGGGCTCTCTAGCAGCAGTGCGATGGGTTGCTCCTTGTACAGTTACAAAGTCAACATGCTTCTTGTGGCTCACATGTATGCCTAATCCGGAGGGCAACCTGGATCTAGGTAAGCACAGCAGAGCAAGCCCTTTTGCTTCAACGCATGGACAAAGGACAGCCAATGCAGTAAGTGGAAAATTTATTTTTCCTTCTTTTGCTGGGGATTTAATTACGGGTGTTTACTTTCAGGCAATCCTCTAAAGACTATACAAAAGTGAGCTAACAAGAAGCCTGTGTTCATAACCCTGCGGATTTCCTAGAATCTCTTTTTGCACAGTGCCCTGGCACTGTCACTGACGCTGAAATACTCCATGGAGTGACTTCCTCATTCAGAAGCTCTCAGACTTAAAATGTGGTGCTAATAATAATGCTAATTCAATCTGTAGACAAGTGCATTAACTGCTATATCTGGCTGAAATGTTCTTTAGTACTGTCAAAAATGATGGTGGCAAGTACTTTGCCACAGTTCTGAGAATAGAAAACAAATCTTTAAGAAGAGCATACCTTTCTTTAAAAAGGAATTATTACATTACTGTTCATATATTAATGTAAAGGATTGGCTTGTGATTTTCTTTTTTTTTTCTTTTTTAACAAATCCATTACTGAACTTTATCTCTTTACCAAAGAGATGATCCTAAAAAATCTAAAAGGAATATTAGGTTGGAGCAACAATGATGATGCTTTTTTTAAAAAAACAAACAAAACAAAAGGTCATTTGTCTAATAGCATAGAAAAAGTTATTAAAACCAGATGTAGGAAATCTCAACTTTGACTTTGGTCTTTCATGCTTAGTTTAAAGCAACCTTCACATTGCGTTTACTTTGCATTTACAACTTTGAATGTACTGTTAAACTGTGTTTGAACTTGAAGTTCAGATTTGATCTGAGTACAGCCCTGGTCCTTTAACTCTCTACTATGATATTTTACTTGGCTATGGGGAATCTTTTTACTACTTCACAATATATCTTGAATTGTGTTAACAAGCTGACTACAGTGGACTTTCAGGTGGAACGTCAGTCAATGTAAAAGAATGTGATTACTGTTCAGTGCATGATGTCCCATGCAAGAAACAAACACAGGGGACATACCCTGACAAAGACTCCACTTCTGATTCCTAAATTCAATTCATAACACATTGCACAAAGATGATCATATTAAAAAAGGATGCAATAAAAACTGACAATGCATCATATCTACTTATGAGTTTTCAGTTGGTCTTTTTATTTTAAATTTTATTTGAAAAATTAGTTCAGAAGGCATTGTCAATATAAAACACAATACACACAAAGTATGTGTACATAAAAAATAGATTAGACACTATTGCATTGTTTAGATAATTCCCAATTGGCCAATGTTTTGTTTTTGTTTTCTAACTATTATAGATGGACATCTTTGAAAATGATGATTTAAAAGCCGTGACGGTGGATTCTGATGAGTCCTTTGTGTATATTCAGAAATGATTTAGCTTGGATAAAGTTGCTGCTATGAGAGGTTTAATTAATTACTCCTCATTAAACATATTTCTTTAAGAATTGAATTTGACATTACTGATGGTGAAGTAAAAGCAGTTTAAAAGCCATTCTTTATGAGATACTTTAACCGACAATTGTTGGCATTGAATAGCGGTCAATGTCTACCCCCTACAGGGAGAGAATCTAATTTCACTATGCCTCCCCAGAACATGAATACCAAGGAGTACGGTTCACACAGTACACATACGAACGCTGTAACTGTGTCAATGACTCCAACAAGTGCCCCCTAATGAAAAGGTCACACCTGTGATCAATAGGAAGTTGATTTCAAAGACTGGACCTCACTTCAGCACTGCGTTTAGATTTGGTTCTTCTTGATTTGCCTTTTTGATTTTATAGCATAATAAAAACCAAGTGGTATTGTATGTCCTTTTTATAAAGAATTATGATTGGTTTTGTATGGTTTTCAACAAATTGGTTTGTGTAGTCAATATTCTTTTTAAAATTAGAGATACAGGCCTTGCTTAAGTTTTGTATAATTTTAAAAAACCTCTTAAGAGGTATTATGGGTATGAAGGTGAAGTGACAGAGGAAGAGCCTGATATTTGAAATAGATTAATAAATTATGCTAAATGTATATGTGCTAACAAGTAAATATATACAAGTAATGCAGGTAGATAATGATCTGCATTAATGATCAAATTCATTGAAGAACATACCTATATGGAGATGAGAGAGTAATTACAGACCTAGTTATAACTTCAAAGAAGCAATTTAGTCACCTAAAATTTATAATGGTGATTTTGTTATAACTTCTCTAATTATAACTTGTGCTGAAAAAAACATTATGGTTAAGTACAATTTAATACGTTTTTAAACATAATTTTCTCTTAGAACTATATTTTGATAAGAAATACCAGGTTAAAATCTAACCAATTGACAAATTGGCTTTAATACTTATATATGTGGTTTGTGTTACGGTGGCTTTAGATTTAAATGTTTTAAATAAGATCACAATACAAGTAATTATTTATAAACAACACACAGGTGTCCTATATGTAATATGAATGAAAATTTCCCAATGATTAGATAAATGCATTTAGAAATCATAGGATATTGTAATTTGATCTAAGGGATGTTGTTGTTTTTATGTGCTGTGGAGTCGGTTCCAACTCATAGTGACCATGTACAGGGTTTCCAAGGCCATAAATCTTTGTGGGAGCAGAAAGCCTCCTCTTTCTCCCATGGAACAGCTGGTAGTTTCGAACTGCTGACCTTGTGGTTCGCAGCCCAATTCGTAACCATTATGCTTCCTTTCAAATAAATTTTAACTCTAAATTACCACTTTTGTGATTTTATCACTTTATAGCAACTTACAATAAAGGAACTATATTGCACATCAACATCAAATGTTGGGAAAAATAGGTCAGCATAATTTTGAGTGCCAGCAAAGTACAAAAGGAGCTTTCTATGGTTGGATGTTGTCAACTCTGGATAATGAACACAATACTACTTCAATGTCCTTTCACCTAATCAGTGCCCGCTGTTATATCTGCCAGATATTCTGTCACACAAAGTCTTATTTTTACCCTGATTGGGATCCAATGAATTCCAGATAGGGTGCTAATGAATAACACTAGATTGTTTTTATTGTTATTAAGTGCCATTGAGTCTGTTCTGACCCATAATGACTCTGTATAGGGTTTTGAGGAGCAGCTGATGAGCTTGAACTGTTGACCTTGCAGTCCAAATGGCTTTGCAGTCTGGTGCATTAATCCACAGTGCCCACGAGTCACCAGATACAGCTTTAAGTACTTTATATCCATGATTTATTTAGACCTTATAGCCCAATTAAGTGCACACTCTCCCTGTTCCCCTTTTATAAACGTGAATGCAGAGTGGGGCTTTCCCTGTGTTGCACAACTAGTAAGTAGTAGAACTTGAATTCAAATTTTGCCTGATGCCAGAAATCTCCTGTCATCAATGGACTACAGGTTATTAGTGGAACTTCATCCCTTACCACCCACTTCATCAGGATGACTTGAATTCTCAAACTGTTTTAATAGAAGGTTAGCCTTTAAGACCTAATCCAACCAAACATAAGTAGTTGAATGCCAAGCAGGGAGTAGGACCTCCTTTCAAATTACATTCACTATTCAGTACTTATAAACCCTACTACTGGTGTGGTACTGTGGGTTAATGCTCTGTGCTGCGAGGTCGTTTTGCACTGCAAGGTTGGTGGTTCAAGTTCACCAGCTGTTCCTTGGAAACCATACACAGGGTCACTATGAGTTGGAACCAACACCACTGCGCTTAACAACAATAAGTGAAGAAGAAGTTACAGATACAACTCAAATATGGGAAGAAAAACCTGTCCTTGTGCATCACTCCATTTCAAATTTTCCATTCCTATGAATATTAAGTCATTGAGAAGAGTTTGCCTCCTTGGGTAATTTCTAAACTAGTCTCTATCCAGGTTGTCAGGGATGATTCTGTTCACAGTGGCACCACAATGAGAGTCATCTGAAAACATGTCTGCCGCCAATGTCATGAAGAAATCCAGCTGTCGATTAAGCACCCCTCCCAAATCCTCAATGATGTTTGAGTCTCAGTTATTCAGTTGGAACATCTAGATATTTATTTATTTTAAAAAGAAAACTAATTGAAATTTTTCTTTATATGTAGATTTTCTTTTACCATGCAGTTGTAGCCTAGAAATTACTTCTTTAAACTATTTCATTTTAATATATAATTTCCAAGGATCTGAGTCTGTGTTAGCTATCTGATGAAACACTTTCTCCCCAAGACAAACATTCATCACTATGAATGGAACACTAATTGTGGGAAGATTGAAAGCAGAATATTTATTTTTAAAAATCCCTTGAGTTTTAAGATACTTTTTGACTTGCTTGTGTATCCTCTTCCAGATAAATACATAATATTCATTTATAATGGGTTAAAAATAGTAAGGTCTCTATAATTCTGATTTTTGAACAAAGGCTTCTATAAATATAAGTATAATTCATATTTATATAAACCAAATTAAGTAAATTAATTACTTAAAAGTTTTAAGCAATCTCAAATTCATGTATTCCAAGAAAGTGGTATAAGTAAATGTTACTTTAATTCTCATCTTCCTTTTATTTTAATGAAAGTTGTATAAATATGATTGACAGTTATAAAATAATAGACTATTCTTATACAAAAGAAGATAGAGAAGATAAAACTAATAAATGAAAATTTAAGCAAGTCATTTTTTAAAATAATCTCAAGATTTGGGTAGAATTAATCTATGATGACAGGAACTGAAAGCTCTAAATACCTTGAGGATTGATGATTACTTAACAACAGTGGTCCAAGACTTCCTCTATCACGATCATTACTCAAAGAGATCAACAGGCTGCCTCCTTGAAGTTAATCTTATCCTCATAAATTCTTTTTGAATTATTTAGAAACTGTTTTCATTTGTATGCTTGTCTTAAGTGGGAGTGTCTGTCTTTCTCCCTGAATGTCCTCCTCTATCTGCTCCACTCCAAGCAAACCTCAGACCAGAATTAATTCTCATGTGGTTACTTCTGTCTCAGGGTTACAAGAAAATACTGAGAGCAATGCAGATGCCTTAAAATTCACAGAAAACATTGGCATATTATCATCGTTGTTATCATCCACCTATGCTATAGTCTAGTATAACTTTGATCGTTTTTCTTCTTCTATATAAATGTTATCTAATATTTAAGATACATACATAAAAATGTGAATAATAGTTTAAGTGAAATATTTCCATTCTTATTATGATAGAAAAACAAATATTTGTGGATGAATATGGAAAAGAAGCATTAACTGAGGAACTACTGAATGTGGTTTACATTATTAACTTATTTAATTTTTATGCTAACAAATGTAGCTTTGTTATTTCTATTTTATAGACAAAACAGTGTGTTTCATTTTCTCAATTTTATGATTCAATAAAAAACTATATAATATGATATTAAAGCAATTGTTGTTGTCAAGTGCCATTGAGTGGGTTCCAACTAATAGTGATTCTGAGGAACGGCTGGTGACTTTGAAGTGATGACCTTGCGGTTCAAATCAATCTTGCAGTTGAATACTTACCCTAAGCAGTAAATGTGCTTAAAAACACATGCCAAGATATCTCACTTACAGTGCAGATTGAGGTAGATACGTTTAATTTTGGTTCTTGGACTAGAATTTAAGGACTTCAACTATTTCAGTGCTTTAGAACTTGCATGATGAGCATATGCAAATATTTTGAGTCACACCTGAATTAAAATCATTGATATTGTCATCTTGATTTGACTGAACATAATAAATATGAACATTATCAAGTAATGTTATTACTCTCAAAAGACATTCTTCTTTGGTAGTGTTGATTGTTGTCATTGTTGAGTGCCATAGAATCAATTCCAACTCACAGCAAACCTGTGTAGGGTTGCCGAGGAGTGGCTGGTAAGTTTGACCTTGTGGTTCAAACAAATCTTATGGTCCAGTGTTTAGCCTACATCACTATAATTTTGTTGTTGTTGTTGTTATTAGGTGCCATTAAGTCGGCACCGACTTAACAAAACACTGCCTGGTCCTAGGCTAACCTCACAATTGTTGCTTTGCTTGAGTTCATTGATGCTGCCACTTTACCAATCCATCTTGCTGGAGTTGTCCTCTTTTTCTCTGACCCTCCACCTTACCGAACATGATATCCCTCTCCAGTGACTGGTCCCTCCTAACAATATGTCCAAAGTATGAGACATGAAATATGGCCATCCTGGCCTCCAAGGAGCAATCTGGCTGCACTTCTTCCATCACAGATCTGTTTGTTCTTTCGGCAGCCCATGGCACTTTCAATATTCTCCTCCAACACCATAACTCAAATGCATCAATTCTTCTATGATCTTTCTTATTTACTGTCCAAATTTCCCATGCATATGAAGTTACTGAAACAGATGGTTTATCATGTGGAAAATGGATACATTTTTATATTAAAACCTCATTTATAGTATATTTTAAGATCTAGCCATTAATTTTAGTGTTGCAATAGAGTGTTAAATGTTGTTTTCTGTATTGGTGTGTATATGTATAAATTAATATGTACGTGAATGAATTCAACACTATATTTAGCAGGGTTTCTGCTATATACTCTACCTCGATTGTTTTGTTCAATAGGAAGAAATTTTTACTCTTTAAATAACTATATATGTTTCTGTTGTTGTTATGTACCGTGGAGTTAGTTCCAACTCATAACGACCCTATAAGGGTTTCTGAGGCTGTAAATCTTTTTCCTGCCTTATCTTGAGTGTTTCAGAGTTTTGAACACTACATTCGTCATTTGGTATTCTCGATGCTGTACTTTTATATTATTTATGTGTAGCTTTAAGTAATTGCTATACTTGCAACAAGGATGCCTGGTTGCATAGTGAGTTATGATTGGGCAGCTAACTGCAACATCAGTAGTTAGAATTTACCAGCTGCTTTGAGGAAGAAAGATGAAGCTTATTGTGAGGCTGTGAGGTAATGCACTGGACCAAAAGATTGATTTGCACCATAAGGTCAGTAGTTCAAATTCACATGCCACTCCTTGAAAACCCTATACAGGGTCGCTATGAGTTGGAATCAACTCAACAACACCTAACAACAACAAAAAATATATAGCCTCAGAAACCCTATACCATGTTACTGAGTCAGAACTGACTCGACCACCACCACCACCATAGCTGTGACAGTATTTTACAGAAAGTTTCTTGGTGGATTACAAGGCTATTGGAACAGTAATATTATTAACACTGTGTCTGTCTTTTTTTATTGTCTGTGATGGTGTGGCACTGTAGGACAAGCAATGGCCTGCTAGTGGCAAGGTCAGCAGTTCAAGTACACCAGTTGCTCTTGGAAACCATACTCAGGTTTGCTATGATGCAGAACCAAGTTGACAATACACAATCCCAAAAACGTTGTATGTAGTGGACTTTACTTTTTTTTTTAATTAGGAAGAAACATGATGATGATGAGTGTGGTAGGTAAGCCCCTTGTAGGAACACTATAAAGAATGCCTCTGTTTCGACAAAAGACACAGCTTTATATAGAGAAGGAACATTTTAAACATTCAGCCCATGCACCTTCTGGATAGATTCTTCTCCTTGCATCTGAGTTGGGACTGCTATAAGGACTCCCTGATGTGGAATCCCCAGTGCTGCCCTGCTCTCAGGCTGTGGTTTCTAGCTCTTTCCAAGTAGGCTGGTGCCAAATGTGTCCTATGGTAGTCCTGTGTGCTTGTTTGCTTAGTGTAATCTGGAAAGACCAAGGTGGACAATATACCACCGTGGACATTATAATATAAGGTATCCTGTAAGTTCCTGGTAAAGGTATTATAATATAATTTATTATACTGCAGATGTATAAGTGAATATATATATATAATATATGTATATTATATATATACTGCAGACATTATAATATAAGGTGTCCTGTAAGTTCCTGGTATCCTGTAAGCAGCTGGTAAATTCTAACAGCTGGCAAATTCTAACTACAATCATGATCATCAATGTTTAAATGAACAAGAGAATATATATAATTCTGAGTCTAATAACTGTTTGTGAATAGATATAAACTACACAATAATTATAAAATATATATGCATGTATATCTATGTACTTTGTGTTATAAGGTGCTCTGGTAGTGTAGTGTGTTATGATTTGACCTGCTAACTATAAGATCAGCAGTTCAAATCTACAAGCTGCTTCACAGAAGAAAGACAAGACATTCTGCTCCCCTACAGATTTGCAGCTTGGAAACCGTATACAGGGTCGCTATGAATCAGAGCCGACTTGACAGTATAAAACCTCCACTACCACGTGTTTTAACGAGCTCTTACCAGAAGTTCCGATGGTCCCCTTACACTAAAGTCAAAATTCGTAGTACTACTTTGGGCAAATTATTTAATAATGACCTTTGTATTTTCACTTATAAAATGAAGACTTTGTAGTAAATGATGTCAACAGTCAATTTTGTCTATCTTTAAATATATATAAATAATTTAATTTATATATTAAAAAAAACCAAGAGCCAACTACCATTGAGGTGATGGCAGTGAGTTTTTGGTTTCCCAAACTGTAGACCTTTACTGGATCAGACAGCCTCACCCCTCTTCTATGGCATGGCTGGTGGATTTGAGCCGTTGACCTTGCAGTTAGCAGTCCAACGACTAGCCAACAGCATCATCAGGACATCTTGCTGTTGTGATTAGGTGCTGTCAAGTTGGTTCCCACTCATAGTGACCCTGTGTACAACATAAGAAAAGACTCCTTGCACCATCCTCACAATTGTTGTTATGTTTGAGCCCATTGTTGCTCCCACTGAGTCAGTCCATCTCTTTGGAGGTCTTCCTTTTTTTTTGGCTGACTTTCACTTTACTATGCATGGTGTCCTTCCCCACAGACTGGTCTCTCTGGACAATATATCCAATGTATAGAAGACAAAGTCTTATCATTGTTACTTTTAATAAGCAATCTGGCCAAACTTCTTCTAGAACAGATTTATTGGTTCTCTGGCAGTGCATGACACTTTCAATATTCTTTGCCAACAGCTCCTTAGTAGTACATAAAATGCAATTAAAGAATAAATTATAAATAGAAGACAATTTACAATTATAAAATTTGTAGATTAAATTTTAAAGAAATCTTATTTTCATTATGTTTTTAAATGATTTAAAGTCAATCTTTCCTGAATTAATAAATTATTCTTAAACAACTAATAAACTATTCTTAAGTAATTATTCATAATTAATAACCTATTCTTAAATAACATACTCAAGTTTCTTAGATACAGAAAAATTAGGACATTTATTCTTCCAGTTAATTTTACCATTTTTTTAAGTACTTATCATGAATTTAAGTATTAAAATGAATTTCTTGTAGTTGAAATAGATAATAAATTGCCTTTTTTTTCTATTAAAGGTAATTTTTACTTTATCAAACTATAGACACCCTAATAAAATAAAGATATGCCATATAATTATCTAAGAAGTATGAACTTAATTTATATGGAATTATGGATAATAAAAGAAAAAAACATGAAACTATATTAAGCATTACTTGATGAAAAAGAAAAACGTATATTGTAATTGCATTCCTTTAGATATAATAGCTATAAATCTTCTGCATATTTGTCAGAGAAATATGAGATTTCATTTAGATATATTTTTTCTATTATACATTACATTTATTAGTTAATAGAAATTGAATCTCATCATCTGTGGCTGAGTCTCTTAATTTGGTTGAATAATATGCTTAAAGCATTTTGGGATTTATTTCTTTCAGCAGCACATCTCAAAGTTATTCTAAAAGAACTTTGAAATAATGTTTATTTTTAATTAGGTTTGATCCCAACCAGGGCAGCACAAGCCATTAATAACTGACACACATGCAAAATAAGGTGGGGATAATGAGTATTAGAAAAAATTCCTGATCCCTGAAGATTTCTATTTGCCCTAGTATATCTACTGATTAGTCAATTGCACCATTAGGAAGGACCTTTCTCTACTTAGAACCCTTGAGAGCTAGTAAATATTAAGAATAAGATTGGTTCTTAGCAAATTTTTGGTATCATGAAGTTTAACTTTGATGCTTTTCCACCTCTCTTCACAATTTCTCATTTCAGGGAAACTCTTCATCCCCTTTTCAACAACTAAATCACCTTCATGCTCTTGCTGACTTCTGATTTCCCCCAAATTTGAACTTCCTCCAATAGTGGTGTTTTCAGGTCAAAACAACAGATTCCTAAATAGCCTTTACTCTTGGCTTCTCCTTCCTGGCAATTTTTAAATCAAGACAACTGTTCTAATGATGTGCTGCTCATCACCCTAGGTTCTGGAAAGAAAACTGATAAAACCTAGGCAAAGCAAGTGGAAGATACAGTTTGAGGTGACATTATTTAGTAATTTTTAATTGCTTTACATTTTAGTAAAAGAACTGTGATTCAAGTTAGCTTTAGGTTAAAACCTAGAGAGATGAATTTCAGACCATGAGCTGACCATCCTTGAAATGTGACCATAGCTCAGAGCTGTGATTTTCTGCATTCTAGCCAGCGTCTTTGTTGCAAAGAGACCAAAAAACACCCCCAAAACACTAAGCCCATTAACTTTGAGCCTTTCTTGGACTCATGGCAACCCTGACTAGGTCTTATAAAAATGCATAGCCAACTTTTTGTGCCTGGACATATTTTCTTGTTTTACACTCATGCTCTAAACATTTTGAAAGTAACCAGTGGAGAAACTTGTGGAACTAAAATATTCCTTAATTAAGAGCGGTTTAAAGTTTTACTCATAATGATTATGCATTACATTATGTATTATAGTCAAATTTTCACTTTTCCAGGTGTTTCTAATCAACCCCTTACCCCTACATTCTCCATCCCTAGCATACTTCTCTTTTGAAATTAGTTGGAAATTCAAGTGGAGTGAAACAAGAACAAAAACTCTGGCTGAATGTTCTTAAATGAAAATGAGGCTGCTTCTGCAGAAATGACCATTAATCTTATTTTAGGAAACATCATTTATATAATTAATCATATTGTCATTTGGAGGTTAGTAGTATAGCTTGCCTTGGATACCTGTGGAATATACTAAACTTTGCAGGTTTTCATAGTCTATGAATGTTTACATGAAATTCAAAGTTAGTTTTGATTTGGATAACTGTTCTTTTTTGTTGTTGTTTAAATTGATTTTGAGAGTTTGCATGTGAAAAAGCACAAATGAATATCCCTAAGGAATGAATTTCTTATTCATTAGTATTAGTGTTAAATTGCTGCTGTAGTATTAATAGTGAAATACAGGCAGAGCAGTATTATGACACCAGTTGTCGTTGATATATGTTCATATGGTTTGGGATTGTGCACTGTTTCCTCCCTTTCCTTAAACAATGAATATAAAAGAACCCTTTGAAATCATGAGTTTTAAGATGTAACTTAGATACATTTTCCCAGTCTATGAAATCTTGAGCTGGACAGTATCTTTCTCTGCTATTAATTCTATAACATGTCCAAAGGGGAAATGGAATGAAAGGATAATGACATTTTTCAATGAATTTTTTTGAAATCCTTTCATATTGCGTATGCCATTTTTAAATAAAACAACAACAACAAAAGAAACCAGTTGCTGCTTGAGTCAATTCCAACTCATAGCAAGTCCATGTGAATCGTAGAAGAAACATGCCCTATAGGATGGTCAATGACTGCTTTTTTACAAATGTTTAGAGATAGACTGCCAGCCCTTTCTTCCAAGATCCCTCTGGGTAAACTGTTGTTGTTAAATGACTTGGAGTGAAGTATGCTTGGCTAAACAAGAACCTCTAGAATTATCAGTTGTTCTTGTTTTTAGGTGCTGTCAAGTTGGTTCTGACCCATAGCAACCCTATATAGGGTTCCCAAGGAGCAGCTCATGAGCTTGAACTAGTGACCTTGTATCTCAAAGCCAATTTGCAGTCCATCACATTATCCCACAGAACCACACCAGGACTCCAAATATTTTAGTTAGCAGCCTAGAATGTTAAGGTATGTACCATTCACAGACTCCCTTAACTAACTATTGTTGTTGTTAAGTGCCATCTAATCTATTCCAACTCATAGTGATTCTGTAGAATGTCCAAAGAACAGCTGGTAGATTTGAACCATCAACCATGAGGCTAGCAGTCTGGTGCTTATCCTGCAGTACCACATCAAGACTCCATATTGAGTACTTAATTTGAACTATAACTGAAGGATTTATTATTATTATTATTTTAAATCACTCAACAACTAGAGCCTTTAAATTTAGTCTTTACTCCTTTTACCAGTGGACTGACACTTGAGAGAGATTAGTTCTCAATGACATAAAATTTGTTGTTGTTGTTAAGTATAGAGACCCTGTTAAATATTGCGACCCTGTAAAGGGTTTCCAAGGAGCAGCTGGTGAGCTTGAACTACCGACCTTGCCGTTCAAATAACTTTTCTGTCTGAAGCATTAGTCCACAGTGCCACACCAGGACATAAAATTAGAGTGAGGCAAACCTGAAGTTGAGATTCAAACCTAACTTTGATAACTTCAAAGATGACTCAAACTTTCCCATTACTATTTGTATTTTCATAATCTTGTTGTTAGGTGTCATGGAGTCATAGCGATCCTATGCACAAGAGAACATCTCACTGCCAGGTCCTGCACCAACCTCACAATCATGACTCCATTTGAGCCGAGTCAATCACATTGGGGGTCTTCCTCTTTTTCTCTGGCCCTCCAACATGATATCTTGTTCCAGGGACTGGTCCCTCCTGATCATACGTCTGAAGTATGAGAGATGAAGTTTGCTCATCCTGGCTTCCAAGAGGCATTCTGGCTATACTTCTTCCAATACTGATTGGTTTGTTCTTTTAGCAGTCCATGGTACTTTTAATAGTCTACTCCAACAATAGTCTACTCCAACACCATAACTCAACTGCATCAATTCATCTACACCCTATTTCCTGTTTCTATTTCCTGATATATGCTAAGCTTCTTGAGCACTTTAGCTGTGTTTTTTACTTTTTGTGTAGAACTGAAAGATGGCAAAGTAAGTGCCTTGTAAATATTTCTTGATTGAAAGTTGACAATTCAGCTATGAAGACTGAGAATTCTTTACTTTGAATCTGTCACCTATTTGCTGTTTTATTGACTGGAACTGATTGATAGACAGAATGACTTTTTTTTAAAGGGAATTGGCAGCTATGAAAATACAGCACTTAACCTTAAGCACTTAGTCATTAACCTTAATCACTGTCCATTAACCTTAAAACACCCCATGTTTCTCCCCTTACAGTCCCACTGAAAGCAGACCCACTGAATACATTTTTTAAATGGAAAAAAAAAATTCTCTCTAGAATGTATTTATTGTTCTGTGAGTGGATGTAAAAATGTATTTTGAAAGAGGGTATTTATTTTTTTTTTTTTGTGGATGCTAATTAACTTTTCCAGGTGTTCAAAGAAAGATAAGAAACTGGAATATTATGTTGAGGAACATGTTAGGACATAATTGATAAGAGAAAGAATAGACAATACTTTTTTAAAGCTTCACATTCTATAAAATTGATCATCACAAGATTAGCAGATCACTTCTACTTAACTCCATGAATATATGAAAAATATTTTTCATACAATTGTTGCTACAAATGGTATTTCAAACATGTGAAGGCAACCAAATATTTTTGGAAAAATGACCACTTAAAGTAGTTTCTAAATGAAAATACTTTCTTTAAACATGACAAAATTTGTTCTTGTAAAAATTCTTGATCATAGCTGCATCCAGTTTTAATTTAAAATAATAATAGCTTATATTATCATAATAATTTGTAGCCTACAAAAACCTATAAGTTCTCTTCTGGGTTTTAACAGACACACACACACACACACACACACACACACACACAAAACTGTATGAAACAATTATATGCTATTTTCTTTCCAGAAAAAAAATATAGTCTTAATATATTACAATTTATTGCATACAGTATTTGCTTTATATCATGATTTGGTTTTCACCAAAATTTAGATTTCTCTCTCTATATATATAGTGTATAGATACAGTATAATAACATTTAAAAAAGTAAATAACATTGAAAAGTTGAAAATATGTTTTGTGTAATTTAATATACAATTCTGTTTTCCAAGCTCAATCCTTAGGGCTAAAACAACAAGTAAGTGAAATTCCAATTGTATTATGAATATAATACATGTTTTGAGTGGGGTGGGAATATTAGGAAGGTGGGGGTAGCAGGAGGAGAAAAAGCACCTTACTATATTCTTGGAAGCAACTTGATACTAATGGACAGATTATTTTTAGATTTGCCAAAGTGCTCTGCCTTGCTCCAGGTCCCAGAGGGAGCTGACACTAGAAGGTGTGAGCAACTAAGGGCAAGGAGGGTCTACCTCACAACTGCATTTCAAGGTGTGTTTTAATGAATATGAAATCTCACTGGAAAAACAGACAAGTGCAACATGTTGACACAAAAAGGTTACCTCAACACTGCAGATTTGTTGTTCACTTGGAATTTTACAGTTACCTGAGGTAGAAAGTGTTAATGAGAGGCTGAACTTTTGTCAAGAGTCCAGGTGGAATCAACTCCATAAAGGCAAACCAAATGCCATTATTGACCACACATTTTGAGAAATATAAATATATCAATAGCTTCTGCAGATAGTGCTCTCCATCTGGTTAATTTCATTCTTTTGTTTTTTAAACCATTCAGTCATTCATAACCCTGAGCATATTCTTGGAGATCTCCAAAATTCTAAAACCATATTAATTCACTGTACCAATTTTAATTGAGTAGATCACACAATTTTTTTATTTTTATGTATGGAGAAAATAACTTAGATGTATCACTGTACTTTGACAGTCTTTTCAGCAGGTGATGAAAGATATATGCACATTTAGCCTAGAATCTGAGCAAATAAAACCCACCACTGTGGAGTCCTGGTGTGGTACTCTGGGTTAATGTGCTGAACCACAAGGTTGCTTTGAACCACAAGGTTGGTTTGAACCATGAGGTTGGCTGTTCAAGCTCACCAGTTGCTCCTCGGACACCTTATACAGGGTCACTATGGGTCAGAACCAACTCGACAGCACTTAACAACAACAACTGTGGAGTCCATTCCAACACATAGCAACTCTAAAGAATGGAATAGAACGGCCCCATATGATAGCTGTAAATCTTGACAGAAGCACATTGCTTCATCCATCTTCTGCAGAGTATTTGGTGGGTTCAAACTGTGAACGTTTCAATTAGCAGTCCAGTGCTTTATACATTGTGTCATTAAGCCTCCTTCAGAGAAAATAGTTGAAAGAAAATCTCTGATTTCCTTCATCTTTAGAGGATGTCTTTGCCAATATACACATTCATTCGAGTAATATTGCTTGAGGAATAGTGTGGTTTCAAGAATACAGTGAGGCTTCACAAAGTTCATGGACAAATGGAATTAGAAGAAAATGCATTTTTCCATGACCTTTTTGAAAGCCTCTACTATTTTCTTTATTTCTGTTGTTAAAACTGAGATTGAAATACATGAGCGATTTATTTTTAAATTATTTTTATTTACAAACAGTGGTGGGTGGTAATGTGCTGTGAAGTCGGTTCTGACTCATAGCAACTCTGCATAGGGTTTCTGAGGCTGTAATCTTCCCGGAAGCAGAAAGCCTCATCTTTCTCCCACAGAATGGCTGGTAGTTTCAAACTGCTGACCTTGAGCTTAGCAGCCCAACTTGTAACAACTACCTTTTACAAGCAGTAGCAGGTATTATTCCAGAATGTGTTTTAATTGCAGAGATACCATTAGGAATAAGACATACTCCTTTCCTTTAATATGACACTTATTTCTTAAGTGTCATCAATCCGGTCCAGAATCATAACGACCCTGTATAGGGTTTCTGAAGAGTGACTGGTGAGTTTTAACCACTGACCTTGCAGCTCAAATGATGATTAGAGATTGAAGTTTACCAAGAGAGAAAAGGCAGTCCATATGAAGAATGCTGAAATTGTTAGAAAGAACCATCTACAAGGGCAGAGGCCACACTCTGTAGAGAGGTAGGGATAGGAGACTCTTGCTTTGGCCCTAGAGTCTCAGGATGGAAACAGGAATGAATAAGACAAATAAGTAGGGGTTCTGAAAAGTACACCCATTTTCCTGTACGTATCATCCATCAGTTAGCAAAGCATTTATTTAAGATGAGTTACCTACAAAATAATGGGGG
>NW_006408528.1:25124467-25132089 GCF_000296735.1 Chrysochloris asiatica
AACCCAACCCAGTAATGTCTGTTCCACTGAGTACATTTTTCACTTGGAATTTTCTCAAATCATACCTAGAAAGGAATCTGTATCACATTTTTTTTTCCTTAACCTTAAAAAAAATCCAGCTCACCACCACAAGTCTAAAGTGAACAATGAGGACTGTATAACCACTCATCATGTCCACACATACCCTCACACCAAATGAACAAACAAACATGTATGCAGATACAAAAACAAACCAACTGCAAAAACAGATTCTGTCTCTCTAACAATTCACCATTCCAAGAAACTTCAGATTGAATGTATCTAGTAAAAAAACAAACAAAAAACCACTTTAACCAGCAGTGAAGGGGGCTCCTCCCCCTAGCTCCAACACTTCTGGGACCTAACACTCCTGGGGGGGAGGAGGGGTAAGAACTCTGGCGCCTCTAGCCCACCTGAGGCCTTTATGGAACAAGAATGATGTCACAGACATTTCACTGTTTTTTCCTCATCCTCCTCATTTCCTTCTATTTATTTGGATCTTTAAAGATTTTTTTCTGTCTAGATTTTTTTCACCTTTTGAAACTTCTAAAATTTCTCCAAACCTCTGTCATTCCATGAAGTAGAGGAACAATTCTCCAATCATTCATTCATAAACATTTATTCACACTGACTCTTTGTATTGTTTTGGTGTTTTGTTTTGTTTTGTTTTTACTGTAGATGGGACTTCATTTGTCCCAGGGTAGAAGAAAGGGTGTCAGAACTGTCACCTACATTTGCCGTCTCTAGGGATACACTGAAGAATACTGTCTATTAATTAACATTTTATGATGTGCCTCACACTCTTGGAGGAAACACACTATATAAATGCCAAATAGTAATAACTCAGTTCTCTTCTCTCCTTTGGGTTCTGGATTCTCCAGCTCTCACCATCCTAAGGGGAAAAAGAGTCATCTTCCTTATTATATCTACCAAGAGGATAAAATGTCAAGTGTAAAAGTTGTTTCAAGGAGGAATAGTTGTAGTCATTTCCAACTCTAAAATGAGCAGTCCTCGGCATCATTATCAGAGGAAGGGAATTAACACCCCCATCCCTCCCCACTGCAAAAAAAGTTTTCAAATGGCAAGTTGTTGTTGTTAAATGCCATTGAGTCAATTCCAACCCATAGTAACCCTGTATAGGGTTTCCAAGGAGGAGCTGGTGTGTTTGAACTACCAACTTTGCAATTCAAACTACTTTGTAGTCTGATGCATTAGCCCACAGCACCACTGCCTCAAAGCAGAATTGTTGTAGTCATTTCCAACTCTAAAATGAGCAGTCCTTGGCATCATTATCATAGGAGGGGTTTTAACCACCATCTGCTCCCCCCACCCCAAAAAAAAGTTTTCAAATGGCAAATAGAAGAACTGAACTTCTGACCTATACTTCTTCTTGTAGTCCTTTAACCTCTGGAAAACAACCTGTCTTATTGAGAAGAGTATTAAACTTTGTACTCATATGTTTTAAAGGCCTTCCCAGCCTAAGTGGGAAGTCCTGTCCAAGGTGAAGTTAATATACAGTGATGTGCCTGCGTTTTGAATCTTCTCTTCCATTCTTCACTTTAAAATGATGGGTGCATCATTCCGTCTAGTAAAGGAAGTTCAGGTTTAGCACATTTATTATTTTTGTAATTATATATTATAGTAAGAGAAATAAGAACCCCCCCACCCCCCTGAGGCCAGTGGAAGAAAAGTTGGCTTCCTTCCACCTCCTTGCAGATCAACTGAGGGCTTTTGTTGCAATGACAGAATACACACAGCCATGTTGGGATTTGAACTGATCCATATCCCAGCAGGATTCTGACTTAACATGTGTCTCCTCAGGCAGCTGTCGTTCATTTCATAAAGGCCTGGGAAATAGAACAATTAGATATCCTGCCACAGTATGGTAATTGTGTGATGTGGAGTCAGTATAGGGTTTTCAAGTCTGTAAATCTTTAAGGGAGCAGAAAGTCGCATCTTTCTCCCACAGAGCCTTTGGTAGATTCAAACTGCTGACCTTGTTGTTAGCAACCCAACTCCTTACTCACTAGTTACCAGGGCTCCTTGTCACAGTATAACACTCCTAATTCAATTGGCTTTTACATTTGTAAACTAAAATTTGATTTTAGCAACAGTGTTAAAGATAATGTCCATAGTTTTGGTCTATTATTTTTTATTGAACATTATTTTCTTAGTTTTGTTACAGTTTGAAAGATTAGGATTTTACTACCTACCATTCCCATGAAAGCAAAATATTTATTGTATATAATTAAGCTTTATCCATGGATGTTGTTGCTTTGAGTCAGTTATGACTCATACCGATCCTGTATAGGGATTCTGAGGAACAGCTGATAGGTTTGAAATGCCAACCTTGTGCTTAGCAGTCCAGTGCTTATCCTACAGTGCCACAACAGAATGACATTTTAGTATTTATACATTTCTCATATAGATAATTTTATTAAATTTTAAACTATAATTATGGGAAATATAAAGTTATATGCCAAGTTAGTGTCAAAACCTTCAGAGAGAAGAAAGGGAAACAAACTAATATTTAATAAATACATAAGTATTGTTGTTGTTGTTAAGTGCCTCGAGTCAGTTCCGACCCATAGTGACCCTGTGTAGAGTTTCCAAGGAGCGGCAGATGAACTTGAACCATCCACCTTGCAGTTCAAACTGATTTTGCAGTCCAGCTCATTAACTCACAGCACCACACTAGGACCTAGATATCAGTTGGTTGGTTATGTGCCTGGAGTCAGTTCCGACTCATAGAGACCTTGAACAGGGTTTCCGAGGCTGTAAATCTTCACCGGAGCAGAAAGCCTCCTCTTTCTCCCGTGGAACAGCTGGTATTTTCAAACTGCTGATTTTGCGGTTCGCAGCTCGATTCGTAACCACTCCACTACCAGAGCTCCTTAGGACCTAGACATTAGGTACTCTCGATTATTATGTATACATCTTTCTATGAGTATATATGATTTGTGTATTTTTTTTATCAGTAAATGCAGATAATATCTCTAAGAAGAAAGCATATTTTCAGGTCAAAGAGATTAACCATGACGGGGCTTTAAAAAGTTTGTGGAAAATTTAATTAAAGAATAATGAACCTATGATGGAAAGAGAAAGGCTGTGTGCTGGTTGCCAGGAGACTAGCTTGCAGAATGTGCCCTTTGGTTGTTTAAAAAGGATTATATGCTCCTGAGTGTTTTTGTGTACATCAACACCCCCCCCCCCAAAAAAAAGGGAATAGAACCAAATATTGTTAAATGGTGACGCGTGGAAGGGATTGTAATCATTGCAATGAAACAAAATATCGTACGATGAGTGCAAAACCGTTGTTCTCCCATGTAAACGATCAATTCACAATAAAAGCTTTAGAGAGAGAGAGAGAATAGTGATAATAAACCTATTGTTAGGTTCATGACTAAATTTAGTAGTAAAGTGTGATTCAAACCTGTCTTATCCCAAAGTCTTGTTTTGTAGCATGAATCCATGGTGTCTTTTCTCCTGACGCTATCACTAATACTCTAATATTAGCAATAGTGTGTGTATCATTCTACATGGATAGCATTGTTAAAAGTTGTTTATTATGTTAGCTCTCATTTTGGGAAGGGAATTTTACTTTAGTTGTTGAATGTCAATATTTCGTTCTGAGACTTACATTTCTACTTCCTTAAAACATATTTATGTCATTTTGCCTGTGTTGTTGTTGTTGTAATGTGCCGTGGAGTCGGTTCCAATTCATAGCGACCCTGCATAGGGTTTCCGAGGCTGTAAATCTTTATGGGAGCAGAAATCCTCATCTTTCTCCCAAGGAACAGCTGGTAGTTTCGAACCGCTGACTGTGAGATTAGCAGCCCGATTTGTAACCACTATACTAGGAGTGGCTCCTTTGTCTATAGTCTTTATGATTTATCCCAATAAGACTCCTCTGAAATAATATGGTAAAGTGTGTCATGGTAAAAGTTTGAGAGTGAAACAGTGATCTCTATTTTATTGAGTTTACCTTCTATTATGTTGCATGATGTTTTGTAGTACATAAGTTGATTTTTTAATAGAAGACATTTATTTAGCTCTCAACTGTTTTGTAATTTACCAAGCACATTGACTGTTTTCTCTGATATAAATAAGAGAGCATGTTTTATCTGATAAAGAATGGGTGGCATGGAGGGAAACAGACAAATGAAACATAGAAAAGTACAAACTTCAGCAACTTCGGTGCCAGTGAAAATACAAAACATTAATGAGTTTTGGAGTCCTGGTGAGATGCTGTAGGATAAGCACTGGACTGCTAACCATAAGGTTGGCAGTTTGAGAACACCAGCTGCTCCTTGGAAAGCCTACACAGGGTCTCTGTGATTCTGTCAGAACCAACTCGATAACACCTAGCAACAACAAAAATTAATTTTACATATTTCTAGAGTAATGTATCACAAACGGTTTGCCTTTTAAGGAGCTCTGGTAGCGTAGTGGTTACGAATCGGTCTGCTAACCTTAAGGTTGGCAATTAGAAACTACCAGCTGTTCCGCGGGAGAAAGATGAGGCGTTCTGCGCCCATGAAGATTTACAGCCTCGGAAACCCTGTGCAGGGTCACTATGAGTCGGAACCGACTCCACGGTACTTAACAACAACATTTTACTTCAATTCTTCCTCTCCTCAAATTTATATCAAACAAAAATCCAAGCTTTTCTAAACAATTTTGCATATTCAGGAGGCTTATGCTCACGTTGGGTTCCTAGTGTGGCACTGTAAGATAAGCATTAGACTATGAGGTCAGTCTGAACTGCAAGATCGGGGTTCGAACCCACTAGCTGCTCCTCAGAAACTCAATACAGGGTTGCTATCAGTCCGAACCGACTTGATGGCACTTAACATCAGTAACAACAATGTTAGAGAGGAAAAGTAGGACCATGCAGCACATGCATATAATTGCAGCCCTGATTCTAGAGCATTGTTTCCTCAGTTCATGAACAAATTACTATATTCCCCTATTTTACCTATAAGGATATGTAAGCACAGGCTGACATCTACACATGCCTTCTTCTCAATTATGGTTGTATATATTAATATTTTATTATAGACTGGGCACTCAATTTGAGGTTAAGTGTTCCCAAGAGCTATCTGCTACTATTCATTGAGTGAATCTCTTCAATTTAGTTAGCAATCCATGTCATGTCAGTGAAATTAATAATAACCATGGGCATTAACCTAAGCTACTAGGGGAAAAAAAATCTGAGAGGACGTGAACGTCCACTATCCTTAATGTGCTGCTCACAATTAGAATCAGCAAATTTTATTGAAACAAAGAATCTAAAAAAAGATTTCCCAAGTCAATCTTAGGTATAAAAGCATGTTTCCCTAGAAACTGGGAGAGGAGCGGGGGTACACACGTGGAAATATGGATGAGTTAGAATGTCTCTTCTCTGCTGGGGGAATTGGGGATTTTGTTGCACTCTAGCAATTCCAGGTCTAGATTTCATAACGCTTTCATTCCCTCTTTTTCTCATGAGAATATTAAGCCATTGGGATAGGTTGCTAACACAGTTTCTATTTTTATCCCTTAAAAGACTGGAATTATTGTCCTACAAATACAAGCTTTACTTTTAAGCATCATTAACATTGCCTGCCCTTTTGGTTCTTTCTGCATAGATTTTCTTCATTTATGCCATGGATAATGAGGAGTACTAATATTATCCATCATTTCCAGCATTTTATTAAATATCTTATATGGAAAAAGATACCTAAAGATACCCCTTTAGGAATTTCCTTTCACTTTTTTAAACCTTTATGTATCTGTTTCATAGGGTAGATGTAAATATGATGAGTCGGAAAAATACGTCAGTCTTTAAAAATGATATTGTGTCAAGAGGTCACTTTGAAAACTGAAAAAACACACACAATTTAATATTAGTTTGCTTGAAATACCACTCATAAGCATATTGCATGACTTAGAACACACTCACATACATACACACCAAAAAACAGCAACACACGCACACAAAAAAAACTACACGCAAAAAAAAAAAAAAAAAAATGGGAGCATAATTTAATTACAGTGTCTATCTTTCACCTGCTCCTTGTAAACACTATCCAGGGTCGGTCACTATGAGTGGAAACCAAGTGGACAGCAATTAACAACGATAGCTTGCTTGTTAGAAGGTCTATTAAATGACAGCCATCTCTTCCTTACCTCCATCTGCTCTCATCTACTATTTGCAAACCAGTAGAGAATCCTAGTGTATTTTTCCACTTGACCCAAATAATTTTATATGTGAAATCCAATTATGAAAAAATATGTCAAATGCAGTCTTAAAGGAAAAAGAATTCAAATCTCAGACAGCCTAATGGGTGAATAGGGCGAGGTTGGGAAAGGGCTACTTGTATGCCTATAGTACTTCTTTCTAGAGCTCATACTAAAGAAAATTGCCAAATAAATATTTTTTTAAAGTTAATAGACAGAGAAAGACTTCTGGGATTATGTAGGCTTGTGTGTATAGCCTTCATTATATGACAGATATAAGTAAGCATCTTTTAGCTATTGTCTTTTTGGCACTTTATGATCAGCACTGGATAGTGAACCACAAGGCCGGTAGTTCAAACCTACCAGCTGCTCCTTAGAAACCCTGTACAGAGTTGCTATGAGCCATAACCAACTCGATGGACCCTAACAACAATACCATATACGAGCCCCAGATTTTTACATGAACAGTTTTAATTTGAAATTCATAATGCTTGATTCTTACATCAGTGGACCACCACAAAGTAAGTAAGACCCACCCATCAAGGCTCAATCTGTACTGACCCACCTAATGTCTCACCTTCCAGTGTTTATAGGTTTTTACAATGTTTTGCAACTTTACTATGTTCACTGTTCACAGAAACATGCGTTTCCAGTAATGCTTTATCACTCAGTTTAATTCTAATCTAGCATAAAGTATATATTTTACTGTTTTTATTATGTGTTGTCAAACCACTTCCAATTTAGAGTAACTCTTTACAACAGAATGAAAACTCCCCAGTCTTGTGCCATCCTCATTATTCTAGCCACTATGTCAACTCATCATGTTGAGTTTTTCTGTTTTTCACTAACTTACTTTGCAACATGATGCCCTTCTCCAAGGACCAGTCCTTGCAGATAACATGATCAAGGAATCTTTATGAGACTCTTTACTATCCTTGCTTACAAACATGATTATAGCTGTCTTTCTACCAAGATAGATTATTTGTACTTCTTACAGTCCATGGTACTTTCAATATTCTTCACCAACAACATAATTCAAAGGAATCAATCCTTCCTTCTCACTCATTGTCCAGCCTTCATGTGCACATGACATGATTTAAAATACCATGGCTTGGTAAAGTGCACCTTAGTTCACAAAGTGACGTCTTTAACTCTTTTACACTTAAAGAAGCCTTTTGCAGTAGATTTTCCCAATGCAATAATATATTGTTTGATTCCTTGACTGCTGCTCCCATGGGCTTTGATTGTGGATTGAAGTAATATTAAATCTTTCACAAATTCAGTCTTTTCTCCACTTTGAATGATGTTGTCCAGTTGTGAGCATTGTTGTTGATGTGGAATCCATATTGAATGCTGTAGTTTTTGATCTTCATCAATTAAGT
>NW_006408528.1:25132764-25157951 GCF_000296735.1 Chrysochloris asiatica
AATATGTTTTATTGTGAATTATGTGATAGTTAACATGGGAGAACATTAGTTTTACATTCATCCTATCGTATATTGTTTTATTGTCATGGTTACAATCCCCTCCATGCATCATCAACCAACCAAAGGGTATACCGTGCAAACCTGCCCCCGGTCATCAGCACACAGCCCCTCTCCCTCTCTGGGTCTAGAGTCCCCATGGAGACATCTCTCCATGTCATTGTCTTTGAGTCCATCTCTGGCATCACTGCTTCTCTGATTAGGGTCTCTCACTCCACTCTTCTCCCTTGATGGTCCCAGGGACCTCTGCTCCTAGACTGCAAAGTCAACCACTCCCCTCATTTTGCTACAAAATGTCTACCTTTACATTTGCAACCCTCACAGTCAGTCCTGATAACAATTATTCACTATTGTGCCACATGAGTGCCATCCCCTTCTCCCTTCATCAGCCCTACCCATCAGATTGGATACTACTCAGTGGAAATTATACCTTCCTCCATGCCCTCTGGATGTAGGCTCCCTCTTGAAAGCTTGTAAAGCAGTCACTACTTGCCTTTGTAAGCCCCCCACACACACACATTTTGGGTAGCCAATGTCCAACTTGCCCATCCCTGTCTAACCTGTGTATGGAGGGGGTGGGAATGATCCTCACTGTAAAAATTTGTTCCCTCTTTTGAGCTACTGCATCCAAATGTGTAGGTCAAGTTCATCAAATTGTATCAGTTTACTCTTTTTTTCCTCTTCTAGTTGAGCTCTAATCATCCAACCATTGAAGTCAGGTCAAGTGGGTATTATCTGTAAGTGTGGGTGTTCTTGTGCATATGCTCTCTCTTCTTATCAGCTGGACGCTTCACTCTCCACTATAGTCCTCTGTGGCTGTGTCACTGGCTCTGGGCCCAGGAGTTCCCAGGTCCTGCCATACAGCTGGCCAACCAAATCTCCACTCATGGTTTTAATTTTTGTTTAAAATATTTAGTATGGGTTTTTTTTTTACCCTTCTTATTTTCACTTACTTTAAAAAAAATAGACTATCTTAGGTGATTTTTTAAAATTGTGTTTTTCTAAAATTTTATTCTTCATGAGTAAAAGGAACAATTGCAATAATTGAGAAATAAAATTAACTTCTGTGATTATCTAAAAGAACTGCTGACCTCTTAGTAATGACAATAGGTTATGATTAAGTCATCTTGTTTTACATAAGTGTACCATTTTGTAGAGAGTCAACTGATGTGAAAAATCAAAGAAATTGGCTGAAGTGAGAGTCTTATTCATTCAAAGAATGGTTTATTTTTTTTAAAAGCACTTTTCACTTATACCACAATTAGCACATGTGGACGGTGATTTTTAAAGTGACCAAACGTAAAAACAAAAGGAAAATTGTAATTATCACAAGTTACCATACAAAAGCATAGAAACTTTCCTTATGTTCTGGGACACAAAAGAAGGAAGTAATGCAACCTGCACTTTATTATTCTGTATCAGATGCAAAGGGTTTTTCTAAAATTTAAATCCAACTGAAAGCAGCTGCTGGAAAAATATCATTACACTGTACCTTAAGCTACAAAAAACAATTTAATGGTGACATTTTATTTTGTTCAGATGGTCTGCTCTTTTCTTCTGTTGAAACTAGTAAAGCCTATGGAAACTGTATCTGGATGAAATCACTGGAAGGTGAAGGCCCATGACTAAAAACATTTTTTAAAGATTATATAGGGTTACAGTGGAATGGAATAGCACTAACAAGAGTGAAAGTCTTCCAAAGACAGAAAGTAAGGTTACGTCATTTCATCATTCATATTCATAACCACACATTTTCTTTCCTAGAAAAGGATAGAATGTTGATTATTTTAAAATATATCAATACAAAATATGGACAGTAATTTTTAAACACATGCAATCTGCTTCCCAGGCTAGAATATTTTTATTTTTTAAGTGGCATAATCACTTCTCTCACATATTCAGATAATTTTTTTCATAAATGTTCCTTAATTTTTCATTATTTAATTTAATTTACCTGAAATGAAAAGGAAGGGGAAAAAATTCACCCATACTTTTTGTACATATCAATATGATCATGAACCAAACTTGAAACTAAACATATTTGACACTAAAGGCTAACTTAGGTTTCTCAAAAATGTTAGCGTTTTTGTAAAAAGAAAACAAAAGCTACTCTTGATATGAATCCACCACTCATAAACCTTTACTAAAAAACCTTGGACCAAGTTGTTTAATTTAGCACCAGCCTTTATTGAATATATGAGGGAAGTAATCCTTCTATGTGTCTCTCACCATTTTAATTTTTAAAAATTTTTAAATCATTCTCCACTGATAGCAACATGCATTTGTTCATGCTTTCACTCATTCATAATTTACACTTTATCTCTAAGTGGAATTTAACAATAAAAGTTTAGATAACAGAAAGCCATTGGATTAAATAGTTGAAAAAGAAAAACAAACATAGAAGGAACAATCCAAGTTAACGTTGTTTCTGTGATATGAGCATTAAGTAAAGATGTAAGCTTCACTGCATCTCAGTACCTAAAAAAGTACCTTTTTAATGACCATAAATGCAGTAAACTAAGCACTTGATGTGAACTGTACTTATAACCTTCACATGAATAACACAGCTTTACCACTTAGGAATGACTCCCAGGTGGTCTTAGCACAGCCTGGTCACATCTGCTAGGTCTTACAAAGATGAGGGTGAGAGTTCTGCATGCTGGCATTGTGCCACATGACCTTGGTATAATGTCTACAGGAAAGCAAAAATATCCCCAAGATGTGGAAGAAGAGATAATTCCAATTTAAAAATATATAACTGGATGCCCCCACAGTTTGCTTATGCTTTATGGTCTCAAATTTCCTGACACTTAAGTGAGGTTGTGGGATATATAATTTTCAAGTATCTACCATACTCTCCAGAGTTGTGGTGTGGTGTTGTAGGATAAACACAAGACAACAAGTTTGGTTTCAACCACAAGGTTGGGGGTTCAAACTCACCAGCCACTCCTTGGAAACCCTATACAGGGTCGCTATGAGTCAGAATGGACTCGGTCAGCACTTAACAACAACAACAACCCTACTCTCCAGAATTCTTAGCCAGTATTTGATTTAACAGGAATCCTGGTGGAATAGTGGTTAAAGCACTCAGCTGCTAACCAAAAGGATAGTGGTTAGAACCCACCAGCTACTCCATGAGAGACAGATGTGAGTGTCAGCTTCCATAAGGATTTTTTGTTGTTAGGTGCTGTTAAGTTGATTCCAAGTCATATTGACCCTACATACAACAGAAGAAAACACTGCCTGGTCCTCCAGTTTTGAAACCCTACAAGGCAGTTCTAATCTGTCCTACAGGGTCATTGTGAATTGAATCAACTTAATGGCAGAGGATTTTGTTTTGTATTTATTTGATTTTACTAGTGGTAGTCTATACAGAGTCTATTATTTAAGTCATTCATTCAATAAACATTTTTCCTACATCTTAAAAAGTGGAAAACAGTTTTTGCCTCTCTTGGGGTGAGAGTTTCACCAGGAGAGTCAGATATACACGCAGATTATTAGAGAATCTAAAAATTACTATAATACTCTCACGCACAAGTCAGTTGAAAAAAACACCCACAAAACTTTAGTCTTCTAGTGAGGATAAGAAAGCAGATATCTTAATAAGCATTCAAAAGATAATCACTGTCAAAGGAAGAAAAGAAAAAAGCCATTTCTAGTAGTTGTAAAGTCTAAAGGAGAGTAAAGATTGGTTAATGAAGAGAGTTCTTAGGAGGTCAACGATGTTGGAATGCATTAAATGTAGGAAAGAGGCTCTAAAAGCAGATAGAGGCTAAATCATAAAAGAACTTTCATGGGAGTCTACGTACTTCAGAGCTTTGGGTCATGGACTCAGGGTCCAGCACTTGAAATTGATTTTCAGTCATGTATGAACTCTGTAACTCAGGAAAATTTATTAAAATCCCCATGATCTCAGTTTTCACAAGTGTACAAAGATGACTGGATTTTTCACTTAAAAGATTGTACTATGGAGTAAATTAGAGAATTCATGCTAAAGGAAAATTGCAAGTAAATTCCAAAATTCAAAAGCATGAAATTTATAATTGAGATGATTAATCACCACATGCATGTTTTTTAAAGCTTTTATTGTGAATTGAGTGATAGTTTACATGAGAGACCATCAATTTGTGCTTATCCTATCATATTTTGTTTCATTGCAATGATTTCCATCCCCTCCATGCATCATCATTTAACAGTTTTTGCTTCTATTCCCTCTGGTTTTGTTGTTGTTGTTGTTGTTGTTTTGATGTACACAAAAACATGCTGGAGTATATAGTTATTTAAACAACCAAAGGGCACAATCTGCAAGCCTGTCTCTCCTGGCCTCCAGCACCATGACTCTAGAGTCCTCAGCTGCTCTCTCTTTCCATGCTATCATCTCGGCCTTCATCTTTGGTGTTGCTGCTTCTTTGGTTAGGCCTCCATATTTCTCTCATGCTCTTCTCCCTTAATGGTCCTAGGGTTCTCTGTTCCTGGAATGTAAGATTAACTATTCCCCCCACCCCTTTTATGTTACAAAACTTCTACCCTTACAGTATGACAATCACAATTAGTCATTATAACAATTACTAACTATTGAATCAAAAGATCCCTATCCCCATTTCCTTTTACCAGACCCATCTAGACAAGACAAAATTATTCAGTGGGGATTCTACCTTCCCTCACACACTCTGATACTAAACTCCCTTTTGAAAACTTCAAGGTATGTAAGAAAAATTAAGGATCACATTACCAGCTTTTTGAAGCTAGGTTAAATGGGTACTATCTGCAAGTTTGAGTGTTCTTGTGTGTCTTCCCCCTCTTCATATCAGATGGATGCTTTATGACTCAGTCAATGTCCATGGGCTCAGGAATTCCCAAGTCTCCCCAAACTTCTGAAATATCAGCTGCCCTTCTTCTCTCTCTCATCTCAAGGTCGGCAGCAATCTATAAAACATGGTCTAACTCAGCCCATATTTGACTTTCCCCAACTTCCACTCTCAGGTAAACCAACATAGTCATCAGCGAGCTTATATTCCTGCTCATGTATTCCCTTTGATTTTCATTCTTGGAGGGGGGGTTGTCCTGAAGGGCCTTGATTGCTTGCCTTGTTTGCTTCCCAATGAACAGCTTGCTTGTTCTTGTAATAGCCAAACAGACTGCCATTTTGGTTTTTTGTTTTTGTCCTAATTTTACAATAATGGTCTTATGTAATATTTGTCCTTTATCACATGCATATATATATTTTTTTTTAATTCTGAAAGCTGGTAATGTGATCCTTAATTTTTCTTACATACCTTGAAACTATTTACAGGTTGAAAGTGAGAAATTAGGAGGATTGCAAGGTGAAATGATACTTCCTCCATTACTTTAATGTCAAACAGAGGGTCCCAACTGAGAACCACTGAATCATTCACAGAGAATTTTAGTAGTAATAATTTGCTTTCACTGTCTTCCAGATCTAAGGTATCATCTCTCTTCCAGATTTTTACTAATAGGAGGCTGATCTGAGACAACAGGGCACAGAAGATGTGATATTAAGTTAAAATTGCATGAACATAACATATTTTAATACCAAATTTAGCCCATGTTTTGTTACTTAAGGGACCATAGGCATTCTTTTATTGAAGAGAGTATAAAGATTTCATGGCTTGCCAGAGTTTTCTTACAAGGGCAGGAAACTATAGCCCTCATGGAAAATATTATGTCACAAGACTAACTTGTTCCACATACCAGTCTCACATTAAAGCAACAAAGAGAGTGCTTGGCCTATATTGAGTAAATAATATGTCAACAGCTATGCCATGCTGCTATGAAGTATATCCTGGAGGACTTGGGAAACCATTATAAGGAGAGCAAAATGATCAGTACTTCCATTGGAAGGAAGTAACTGGTAAATTTCTCAAGAATTACTGTCTTGCAAATGACGTAAGTGAAATGAATACTCGAACTGCTGATAAATACATGAAATTGAAAAATGCAAAACACAGAAATGAAAATTGCAAGAAAATTGAAATTTTTCTGAATTTCTAAAAAGAGATTTTAAGTGATAACTTACAGAAATTAGAATACTGAAAGGAAATTTATTATGATAAGGGAAATTTCAACTTATTTATCAGATAAGAGGAAGGAGTTGGTATAGAGAAGATATTTGAAAATATAGGCAACAGCTTAGGTGGACAAACTCAGAGATACTACTTTGATCTCTGGAAGGAGATAACAATGTCAGTAATAGGTAATTTGGGAGGATTGTAGAATGAATTCCTGGTGTGGTGCTGTAGGATAAGCACTGGACTGTGAACCACAAGGTTGACAATCCAAACTCACCATCTGAGATTCAAACTGATTTTACAGTCAAGTGCATTATCCTGCTATTAAATGACTTTTACTGTTTTTAGTATTCTTTTCTGTAACCTTCTTTGCCTCTTAACATTGGGTCCACTCACATTGTGTGTTATAAATGTCAACTACTCTGTCAGTGAGATTAAACTATGGTCTTACATTTAACTCTGTAATATTTGAATTGTCATATATTATAATTAAGTATGCAAAGACCTGAAGTTAGAAACCAAAAGGGAAGAACACACTCAGCATTCCTCAAACTGAGTAAACCAAAGAAAAAATTCAAGCCTCAACTTGATATATTGAGGGATTCTAAGGGCATTAGGTAAATCTGCTGCACAAAATCTTTTTAAAGTATTGAAGAGCAAAGTTGTCAGCTTGAAGACTAAAGTACATCTGATCCAAGCCATGAGGTATTTTCAATAACCTCATATGCATGCAAAAGTTGGACAGTGAAGAAGAAAGACCAAAGAAGAATTGATACATTTGAGTTATGGTGTTGGAGGAGAATATTAAAAGTACCAAGGACTGCCAAAAGAACATATAAATCTGTGTTGGAAGAAATACAGGCAGAATGCTCATTAGAAGCCAAGATGGCCAGATTTCATCTCTCATACTTGGACATATTGGCAGGATAGAACAGTCCCTGGAGAAGGATATCATGTTCAGTAAGGTGGAGCATCAGAGAAAATGAGAAAGACTTTCAAGATGGTGGGTTTGCATAGTAGCAACAGCAATGGGCTCAAGCATATTAACGATTGTGAGATTGGTGCTGGATTGGGCAGTATTTCATTCTGTTGTGCATAGGGTCACTCTTAGTAGGTACTGACTGGATGTCACCCAAGTACAACAACAATTTACACTAGAAAGGTGAAACTCCTAGCACTGAACCAAGTATGCCTCCCATGGTACTTTACCTCTACTTTAGAAAGATCCTTTATAGTTATAGACCCACATGAAATATCAGTTTGAAGAACATGGAATGAGGAAAACCAAATGTGAGGAAGAATAGATACGATCTAAAATAAGCCAAAAGAGTCCTCGTGTCAGTGGTTAAGCAATCGTCTACTAAGGAAATAGTTGACTGTTTAAACCACCAGCTACTCTTTGGGAGAAAGATATAGCAGTCTGCTTCTATAAAGATTTGTTGTTGTTGTTAAGTGCCATCAAGTTGGTTTTGACTCATAATGAACCTGTATAGAGTTTCCCAGGAGCAGCTGGTAAGTTTAAACTGCCAGCTTTGCATTCAAACTGACCTTTCAGTCCAGTGCATTAACCCACAGTGCCATACCAGGACTCTAAAGATTTGTTGTTGTTGTGAAGTGCAATTGAGTCAGTTCTAACCCATAGCGACCCTGTCCTGTCGTAAAGGGTTTCCAAGGAGCGGCTGGTGAACTTGAATCGCTGACCTTGCAGTTCAAACAGGTTTTCACTCTGGCACATTAACCCACAGCGCCAAACCAGGACTCCATGGAAAACATATGGGAAGCATACTGTAACCTATATGGTCACTATGAGTCAGAATCCTCTCAATACAAGTGGGTTCGGTTTGGTATGGAAAGGATGTCAACCTGACAAAACACAAACTATAGGTCTCCTGATTTTAAAAATAAGACTTTAATGATCTCATGCAGTAATGTCAGTGTCAGTAATCATGGCAAATTAGTTCCTTACATTCTTTTAGGAATATTTTGGCTTCTTTATATAAATTCCTTGGGAAGATTCCAGAAATCACAGTTGCTTTATGTAAAATGTTGTCTTCTTGCTCAATTAATATGAATTCCCTGAATTATGTGCTGCACTTTAAAATATTGCAACAGTGGTATCCTGAAGATAATATAAACCGCATATCAGACCATCTATTTTTTGTTAATCCCTCGTAATTCATCAGGTATATTTTTGTGAGAAAACAAAACAAAACAAAAAAACACTCAGTACATATCAGTGTTTAATGCTACCGGAGAAATTGCTTTGTGTACTACAAGGTGCTAGTTGCACTTGCTATTAGGTGCTGTTGAGTCCATTCCAATTCGAAGCAACCCTATATACACCGGAACGAAACACTGCCCAGTCCTGCACCGTACTCACAGTTCTTATGATTGAGCATATTGATACTGCCACTGTGCCAATCTATCTCATTTGGGACCTTCCTCTTTTCTCACTGACCCTCCACTTTACCAAGCATTATGTCCTTCTGCAAGGACTGGTCCCTCCTGATAACATGTCTAAAGTATAAGACAAAGTCTCTCCATGCTGGCTTCTAAGGAGCATTCTAACTATACATCTTCCAACAAGATCTATTTGTTCTTTTGACAGTCCATGAAATATTCTTATATTTTCTTCTATAGCACAATAATTCAAATGCACCAGTTCTCTATGGTCTTCCTTTTACATTGTCCAAATTTCACATGCATAAGTGGCTATTGCAAATACCATGGTTTGGGTCACATACATCTTAGTCCTCAAACGGACATCTTTGCTCTTGAACACTTTAAAGAGGTCCTGTGCAGCAGATTTGCCTAATGCAATATATCATTTGATTTTTTGACTGCTGATTATATGAATATTGATTGTGGATCCAAGTAAAATGAAGTCGTTGACAACTTCAATCTTTTCTCCACTTATCATGATGTTTATTGGTACAGTAGTGAGGATTTTTGTTTTCTTCATATTGAGGTACAATCCATACCAAAGGCTGTGGTTTTTTAAAAATCTTCATTAGTAAATATTTTAAGTCCTCTTCACTTTCAGACATCAAGGTTGTATCATCTGTGTATCTCAGATTGGTAGTGGATATTTCTCCAGTCATGATACTGTACTCTTCTTCATATAATCTACCTTCTTAGATTATTTGCTCAGCATAGAGATTGATTAAGTATGGTGAAAGGATACAACCCTGGCACATACCTATCCTGATTTGAATGCATTCAGTTTCCCCTTGTTCTGTTCGAACAACTGACTCTTGGTTTATGTACAGATCCCTCATGAGCACAATTATGTGTTCTAGAATATCCATTCTTTGCAATGTTATCCATAGATTGTCTTGATCCACACAGTTGAAAGCCTTTTCATAATCAGTAAAGTCCAAGTAAACATCTTTTCTCTGCTTTCAACCAAGACCAATTTGACATCAGCAATGATATCCCTAGTTCCACATATTCTTCTGAATCTGGCTTGAACCAGTGCCCTTTTCAAGGTACTGTTTCTGAATTGTCTTCAACCAAATTTTACTTGTATGTGATATTAATAATATTGTTCAATGTTTTCTGTATTCTGTTGGGTCATCTTTCTTTGGAATGAGCACAAATATGGGTCTCTTCCAACCATTTGGTCTTTCAAATTTCTTGGCATTGGTGACTGCCTTCAGTGCTGCACTGGTTTGTTGAAAGATTTCAATTTGTATTCCATCAATTTCTGGAGCTTTCTTCTCTAAGGCCTCTGTGCAGCTTGGATTTCTTCCTTCAGTACCATTCATTCTTGATCCCATGCTATCTCTTGAAATGGTTGAAAGTAGACCATTTCTTACTGGTATAGAATATTTCATATTCTTTTGAGGCTTTCTGCATCATTCAATATTTTCCCAACAGAATGCTTTAATACTGCAAGTCAAGTCTTGAATTTTTCCTCCAGTTCTTTCAGCTTGAGAAATGCTGAGGGTGTTCTTCACTTTCCATTTTATAACACCAGGTCTTTGTATGTTTCATTATAATATTTGAATTATCTTATCAAACTGCCCTTTGAAATTGTCTGTTCAACCTTTATCTTCTCATTTCTTCTATTCACTTTAACATTTCTGTGCTCAACAGCAACTTTCAGAGTCTCTTCTGGCATCCTTTTTAGTCTTTTCTTACTTTCCTGTCTTTTTAATGACCTTTTTCTTTATGTATGATGTTCTTGATGTCATCCCACAATTCTGATCTTCAGTCAGCTAGTTGCATATACAGCATCATGTACTCAAAGGGTCAGAAGAGCCATGAAAATATATTGCTTGTCACCAGTACCCTAATAAACTAAAATGTTAAAAGATAGTTTAGCTTCAAAATAAATGTCCAAAAAAAGGAGTATTACATAAGATTAGCAGTATTGCCGTGGAGCAGTATCTTCCCAAAATTTCAAAATTCTGCTATTTATAGATTAGTTTTCTTAGTCAAGATTGTAAATTTAAAAATTTTTAAAGAATTGAACAAGCTGAAATTAAATGAGAAATTAAAATTAAAAAAGCATGAAGTAAATGATATATGATAGGGTGGATGTAAAACTAATGTTCTCCCATGTAAGCTATCACATAATTCACAATAAAACTTTTTTTTTAAAGTATAAAGTAAATCTTAAGCCTGTTACTATTTTTTATATGAATTTAAAACGAATTCTCTTTCTCCATGTGGTTTCATTTTCTCCCATTTGATCTAATGGCATGCTAATAGTATTTGAGTTAACCAAACAGTTTCTTATTAATACTGCAAGCATTCTAAAATTGCTTACATTATAATTTCTCTCTGAATGTCATTGTTTAATTTGGACCCAAAAGATATGTACACAATTTAAAGAAAAGTAGAGAAGGCAGGTATTACCATTGTTTTTACATGGTCTATGCTTGTGGCCAAGGATATCATGTTTGGTAAGGTGGAGGGTCAGAGAAAAAGAGGAAGACCCCCAATGAGATGGATTGGTCAAGTGGCAACATCGATGGACTCAAGCATGGCAACAGTAGTGAGGTTGGCCCAGGATCGAGCCGTGTTTCATTTTTCTGTGCATAAGTTCGCTAAAGGGTCGGTATGAACTTGATGGCACCTAACAACAACAACATGCTTGTGGCACTGTAGGATAACCGCTGGACTGCCAACCACAAGGTCGACAGTTCAAACCCACCAGCCACTTCTAAGGAAACCTATTGAAGTTAGCTATGAGTCAGAATCAACTAGATGGCACTTAACAACAACAATATTGGTTTCAGTGCACAAAATTGTATCTTTTCATAGTAAAGTGTCTTAAATTATGCTTCCAAAGTTTGTCTTATTTAAAAGAAGTGAAGACAGCTGTAAAAAGAGCTAAGTATTTATACATCATATATACATATTCATGGTGGAAAATTACCCACAAAAATTGTACCCTTTGCAAGGGACAGCATTATAATTTTGCAAAAGTTCAAACCTGTCTTCTTAATGCTTCAGTATTGTTTTGCTCCTGTTGGCACAGCAGGATATTCAGTGAAGATCCTTGAAATTTTATTCCATATGAATGTTTAAATATATTGAATATGGGAATAAATTTAAGTATGTAAATGACTGCAGCTGCAGAGTGTTCACTTATCAACAGGTTTAATCTGCCATTCATTTCACATCCCATGTGTAGAGGATCATGTGTATTACATGGCATTTAGAACCACAAGGTCGGAGGTTCAAGTTCACCAGCTGCTCCTCAAGTTCACCTGCTATACAGGGTCAGGATGAGTCAGAACCAACTCAACAGCACTTAACAAAATAACAACATCCTTGAAGTACATCACACTTTCTTAGATAAACAAAAAGCCATTTACCCTATGCATTTGGATGCTAAAATAGTCTTAAGGAAAAGCATTTTTTAAATACTGAAATAAATAGGGCTGCTTTTAACTGTACATCTTGGGAATTTTCTTGGCTTAAAATAAAATGTCTGTATGAGTGTAGGCAATTCAGTGACATTACATAATTCAGTGTTGCAATCTGGTAGATTTGAGTGTCAGTTGTAAAGTAACACCTGAAACCAAGAGTCTGATTCTTGGCTCTTCCACTTTCTACATGTATTTCCTTTCTGAGTCTCAGTTCCTTCATTCTTGAGTATGGAAAATAATCTCTACCTACTTAAAAGCATTTGTGTGGCTAAAATTGGATAATATATATATTTTAAAAATTGGGTAAACTATAAGCTAGTGATCAAATGGGATAGCAAAGTACTATTTCAAATAGCTGGCTTTAAATTAAAGACAACCAATGTGACGATACAAAAGCCATTATACTTTTAAATTGTGAATGAAAATTTATCTCAGTTTCATCAAATGACTTATGTAAGGAGGCAAATGAGTTTATGTTCTTCATGGCAAGCCTAGAAAAATAGATAAAAAGTAACCTATAAGTTGCATAAAAATCTTCCTAAATGACTGTTACTATTATTACTTTTCTTCTTTTAATTTTTTTTTCTGAGGAAATAATAGGAAATTATAGCTCCCCAAAGTTATTCATGTTTTTGTAAATGTTATCAAAAACGTAAGTCTAACAAAAATAAGCAATATATGACTAGTTCCTGAATCTGTTGGGGTAATGAAACACAGTATACATGCTAATCAATTAAAATATTTTAAATTTATTGTTGTAATATATATAAGGGAATACTTAACATTCTACCCCATTGTTTTATTTGTTTTTCTGTTTTCAGGATAGAAAGTATAGTGAAGGGTACATTTGTGATTATAACACATCTCTTTAAAAAGGCCTTAAAACTTCTAACTCAAGAATTCTGAACAGTTTATAAATTGGAATTTACAGTGTTGTTGAGTTGATGAAACCCTTTTGTGCCACTGCAAAGTTCTGTTCTTTAAAAGATTTTATTTTAATTAAGTAAGTAGAAATTAATTTTGATAAAAATTTATGTCCCTAAGATTAGTAAAATTATCTTAAGAAATCACAAAATCCACATTGAATACATACATTGTTTTATAGGGTGTCAAGAAAATCTTCAGATCCTAAGTTTCTTTCTATTCCTCTGCTGGCCCCTATCACTGACTCCAATTATATCTAATTTCTTTCATCTTTACTTAGGTTGATAATATGTTTGCTTACCTGATACAAAGGTAGCTGAAGGTAGTTTTTGTTTATTTGTAAAACAACTTGAATTTCTCAGAGAGAATGAGAAAATTACAATGACATTACTATTTTCTTTAGTATGAAAAATTGAAAGACAGATACAGTGAAATGGTCAGAATTCTGCGTACAATTTCTTTTGTGTTAACAAATCCAGTGAGAATCCTTCTTGCTCTTTCAGTAGCTATCCATGCTTTTTTTAATGCCTGAGAGACTTTTTTAGAAATATGAGTATTATTTTTAACTTCAACTGATTTAAAATCTTACATGACTTTTTTTTTCCTTGATGCATAAGTACTTTCTGCAACATGACAATGAGTCCATTGTTGGAAAAGGAGGAGATCCTTAGAGAATTTTTATAGAGAGCAAGTGCAAAAATAATAAATAAATCACACAGACACAACAACAAAAACAAAACACATACACAAGAAAACAAAAACAAATATTTTAAAGTCAAATAAATGCACATGAGGAGCCTTCAAAAAGTTTGAGGAAAATGGAATTAAGAGATAATATAATTTTAAGATGAACTTCTTGAAGTCCATTCGTGGATACACACACACACACACACACACACACACACACATATATATATATGGAGCTCTGATAGCATAGTGGTTATGAATCGGGCTGCGAACCACAAGGTCAGCAGTTCGAAACTACCAACTGCTCTGCGTGAGAAAGATGAGGCTTTCTGCTCCCGTAAAGATTTACAGCCTCGGAAACCCTGTTCAGGGTCACTATGGGTTGGAACCGACTCGATGGCACTTAACAACAACACACACACACACACACACACACACACACACACACACACTTCAGAAAAGGTCAAGGAAAACTGGAGCTAAAAAACCAAAATATAAACTGTATTCTCAACATAAGCTTATATAAGTGATGATACCATCCATTTAGTCCATCCCTAAAGAACTGAGGGTCCTGTAAATTTAAACATGTCAGTACAGTCAATTTTAAATAACTATCTTAAAAATGTGTGCCTTTAAAGTATTGCTTTGAAGGTTGTGAAACAAAAAATAGTTAAGAGGAGCCAAATCAGAACTGTAAGGTAGATGCATAATGATCTCCTTTGCAAACTCACAAATTTCCCTTGTTTAATGAGAGTAATGAACAGAAGCATTTTAGTAGTTGACAAGGACTTCTGACAAACCTATCTTGTGCATCTTTCGGCTAAAGCTTTGGACAACTTTCTCAAAACACTCTCACAATAAGAAGATTACCAATCATTGTATGACACTTCAGAAAGTCAACAAGAAAAATGCCTTGATCCCCAAAAAATGTCATGATGACTGTAGCTCTTATCCAGTCCACTCTTACTTTGATTCGACCATTTCCACCTCTTGGTAATCGTTGGTCTGATTGCAATGGAATATTACTTATATAGTACCAGAATAAAAGCTTTATGATTAACACCATAATATTGTCATATATAGTGCCAGCCTTAGGTGTAGAGTACACCAGAAGCCTGTAGAATTTATTTTAATCAACTTTTACAAAAGACAGTGACATCATATTTCAACATAATCTCCTTGCCTTTCAATATAATTTGTCCATTTGTCAATAAGCTTTTGCATTTCCTTATTTTAAAAATATTTTAGGTTGAGCTGCAAGCCACAAATGCACTGCTGTCTTCACTTCATCAGAGGTGAATCATTGTCTTAAAAGGACTGCTTAAGGGGCCAAACAAGTGAAAGTCTGATGGAGCAATATCAGGACTAGATGCTTTAACACCTCAAAATGAAGATTTTGCAGACTGTCAACAGTGTGGGCAGATATGTGTCTGCAAAATCATTTTTGCCATCTACAGTTTGTCGTACTATGGTGGCTTGTGAGTTGCTGTGATTCTGAAAGCTGTATCACCAGTATTTTAAATACCAGCAGGGTCACCCCTGGTGGACAGGTTGCAGATGAGCTTCCAGACAAAGACAAAGGAAGAAAGAGTGACGAACTACTTTTGAATATTTAGTCACTGAAAACCTTATGAATAGCAGAGAAACACTGTCAGACATAGTGCCAGAAAATGAGTCCCTCAGGTTGGAAGGCACTCAAAATGTGCCTGGGGAAGAGCTGCCTCCTTAAAGTAGAGTTGACCATGATGACATGAATGAAGTAAAGCCTGTGGGAGAAAAGCCCACGGGACCACTATTTGCTGATGGGGCACAACTCAAAATGAAGAGAAATAGCTGTAAACATCCATTGAAAATAAGAACATGGAATTACGAAGTATGAATCTGGGAAAATTGGAAGTTGTCAAAAATGAAATTGAATGCATAAACATCAATATCTTAGGCATTACTGAGCTGAAATGGATTGGTATTGGCGATTTTGAATCTGACAACCACATGGTCTACTATGCCAGGAATGACAAATTGAAGAGGAATGATGTTGCATTCATTGTCAAAAAGGACACATCCAGATCAGTCATGAGGTACAATGCTGTCTGTGATAGGATAATATCTATGCGCCTACAAGGAAGACCAGTTAATACCACTGTTATTCAAATTTATGTACCAACCACTAAAGCCAGTGAGGAAGAAATAGAATAAGTTTATCAACTTCTTCATTCTGAAATTGATCAGACATACAAGCAAGATGTATTGATCATTACTGGTGATTGGAATACAAAGATTGGGAGCAAAGAGGAAGGATCAGTGGTCAGAAAATATGGCCTTACTGATAGAAATGATGCTGGAGAACACATGATAGAATTCTGCAAAATCAATGATTTGTTAATTTCAAATACCTTCTTTAGACAGCATAAGAGATGACTATACACATGGACCTCCCCAGTTGGATTACATAGGAATCAAATTGAGTATATCTGTGGAAAGAAACAATGGAAAAGCTCCATATCATCAGTGAAACCAAGGCCAGGGACAGACTGTGGAAGAGATCATCAATTACTCATATACAAATTCAAACCAAAGATGAAGAAAATGAAAACAAGTTCATGAGAGCCAAAATATGACCTTGAATATATTCCACCTGAATTTATAGATCATCTGAAGAACAGATTTGATACATTAAACACTAAAGACCAAAGACCAGAAGAGTTGTGGGATGACATCAAGAACATCATACATGAAGAAAACAAAAAGTCACTGAGAAGACTAGAAAGAAGGAAAAAGTCAAAATGAATTTCAGAAGAGACACTGAAACTTTCTCTCCAGCATAGAGATGCTAAAGCAAATGGAAGAAATGAGGAGGTCCAAGAGCTGAACAGAAAATTTCAAAGATGAGCCCGAAACGATAAAGCCAAATATTACAACTAAATGTGCAAAGATCTGGAGTCAGAAAACCAAAAAGGAAGAACAAGCTCAGCATTTCTCAAGCTGGAAGAACTGAAGAAAACATTCAAGCCTCGACTTTGAAAGTTTCACTGGGCAAATTATTGAATGACGCAGAAAGCATCAAGAGAAGATGGAGGGAATATAGAGTCATTGTAACAAAAGGAAATGGTTAATGTTCAACAGTTTCAAGAGGTAGCATATGATCAAGAGTCAATGATACTAATGGAGGAAGTCCAAGGTGCACTGAAGGAATTGGCAAAGAACAAGCTACCAGGAATTGTTGGAATAAAAATTGAAATCTTTCAAGAAAATGAGGCAGCACTCATCTCGGCCAAGGAATTTGGAAGATAACTATCTGACCGACTGATTGGAAGAAATTCATATGTATGCCCATTCCAAAGAAAGGTGACCCAATGGAATGCGGAAATCATCGGACAATGTCTTTGATATCCATGCGAGTAAGTTTTGCTAAAGATAATACAGAAATGGCTACAATCGTGCATTAACAGAGAACTTTCAGAGGTTCAAGCCAGATTCAGAAGAGGCCATGGAAAGAGGGATATCATTGCTGATGTCCGATGGATCTTGGCTGAAGCATAGAATATCAGAAAGACATTTACCTGTGCTTTATTGACTACACAAAGGCTTTCAATTGTGTTAATCGTGACAGGCTATGGACAACATTGTGAAGTATGAGTATTCCAGAACACTTAATTGTGCTCGTAAGGAATCTGTACCTTGACCAAGAGTCAGTTTTTCGAACAGACCATGGGAACACTGAATGTTTTAAAATTTAAAAAGGTGTGTGACAAGGTTGTATTCTTTTACCTTGCATCTTTAACCTGTATGCTGAGCAAATAATTTGAGAATCTGGGTTATATTAAGAATAACATGGCATCAGGATTGGAGGAAGACTCATTAACAATCTGTGATATGCAGATGATACAACCTTGCTTGCTGAAAGTGAAGAAGACTTAAAACATTTACTGATGAAGATCAAAGAGCACAGCCTTCAGTATGGATTACATCCCAATGTAAAAAAAACAAAAATCCTCACCACTGGACCAATAAACAACATTCTTATCAACAGAGAAAAGATTGAAGTTGTCAAAGACTTTATTCTTCTTCGATCAACTGTCAACACTCATGGAAGCAGCAGTCAAGAGATCGAATGACGTATTGCATTAAGCAAATCTGCTGCACAAGAACTTTTTAAAGTGTTGAAGAGCAAAGATGTCAGCTTGAGGACTAAGGTGCGCCTGATCCAAGCAAAGGTATTTTCAATAAGGTCATACACATGTGAAAGCTGGACAGTGAATAAGGAAGACCATAGAAGAATTGATGCCTTTGAGTTATGGTATTGGAGGAGAATATTGAAAGTGCCATGGGCTGCCAAAAGAACAAACAGATCTGTTTTGGAAGAAGTGCAGCCAGAGTGCTCCTTAGAGGCCAAGATGGCCAAACTTCATCTCTCATACTTCAGACATGTTGTCAGGAGGGACCAGTCACTGGAGAATGATATCATGTTTGGTAAGGTGGAGGGTCAGAGAAAAACAGGAAGACTCCCAATGAGATGGATTGGCCAAGTAGTAGCTTCGATGGACTCAAGTGTGGCAACAATTGTGAGGTTAGTGCAGGATCAGGCAGTGTTTTGTTCTGCTGTGCATAAGGTCACTATGGGTCTGTACCAACCTGATGACACCTAACAACAACAACAACAACTGTAACATAATTACAATGGCAATATCATATTTACAGTTTCTACCCATATAACCTCCTCGTGTGATACTGTAGGATAATCACTGTTATGCAAGCTCAGTTTAAACAATAAGGTTGGCAGTAAAAACTCAACAGTTATTCCTCAGAAATGCTAAACAGGGTTGCTATGAGTTGGAACCAACTAGATGGCACTTAACAACAACCAACATAGCCAGGTTGGCAGTTCAAACCTACCAGCCACTCCTTGGAGACCTGGGTAACAATTTGCTGGAACCAACTCCATAACACTTACCACCACCTCCCACACTCAGGGGAAGGAGAGTATACAAGATGAGAGTCACTGGGGGATCATGTTAGAATATTGCATACCACAGTCTCTTTTTCTTCTAAGGAAAGCTTATTTTGAGAAAGCTAACAGAGGAAACCATTTCTAACAGTGACAGCTGCAATGGGCTCAAATATAATAATTGTGAGTATAGTTTCATTCTGTTGTACATAGGGTTGCTATGGGTAGAAATTAACTTAATGGCACCTAACCACAACTATAACAGAGAAAGCAAAATTAAGATCAAACTTTTAAAAAATTCCGTACCATAACCATATTTGGATCAACCAATCATAGATAGCAGCCAGATCAGAAAAAGTGTGTCCCAAAGCTCTTTAATCTGCCTGCAGATCCACTGCAGGTACATAGAATGCTCATATCCAAGGCACAAGTTCTTCAATTATAGAAGTTTTCTTCTCCACAATTATTTTACTTCTAGTATGATAGAGACTCATTTTTATTCTGCCTTTCTAGACTTTATCTTTTGGGATTACTTTAATAAAGTAGAGATTAAGAATCTGGTATATGGCATGAACCCAGGTTAAATGTTTTAAATACACAATTTTATAATTGCAAAAACCCTAAGAGTCAGCAATTATCATCTATACTTTATAAGTGACAAAAACCACAAAAGGATTTCATTTCTTATATCAGATCATATAAGGTTTGTTGTTGTTAAGCGTCATTGAAAAGTTTCCAAATCATAGAGACTCTGAATAGAGTTTTCTAGACTATAAATCTTTCAGGACTATAAAGCCTCATATTTCTCCCACAGAAGTGCTCCTGGGCTCAAACTGCTTATCTTGTGCTTCAAAGTCCAGTGCTTATCCTACAAAACTACCATGCTCCCATCATACAAGTTTATAAGAGGTGAATCTGAGAGTGTACCCCATTTATCTTTGCTGCCAAAATCCATGGATATTTACTTAGGGCACTTGAAGCAGTTTGACACCAAAAGACCTAAATTTGAGTATTCTGGCTTTATCACTTATTAACTGGCATGAAGCTAGACACTTAGAGTCACTAGCCTTTTCTTTTGGTCTTTGGTTTGGTTTAATCTGGTCCGATTGTTAGTTATTTTACTCTCTTAATGGGTATTTGAAGATTTAACTCTAAAGACTAAATGGGTTATTTTAACATATTTTACAAGTATGCATTTCTTTATTTTGCTTTATTTACTTTTGGGTCCTACAAAACGTTACACTAGCAATATGGGTATTAACTATAAATAAAGTCAAATAGAGGTAGCTGTTCTTGTAAATTTTATGGAAAAATATTTAGACTATTTTTTTAAATTCAACAATTTACCTAATGAAGTTATTTTCTAAAGACTTTACAAATGTATTCATGTTCATGCATTGCCATAGATGAATATGTTAATATTTAATGAAAACCAAATATTTATAATATTTAAATCTTTTTTATACGTTTGACATTGAATTCTTGGTTTACAATAATAGAAATCTTATCATCTGCTGCACGGTCTACTTACTGTTAAGTAATTAAGAGATGGTGATACTTACTTATTAATTTATTTAATTTGTGTCTAGCATAAAGGCTCAAAAATTTTTATGAGTAAGTCCTGTCAAAATTTAGGACTCTAAGAATAAGATAAATTAGCTTTTAATCTGAGTCTTCAGAACAGAATCATAGATTCTCCTATACTAATACTTTATTGAACCCATCTCTAAGCCCCAAAATGACTTGATTAAAAAATTATAGACATCTGAGTGTCTAATTTATTTTTGTAGGAAGATCTTTATAAGCATATAGGATAAAGATAAGAAAGGGGGACATTTTCTGATTTTAAAATATTTTCCCATAGGGTATTTAACAAGATCTACTGCTTGAAATAATTTTAGAATATCATCCTAAACATCCTTACATTTTAGGTGTTCATTCGCAAGTGTTAAATCTACTTTAAGACTGAATTGTCAAGGATCACATAAATTGGGTAGCTGCCAAATTTCCATTTTAGTTTCTGCTGTGTAGACAGAACATGTGTCCCTATGACCTGTGTGAATCAGCCACTCAGCTGTCTCACAAGCTATTTCAGATATTGCCTATTGCCAACTAGGTAAGAAAGAATATTCATTAGCATGAAAATTTTGGTATTTTTCATTTATTGCATTTGGTTAAGTCTTTTGCTCACCCTTGTCTTTACCATAAAGAAAATGGAATAGATATTTCCTTCTTGAAACTCAGAGAGGTAAAACAACCTCAAAACTATTATAAAATATTTTATAGGTATAAACTTAAAAAAATCTTAGAACTTAATTATAAATCTAAAATGATAAACTATTTACTCATGCACAAATGTGTCAATAAGAAGTTTCAGACCAAATTGTAACAAGAAATTATTCACACTGAATATTTCTAGAATTAAATCTCTAAAAAACAATCCTCTGAAATAAAGAATTGAGGTTGCTAATTCTTGTCACGAATTCAGATGGTTTCACTGAAATTAACATGTAATATTAGATATTGTTTCTAATACTTTTGAAATATTGGCTTGATTACAAAAATAATTATTCAATCATCTAGTGCACATTTTGAAATATTAAATTATACATATATATTCAGTAAGATGGAAAATATTAACAAAACAAAGATGTTCTTTTAAAATAAAAAATAAGGCTCTAAAATAATTTTTGTGCTCTCATTTGAAAGGAATGTATTCAAAATATTTAACATATACAATGTTTGTGTAAATGCATATTTATTTTTATCTTAAACTGCCTGTTCGCATTTTTAAACATAGTCCAAAAGATTTATTCATCCCCATTTGTTTATTTCATATAAAAATTAAGAGTGGGCATTCTCATATTTCTGGCATATTCTTGCTATGTTGCCATGAAATATTGCCTATATTTTAATCAAATTCTATTCTTTGAGTACTGATTGTTTTTGTTAGACAATATCAAGCTGATTCTGACTCATAGTAATCTTATGAAGGGTTTCTAAGACTAAATCTTTCCCAGATCAGAACATCTTTCTCCCACAAAGGAGTTGGTGAGCTTGAACTGCCAACCTATGGTTAGAACAAATTAATAGAGTACAATTATGTCTACTTGATTTTTAATAAATATTCAATGTTATAAAATGAGAAGAACTATTAACTTACAAATGTGATACCAGCTGAATTATTAGTAAATTTTAATTTGAGAGTACTTAATCTTCAGTATATTTTTAAACTTATAGTTTTAAAGATAATATTAATTCCTGAGTTCTATTTGTTAATATCATAACATAACTGGGCTATTTAGATTGTACATGTAATTAACTTTTTGTTGTTATTAGCTGCCATCTGATTGTGCTGACTTATAGTGACCTTGTATATTGTTTCTGAGGCTTTTTAAGTCTTTGTGGAGAAGAAAGCCTCATCTTTCTCCCTCACAATGCTTGGTGGGCTCCAATGGACTGGGCTTCCAGTCCAATGCTTATTGAATGGTGCCACTAAGCTCTTCATGTAATTAACTAGACTTGTCAAATCCATTACTGGAATAATATAAAAGTAATTTTAGTCTACTTTGTATAAAAGTGGTAAAAAGATTTTGAATTAAAATTAGAGTGCAGTGTTCATATGCTTGAATATATATTCACTGAGTTTTGATCTTACCACCAGATGGCAGGAAAAATCAGAGTCAAATAGTTTTTATTAAGTAGCATGAACAAGTTTTGTTGTTATTGTTGTAGGTTTTAATTGTTTGTATGTGGTGGTTTGGACTATTTTTCTATAGTTGATATTCTGTAGATGACCCAGGACACCATTAATATAACATAAACAGCTAATGAAACCTCACTCTTAAAAGTTTTCTGTTTTTCATTATAATTTTAATATAAATGGCTTTGAATATACTCATGCTATTATGGTGCTGTGGGTTAATGTACTGGATTGCAAGGTCAGTTTGAACTATAAGGTTGGTGGTTCAAGCTCACCAGCAGCTCCTCAGAAACCCTATACAGGGTCTCTATGGGCTGGAACCAACTCGATGGAACTTAACAATATTACATATTACATGATTTGGAAAATTATCATTAAAATCATTGTCTTAGTAATTTTCAACTTGCTGTAATAACTGATGCTGCCAAACCCCAGTATCCCTGTGTCAAACAATTGGTTACTCTGCTTCTTTATATATAGGGCTCCACTTAATTGAATAGTAGCATGATAAAGAGTATAATCAGTGGATCCTCCCAAGGAGATGATGCAAAATGTGTGGAAAAGAAAACTGGACGAAACGCTCTTCTTAGACTTGGTTTCTTTTTTGCCTAAATTCAAGCAAGAACTTGCCTGTGACTGTTGTATCATTTTACCAAATAAATACTTTAACATTTCATTGTAATCTCATTTGACATCTTCTACAAAAAACAACACAACTGAATTACAAGGCAGAAAAGAGAAAATATTTCCCAGAATAAGATTGCAAAGTTTTTTTTTATGTGTATGCTTATTTATTTTACTGTTTTCAAGAAAAGCTGAAGAATCATTGACACTTTGGATATATGAAAAGTAGACAATTGATTTCTAAATATTTTTCAAAGTAAAAACTATATGTACTTTAGTCAGACAGTATCAATGCATATATTGTAGCTATGTTTTAATTGTTCTAAGTCATAATTGCTTTAATGCATGCACTTAACTTTTGATACAACCTTTGTCTTTATCCTGCTTTAAAGTATCACTGTAATATCAAAAAGACCTTTCCTAAAAGAGGAAGTATATCTAAATTATATCATTTAATTATGTCACGCTTTTATTCATTGAAGTGATCTTTGGCAGCTGCTTTCCAAATGAACAAATACAATATTTAGCAAGCAAAGGGAAACAGCTATTCTTTGATAAATTACTGATGATTCTCTATTGAGATCATGTAAACAATAGTAGATTTTCACTGAGAGGATGGCCTCTAAGTAAAGATAAGGAGTGTTTCCATCAGGTGGCTTCATTAGGATGACGTTTACCTGCTACTCAAACTGAAACTGTCTTATCAGCCATAGTTTCCTCTGCAACTAGGTTCAGAGGCTCTTGCTTTCCATGAACCTCACTGTTTAATTTACATAACAGAAGGTAATCATGTGTGTAAGGGCACAGTGTTTTCTTTGCTCTGTAGATTCTCTTCTGTTTAATAATGATGAGGCAAACAGTTAGGGGTTTTGGACAGATTCACATAGCAAACTTTAAGCTATCACTGGTATAAATTTATATACCAGTTGTTACAAATTTATAAGCTGTTACAATTCATAGTTTAAGTGTTAACAACAAGAGGAAATACGCTGACAGTTTATAAAGATTTACTTTTGAGGAAAGGCTCTTGTTTGCATGCACAAATGGTCACAGAGAGTGACAAGTGACCCAATGCACCAAGTTCAGACAAGTTATGAAAGAAAAAGAAAAACAACACCTCTGGTCATTAGCAGACGGACTTTGCATCCAACATACAGCTCTGTGGAAAACAGCTAGGTGAGATTCTGTTGCTGTCTGCAAATATCCAAGAGCAGAGACCCATGGCGACCCATCTGTGCAAAATACATACTTGCCCTGTGAGTATCATATTTCACATTTTGACTTTTTAAAGCCTCTTTAAAACAATTCTTAATAAATAGTGGTGGTGGCAGTGATTGTGCAACATGGAGTCAGTTTTGACTCACAGCAACCTTGTATAGGGCTTGTTGTTGTTGTTGTTAACTGCTGTTAACTCGGTTCCGACTCATTGTGTAGAGTTTCCAAAGAGCAGCTGATGAACTTGAACCATTGAACTTGCAGTTCAAAAATGACTTTGCATTAACCAACAGCGCCACACCAGGACTCATATTTGTTATGTGCCATCGAGTTGGTACCAACTCATAGCAACTCTCTGCACAACTGAAAGAAACACTGCCCGGTCCTGGGCTAACCTCACAATTTTGCCACACTTGAGCCCATTGTTGCTGCCATTTTGTCAATCCATCCCACTGGGGTCTTTCTCTTTTTCTCTGAACCTCCACCTTACCAAACATGATATCCTTCTCCAGCAACTGCTCCCTACTAAACTAAGTCTAAAGTATGAGAGACAAAGTTTGGCCATTTCTGTATTACCTTTTGTAAAACTACTCTCATGGGATATCAGAGATTTTGTCCGATGATTTCCGCATTCCATTGGGTCACATCTCTTTTGAATAGTCACAAATATGGATCTCTTAAAATCAGTTGGCCAGATAGTTGCCTTCTAGATTTCTTGGCATAGATGAGTTAGTACCTCCAGTGCTGCCTCACTTTCTTGAAAGATTTCAATTTTTATTCCAACAATTCTTGGTGCCATGTTCTTTGCCAATTCCTTCAATGCACCTTGGACATCTTCCTTCAGTATCATTGGCTCTTGATCATATACTAACTCTTGAAATGGCTGAACATCAACCATTTCCTTTTGGTACAGTGACTCTGTGTATTCCTTCCATCTTCTCTTGATGCTTTCTGCATTATTCAATAACTTGCTCAGTAACAAAAGTCAAGGCTTGACTTTTTTGCTTTAGTTCCCCCAGCTTGAGAAATGTTAAGCATTGGTTATCTGACTCCAGATCTTTGCACATTTTGTTGTAATATTTGACTTTGTCTTCTCCAGCTGACCTTTAAAATTTTCTGTT
>NW_006408528.1:25158876-25167950 GCF_000296735.1 Chrysochloris asiatica
AAATTGATCAAACATGTAATCAAGATGTATTATTCATTACTGGTGATTGGAATGCAAAGGTTGGGGACAAAGAGGAAGGATCAGTAGTTTGAAAATATGACCCTGGTGATAGAAATGATGTTGGAGATCGCATGATAGAATTCTACAAAATCAATGATTTGTTCATTTCAAATACCTTCTTTAGACAGCATAAAGGATGATTATATACATGGACCTCACCAGATGGAATACACAGAAATCGAATTGACTACATCTGTGGAAAGAGATGGTGGAAAAGCTCCATATCTTCAGCCAAAACTAGGCCAGGGGCAGATTGTGGAACAGACCATTAATTGCAAATGTGCAAATTCAAACTGAAGCTGAAGAAAATGAAAACAAGTCCACAAGAGCCAAAATATGACCTTAAATATATCCCACCTGAATTTAGAGATTATCTGAAGAACAGATTTGATGTATAAGGTTTAGGAGGCTGCGAATCTTTATGGGAGCAAGGAGCTTCATCTTTCTTCAGCAGAGCAGCTGGTAGATTCTAACTACTGACCTTTTGGTTACCAGCCTGCTCCTTATCCAATATACTACCAAGGCTTCTTTAATAAATAGTTGTTGGATGTTGCTTAGTGCCATTGAGTTTTTTCTGACCCCTAGCAATATTGTATAGGGTTTCCAAGGAGCAGCTGGTGAGCTTGAACCACTGATCTTGCAGTTCAAACGACTTTAAAGTCCACCACATTAACCCACAGTGCCACACCAGATCTCCTAATGGCATTATTTATGTTTCTTGTTGAATGTCAATATCATGATGCTTCTAAAATAAAGTATGGAATGGAAATTAGCATTGAACAGGTGAGCAATAAGATAACCTTATTTATATTCAATTGTCCCACCACATATTTTCTCAGTGGGTATTTCTGGTAATAATAAACAAATGTTTTCAACTGGTCACATCATATAAATTGATCTGGTTTGCTAGTATTATCAACTCTCACACAAGAGGGTTGTGTTCCTAGTAATGGGCCCATGGCATTCATGTTGTTATACATAAAAATGTCCCATGATAGACTATTCAACTAGAAAAAAATTCAAGTGGATTGGTACTAGACAATTATTTAAGATACTGCCCATATTCTTTTATTATCTCTTCTTAAATAACAATCTTGGCTCTATTTATTAATTACTCCATTTTGCAAAATTTTGAACTTCAAGGCACTAAATAATGAAGAACAAAAGAATAATCTTATAATATGATTTTTAAATTCAGGCTCAAGTCATTTTAGTAAAAAGATGTTTATGATAGTTTCTAAACTTTCTAATAATTGATTGACAAATTAAGTCATTTAAAGAAATTAGGAGTATGAAAAAGAAACAGACATTGATAATAATTGTTTTCAGATATATCTTATCTGAAAGCAGAGAAAAACCAGAAAGATGTTTACTAGTATTTTTATCAACTAAGCAAAGGCATTCAACTATGTAAATCATAACAAACTATGGAAAACATGACAAGGATGGGAATTGTTGAACACTTAATTATGGTTATGTGGCAATTGTACCTGGATCAAGATTTTGTTGTTGAAACAGAAAATGGAAATACTGTGTGGTGTGGAATTGAAACGGTATACTACAAGGTTGTATCCAATCATGTTTTTTTCTCAATCTTTATTCTGGATAGGATGGGTGATATTGTTAGAATCTTTATTTCCCTGACTGAAAATGCAACCTGTCACTTCTTCTTTGTCTTATGAATGTGAACTGCCATTTAACAAAGTATGTTTTATATATTTGTTTTATCTCCTCTACTCCAAAAGTAATTGTCAAGCATGACTGTTTATTTCTTTCTCTTTACTGGATTTAGTGCTGTACATTAGAGGTGCTTGCAATAACCTTGTTGGAAGCATGTAAGACTTCCTCAGGTTTACCAAGAGGGAAAAAGAATAAAACTCAAAATCAACCCAAGGAAGATTCTTGTCAGACATGCCTCCACCCTTGTTGTTAGGTGCCCTGGAGCTGGTACCAACTCATAGAGACACTGTGCACAACAGAACAAAACACTGTCTGGTCCTGGTCCAACCTCACAGTTGTTTTTTACGTTTGAGCCCATTGAGGTTGTCACTGTGCCAAGTCATCTCCCTGGGGGGACTTTCTCTTTTTCTCCTACCCTCTTCTTTACCAAACATGATATACTTCTCCAGTGACTTATCCCTCCTGACAATATATGTGAAGTATGAGAGATGAAGTCTGGCCATCCTGACTTCCAAGGAGCACTCTCATTGTACTTCTTCCAACACAGATCTATTTGTTCTTTGGGCAGTCCATGGTGCTTTCAATATTCTCCTTCAATACAGTAACTCAAATGCATCAGTTCTTCTACTGTCTTCCTTATTTACTATCCAACTTTTGCATGCAGGTGAGGTTATTAAAAATACCATGGCTTCGGTCAGGCGCACCTTAGTTCTCAAACTGACATCTTTGCTCTTCAATACTTTAAAGAGGTCTTGTGCAGCAGATTTGCTTAATTCAATACATTGTTTGATTTATTGACTGTTGCTTCCATGAGTGTTGATGGTTGATCCAAGTAAAATGAAGTCGTTGACAACTTTAATCTTTTTTCCATTGATATGGATGTTGTTTATTGGTCCAGTGGTGAGGAATTTTTATTTTATTTTACGCTGACTTGCAACCTATACCAAAGGCTTTGGTCTTTGATCTTCATCAGTAAGTATTTTAAATCCTCTTGACTTTCAGCAAGCCAGGTTGTATCATCTGCATATGGCAGTTTGTTAATGAGTCTTCCTCTAAACTTGATGCCACATTTTTCTTCATATAACCCATCTGCTCAGATTATTAGTTCAGCATACAGGTTGAATAAGTATGGTGAAAGAATACAACCCTGACACATACCTTTCCTAATTTTAAATGAATTGGTGTTCCCTTGTTCTGCTCACACAACTGCCTCTTGATGCAATGTTCCTCATGAGCACAATTAAGTGTACCGGAATATTCGTGCTTCATAATGTTGTCCATAGTGTGTCATGATCCATACAATTGAAAACCTTTACATATTCAATAAAGTATAAGTAAACATCTTTCTGGTATTCTCTGCTTTCACCCAAGTTTCATCTGACAAAACCAATCATATCCCTCATTCCACGTCCTGTTCTCTGAAACTGGCCTGAACCTCTGGAAGTTCTCTGTCAATGTATGGTTGCAGTCATTTCTCTATTACCTGTAGTAAAACATTTCTTGCATGGGATATCAATGATGTTGTTCTATGACTTCTGCATTCCATTGGGTCACCTTTCTTTAGAATGGGCACAAACACAGATCTCTTCCAGTCAGTTGACCAGGTAATTGTCTTCCAAATTTCTTGGCATAGGTAAGTTAGTGTCTCCAGTGCCACGTCATTTTGTTGAAATCTATCAGTTTGCATTCCATCCATCCATTCCCAGTGCCTTGTTCTTTGCCAATGCCTTCAATGCACCTTGAATTTTTCCTTCAGTATCATTGGGTCTCAATCATATGCTATCTCTTGAAATGGTTGAATATCAATCATTTCTTTTTGGTACAATGACTATGTGCATTCCTTCCACCTTCTTTTGGTGTTTTATTCATCATTCAGTATTTTGCTCATAGAATCCTTCAATACTACCAGTCGAGGTTTGATCTTTTTTTTTTCCTTCCGTTCCCTCATCTTGAGAAATGCTGAGCATGTTCTTCCCTTTTGGTTTTCTAATTCCAGGTCTTTGCACATTTTGTAATATTTGACTTTGTCTTCTTGAGCTGCCCTTTGAAATTTTCTGTTTAGCTCTTGTACTTCCTCACTTCTTCTATTTGCTTTAGCATTTCTACACTGGAGAGCAAATTTCAGAGTCTCTTCTGACATCCATTTTGGTCTTTTCCTCTCTATATTTTGTCTTCTCAATAACCTTTTGCTTTCTTCCTGTATGATGTTCTTGATATCATCCTACAACTCTTAAGGTTTTTGGTCTTTAGTGTCTAATGCATCAAATCTGTTCTTCAGATAATCTCTAACTTCATGTTGGATATATTTAAGGTCTTAATTTTATTCTTGTGGCTCATGTGACCTCCACCCTATAGTCTTCTTTATTCTATTCTGACATTAATCATCCCTTCCATAGCACTATTTGCTTCACATATGGGTTCAATGGCCACACAAAACTCATAACAACACTCATGATTTGGGGGGCGGGGTTCAGAATGTGAATAGGTATGATTCAGGATCAGAAACAACTCAGAATGCAACAGTTTTGAATCAGAATCAACTTTTCTCTGCTGTACTGTAGGCACGCCTATCTCTTGTCTTCAGCTTCTCAGACATGTTGCCCCTTAGCCTTTGCCCTGCTCATGCAAATGCTACAAAGCTCCTTTAGCCAGTCTGTAAGTATTTAAAGGACACATTCTATAAGCCAGACTCCTGTCCGTAGGAACTCAGCTTTCCTTGGTCCATGGCCCTAGAAGCCCTCAGCTGCTCTGTCTCTCCATGCAACAGCATTGACCCTCAGTGACTCATTAGGTACGCTTCTCACATTGCACTCTTGCCTTTTTTCTTGATGGTCCTGTGATCATCTGTTCTTGATTTTAAGATGGCTCCTTTTAAACATAGATGGAAGGAAAAACTAATCATTAACTCCAACATTAGAGTCCTATACACCCTATTTGCATGGTCCCACTTAACAACATCATAATCATTTTATGGAAACTAAGGAGACGTTGAATAGAAAATTCTAGGTCTATTGTGCTCATAAATATTTGAATGTATGAACAACATTCATTGAGTGTGTTGTATGTTGCTGTTAACTTCCATCAAGTCAATTCCAACTCATAGTGACCCTGTATAGAATATTCTGAGGCTGTATTTTTTTTTTTTTTTGCAAGGTGATGACCTCAACTGTCTCCCATGGAGTGGTTGGAGGACTCGAACCACCAACCTTGTGGTCTGAAGTCCAGTGCTTATTGTACAGATCCACCATCCTCCCTAATTCATATATCATGCATTAAATATGATTCAATAATTGTATTGTTTTAACCTGAAAATATTTAATTTCAGTAATTTACAGGTAGATGTATTCTTAATTCACTAATCCAAACCAAATGAATTGCATTTGCTTTGTTTGTATTTTATGATTCTTAAAGAACTGATAATGCTGTCAAATGTCCTCACATGCACTATCATCTTGCCCCTGTTTCTTCTGTGTTTACAGATATAATTCCTTTTCCACTTTTGAACACTTTGTCATTCCATGCTCAAGCTTTTTATAGCCTTAATCTAAATCTTCTTTGTGGGTGGCTAACCTTTGACAGTTACTGTTTGAAAAGCCCCATCAGAAATGTCTATTTCCATTGCTTTGTTTTAATATCAGACACAATCCAGAAATTTTCATAACACACATATTTGATCTGTCATAATAAAATAATCAGGACTGCTTCCTTGCTTATGTTCAATAAAAACACTCTAAATAAAACTAGCATCACATTCATAATCTAAACTAACAAAATAGTTCTACTTCTTGAAATATAACCAAGTGTTAAGTCAGGCATACAAGTAAGGTACCATTTATCTACATAGACCCAAGCACTTCCACTTGTCCTGTGTCCTTACTGAGTCTTTCATGCTTCCTGGTACTTCTCACTTCCCAATATAGAAAACCATTCCAGTGCTTAGAATGAAAGGCTGAGAGATATAGGAGGAAGTCATGTGTATTCTACCTGTCTATATTCTGGTCCAAGTTATAAGGACTTCAAAAAGAAAAAAAGTCACATTGTCTTGCTTTTAAATACTTAAGTTTCAGCAGCCCCAAAGAAGTGCTGTTTGTTAATGTTTGTTATTTGAAATCCAGCTAGCCAAAAAGTTACTGAATATAGAAGTTATTTAAATCTCTGACTCTAAGAAACCAATTTCTCCAACCTTTTTAAAAATAAACATTCTGCCTACCCTTTTTCAAGCTTTCCTTTTTAATTTTTATCCCCCTTATGAATTAGTCCTGGTGTGGTGCTGTGGGCTAATGCGTCAGACTGTAAAGTTGTTTGAACTGCAACGTTGGTGGTTCAAGCTTACCAGCTGCTCCTTGGAAACCCTATACAGGGTAATTACGGGTCAAAATGAACTCGATGGCACTTAACAACAACAACAACATGTATTGGAAGTCCTGGTGTGGCACCACAGGATAAGCACTAGACCTCGCTGGTTTGAAGTACAAGATCGACAGTTCAAACTTACCAGCCACTCCTTGGAACCCTATATCTGGTCGCTATGAGTCAGAACAGACTTGACAGCACTTAACAACATGTATTAGAAAATAAATGAGAAAATAGGTTTTGGCTTTGCTTCCCTCATGCTCATTGAAGCTTCCTCCTGAAGCTTTTTAAATTTTATTTATTACCACTGCCTCATCCTGCCTGGTACCTTTTGATAAAAAAAAAAAAAAATCACTGCATGTGGCTATTGATTTCTTCCCATCCAGAGGACGAAGTAGAGGTGGATATTAAAGATGGATGGAAGCAATTAGTCCAATGAACTTTTGTACCACATGTCTCTGAGTCACTGGGACTAGAGAGCTGGATGATGCCAAGCTAGCACTACTAATGCTCTGTAGGGAATCACATTGGAGGGTCTTGGGTAGAGTAAGAGAAAATGTGTAACAACACTCAAAATCATAGAAAAGAGCAGCCTTGCTGGTTGGATGGAGACTGGCGTAGTCCAAAACTCTGGTCCTTGGTTACCGTTGAGGTCTGAAGCTGAACTCATCCCCATGGCTCGGTTTTTTACAAAGCGTGTAGTAGATGAATATGGGGGACGGAATGTGACACTGGGGAGATGCACACACTCTAGAGTGGTCTAACCATTGGAGTCAGGAGGGCCACACTTACCTGAAGACAAAGTCCAGAAGGATGGGGAAAGAGGGAGGGTGAAAAAGTAAATCACAGGGAGGAAGCCAGACAGGTGATGTTAGATTGGTAGATTTTAATTGACTGAAGCAAAGTGCATGCTTTGTTGAGCTCTGAGCTTTCATTCAATTCACAATTTAAAAAAAGTTTTAAAATAAATTCTTGGAGAAAACCTCTTTTCCTTTTGCATAATTAAGTTATATTAATATTCTTATTATAGCACTTTATTTTATGAAAGGAAAGAATAAACTAAAATAAAGAAGAAACCTTAACATAATCTTTTACAAACTGAATAAACAAAGTAATGCTAACAACATCATTTATTAAATTTATAGATTTATACGCCTATAAGAAACACAAAGTGCTGAAATTCCTTGATCTCCCAAACTCTTGGCTTCTTCTATATGGTGGGTGCCATTCTACCAGCTATTATAGAGAAGTAGCCTTCATGAAACCCTTCTTTTTCTTTTTTTTTTTAAAGATGATCTATTTAAATTTAATGTATCAATATTTACATTAAATATAAAAGAATTAAATACTTCAGCTAAAAGCCTTCAAAATGGGTGAAAATAACACCCCAACTAAATACTGCCTTCAAAGATATATAATTTAAACATGAGCATGCAAAACTAACCAATAGAAAGCTGGTGTCTCATTTAAGATAGAGACATTAAACAAACAGCAGTAATGAGTATATTTCATAATTTCAAAGATGTAACTCTATCAAAAATATTTGATTTCTGTATTTGTTTCTCATATTTCTATATTTGCTAATAACTAATAACATAGAACCAAAATATATGAGAGGACATCAAAAGTTAATGGGAAATTTCTATTATTATTATTATTTTTTAATGTTTTATTGCGTATTGTGTGATAGTCTACATGGGGGAACATTAGTTTTACATTCATTCCATCATACATCGTCTCATTGCCATAGTTACCATCCCGTCCATGCATTATCACCCAACAAAAGGGTATACCCTACAATCCCGTCCACTCTCTCCTCATGGTCCTCAGCACACAGCCCTTCTCCCTCTCTGGATCCCTAGTTCCCAGGCACTCCATCTCTTCGCGTAGTCCTCTCTCTTCACGTCATCCTCTCTGTCTCAGTCTCTGTCCTCACTGCTCCTCTGGATGGGGTTCCACTCTCCGCTCTTCTCCATTTATGATCCCAGGGCCCTGCAATCCTAGACTGAAAGGTTAATCACTCCCCTCCTTGCTATAAAATGTCCACCCTTACATTACCAGTCCTTACAACCAGTCCTGGTGACAATCATTCACCCTTGCATCCCAAGGGACCCATCCACATTTCCTTTCATCTGCCCCTCCCAGACAGGTTGAACACTACTCACTGGAGACTCCACCATCCTCCCAGCCCTGTGAATCTAGGTTCCCTCTTGAAAGCTTGTAAGCCAGTCACTTCTTACCTTTGTATCCCTTCTCCCATTGTTGGTTAGTCAATGTTCAGATTGCCCATCCCTATCTACTCTTTGTGTGGAGTGGGTGGGAGTAATTCTTGGAGCAGGGATTTGATGAAATCCTTTTTGTATGCTTACTCAGACCAAAGTGATGTTTTTGCTACTTAGTCAAAAGCAAGACTTCCCAATGTTTGTTTACAATCTGTAATGATTCACCTAATGAAGTAGTTTAGACTTGAAGCCCCAATTTTCTGCTTACAGGAAAGTTCTCTGTCCCATTATAAAGTCATGGACTACTGGTATTTAACAACCATAATAAGTGTAGGACAAACCCCAGAATTAAAGGTTCAATCTCATGTGCTAATCAGAGCGAATCAAAGTGGTCAAGTCTAACACACTACACTACAGGACCAATATATATGTGTGTGTACACACACACAAATAAAAGCATAGTGACTTTAGAGAATAATCACTGAACTGTGAACCACAAGGTCAGTAGTTCACACCCACCAGAGACTTCAAAAAATCTATACAAGGTCACTATGAGTTGGAAATGAATTAACCACACTTAACAAATATACGTATATGTCCGTATATATATATATTTGTGCATTTTTATATATATCCTATTGTGGCTAGTTGTTGTTAGTATATATATATATAGTTGTTGTTATGTGCCGTGGAGTCGGTTCCGACTCATAGCGACCCTGTACAGGGTTTCCGAGGCTGTAAATCTTTACGGGAGCAGAA
>NW_006408528.1:25168520-25180120 GCF_000296735.1 Chrysochloris asiatica
CTTGTGGTTCAAACTGATCTTTCAATCGAGTGTTTATCCTACAGTGCCAGGACTCCACAAGGTAGGTAATTCAAATCCACCAGCTGTTCCTTGGAAACCGTACAAGATAACTATGAGTCAGAATCAACTTGATGGTACTTAACAACAATTAATAGTAAGGACACAGTTAATAATACGTTGGTCTAAGGAAACAACAGTGTAGGATCATGATAGAGAAATTATTTCTGAAAAGTAACATCTAAAAACTTGAATATAAGAAACTTTTGGTATATTCATCAATTTTAGTCCTTTTATATTCTATATGCTTTCAGCCTGTTAATGAGTGCGCATATCAAGATATTTTCCTATTGGCATTCCCAGTTTGAAATCTTTATCAAACATAGAATATCCCAGCCTGATGTATCATGATGTAAAACCCAGTTCAAAATGTATCCTTAGGTTTTTTCTTTAAAGCAACTTGCTTATTTTATTAAATGCACTGAACTATAATTGGAAAACTAATTCTGTGAAGCACCTGTTTAATTTGAAATTAAATTTTTTAAAAAATTAAATGAATTGTGTTCTGCTAAAGTACAAAGGGACAATTGCATCCAATCTTATGATTGTAGTACTGTCTTAATAAAAATGTCATTTTAAATAAGCGATACTCAAGCTACATTGTTAACTGGAATGAAACATGCAAAGGTGAAAGGTCAAAACAAGGAGTTACTTGAAACATTAGCATTGCAAACTAATTGCCAGTTCAGATAACGTAAAATCCCCCTACCATTTCAGTTTATTTCTGTTCATTCTAGTATTCCTTTCCTATTGTAGTTAGTCTTTCATGGGAGATTAGCCCGTAGAGTTTAGCATCCTTTGATTTACCATATATCATTCTTTGTTTGGCCCTTTAGAGAATCACCTTACCCATCCAGAAAGCCTATTGTAAAAACTCCTTGTGATCTTTTATTGTGAAGGATGCTGTATAAAAGTACATCGAGGTGAGAAGCTGTTTTAGATGGCAATCACTGGAGTCTTGCTTTGTCTGTGTTCCTGTGATGGAATTGAATTACTGGTGCTTAACATAAATGGCACTTTAAAACTCTTTAAAGAACCAAATTAAAAGAGTTTGGGAGAAATAAATCACTTTCTTTTTCATTGTTTCCACTTGTATACAACTTAATATTTACACTTTGAAAGAACAGGAGATGAATAGTTTATCAAGGAAATCTTGTTTTAAATTTAATTACAGTGAGTTGGGAATATATTCACTTTTATTCTATTTGTATAAGAAAAGTGTCCCCAAAACAGTTTGTTTTTGATTGAACATCAAAACATCATTCTTTTGACTAATACCTTTTAGGGAAAGAATTTAAAAAGAAATCAATGGTCAATATTAAAAACAAATATACTTCCATATAAACTATCACTCAATTCACAATAAAAACTTTTTTTAAAAAAGGGAAAAAAACAAATATAAAATATAACAATGACTTGAATTTATATTTGAGAAGCTCAAATTTATTTTCTACATCAGTCTTCTAAAGTGTCAGCATTTTACAAAGGAAAAACAAGTGGTAGCGTAGTGGTTATGAATCGGGCTACGAACCTTAAGGTCAGCGGTTCGAAACTACCAGCCTCTCCGCAGGAGAAAGATGAGGCTTTCTACTCCCGTAAAGATTTACACCCTCGGAAACCCTGTACAGGGTCGCTATGGGTCGGAACCGACTCGACGGCACTTAACAACAACAACATAGTAAAGCAGTCCTGATGTGCCACTGTGGGTTAATACTCTGGACTGCAAGGGTAGTTTGAACTGCAAGATCAGTGGTTCAACCTTACCAGATGCTCCTTAAAAACCCTATACAGGGTCACTATGAGTAGAACCTACTCAATGGCACTTAACAACAACAGTTATAAAAGGAATCAGTCTACCTCAGCACTGATGCCAATTGTACTTTTTTTTTTTGTCAGCAATCCATTATTCTTTTGTCTACTTGAAAAACTCCTTTCCACTCTACATTTCACTTGTATAATTCCCCCTGACCTCTCTTGATTTGGAAAATCATTTATTCCTCTGTTATTTGGTATGTAGTTCCATCAATCCTCTTAAAATGTATTGCAACTACTTTTCTATTACCCAAACTGTATGTAGGCCCTTTGAGAGCAGGGGTACATTTAAATTTTTGAATTTGTGAAGTAAATGCCAATGAATATTTGTGAAATTAATTAAATTTTATCATGTACTCTGTTATTAATTACTGAAGCTAGTCTTATCCATTATTCTGTTTTTCTCAGAGAAAATTCTTAGAAATATCATTCCTAAATCTAATCCTTTCAAAAATTTCAGGTAGTATTACTATTAAATCTATGATATAAGAAAATGATTTAAAAAGTAAATTATCTTCAAATTTAGTGAATTCTAACCCCAAAAAATGAGCATAAGCTGTTTTGATACTGATTCGTTTTGAGGTTGACAAAAGCATGACTTCTTAGTTAAAGCAGAAAAGGTTTACTAAGATTTATGAGACTCCTTGAACATCAAATAGCACTCGTAAAATATAATTTGATGAATTATTTATCAGTGAATCATAATCATAAAGACTAAATTTTCCCTCAAGTGCACACAGGCAAGTTTATACTTATTTTTCCTCCACACTGTAACTTGACCTAAATTTTTAAAATATTAGGACTGCTCTTTGTGTAAAATAGCTAGGCCAGGCAGATTATTAAGAGAGATTAATTATTTAATTAGCTACGCATGTTGTTGTTGTTAGGTGCCATCGAGTCGATACCTACTCATAGCGACCTTATGCACAGCAGAACGAAACACTGCCCAATCCTGGGTCAACCTCACTATTGTTGCCACGATTGAGTCCATCGATGCTGCCACATGGCCAGCCCATCTTGCTGGGGATCTTCCTCTTTTTCTCTGACCCTCCACCTTACCAAACATGATATCCTTCTCCAGCACTGGTCCCTTCTGACAATATGTCCAAAGTATAAGAGTCTAAGTTTGGCCATCCTGGCCTCCAAGGAGCACTCTGGCTGCACTTCTTCCAACACAGATCTGTTGGTTCTTTTGGCAACCTATGGAACTTTCAATATTCTCCTCCAACACCATAACTCAAAAGCATCAATTCTTCTACAGTCTTCCTTATTCACTTTCCTGGTTTCACATGCATATGAAGTTATTGAAACAACCATGGCTTGGGCCAGGCACACCTTAGGCCTCAAGCTGACAGCTTTGCTCTTCAACACTTTAAAAGCTCATGTGCCGCAGATTTGCCTAATGCAATATGTCCTTTGATTCTTGACTGCTGCTTCCGTGAGTGTTGATAGTTGATCCAAGAAGAATGAAGTCCTTGACAATTTCAATCTTTTCTCCATTGATAAGAGTGTTGTTTATTGGTCCAGTGGTGAGGATTTTTGTTTTCTTGACATTGAGATGCAATCCATACTGAAGGCTGTGCTCTTTGATCTTCATCAGTAAATGTTTTAAGTCCTCTTCACTTTCAGCAAGCAAGGTTGTATCATCTGCATATCGCAGGTTGTTAATGAGTCTTCCTCCAATCCTGATGCCATGTTTTTCTTCACAGAACCCAGCTTCTTGGATTATTTGCTTAGCATACAGGTTGAATAAGTATAGTGAAAGAATACAACCTTCTCATACACCTTTTTTAATTTTAAACCATTCATTGTTCCCATGTTCTGTCGAACAACTGCCTCTTCTTCTATGTACAGATTCCTCATGAGCATAATTAAGCGTTCTGGAAAACTCATACTTCGCAATGTTGTCCATAGCTTGTCATGATCCACACAATTGAAGGACTTTTCATAGTCAATAAAGCACAGGTAAACATCTTTCTGATATTCTCTGCTTTCAGCCAAGATCCATCAGACATCAATAATGATATCCCTTGTTCCACAGCCTCTTCTGAATCTGGCTTTATTTCAGATTGAAGAAGTTAGTAGAATTGTTCTATTTCATCCTTGCTGGCTTTAGTGGTTAGTGCGTAATTTTGAATAATAGTGGTATTGACTGGTCTTCCCTGTAGGCACATGGATATTCTATCACAGACAGCACTGTACCTCATGACTGATCTAGATATATTCTTTTTGACAATGAGTGCAACACCATTCCTCTTCAATTTGTCATTTCAGGCATAGTAAACCATGTGGTTTTCAGATTCATAATGGCCAATACCAGTCCATTTCAGCTCACTAATGCCTAAGATATCGATATTTATGCATTCCATTTCATTTTTGACAACTTCCAATTTTCCCAGATTCATACTTCATACATCCCATGTTCCAATTTTCAATGGTTGTTTACAGTTGTTTCTCTTCATTTTGAGTTGTGCCCCATCAGCAAATGAAGGTCCTTCCTGCAGGCTTTTCTCCCAAGGGCTTTACTCCATTTGCTTCATCATGGTCAACTCGACTTTGAGGAGGCAGGTCTTCCCCGGTCACATTTTGAGTGCCTTTCCAACCTGAGGGGCTCATTTTCCGGAACTATATCTGACAGTGTTTCCTTGCTATTCTTAAGTTTTCCAGTGACTAAATATTCGGAAGTAGTTCGTCACTTCTTCCTAGTCTGTCTTTATCTGGAAGCTCATCTGAAACCTGTCCTCCATGGGTGACTCTGCTGGTATTTAAAATACTGGTGGCATAGCGTTCAGAATCACAGCAACTCACAAGCCACCACAGTACAAAAAACTGACAGATGAGTGGTGGTAGCTACACATGGTGGTAGTGGGTATGTGAGGTGGAGTTGCTTCTGACTCACAGCGACCTCACAGTGTTTCCAAGTTTGTAAATCTTTATGGGAGCAGAAAGCCTCATCATTCTCCTGGGAGTTTCGAACTGCTGACCTTGTGGTTCGCAGCCCGATTTGTAATCACTATGCTACCAGATCTCCTTAGCTACACATAGTACCTATTAATGTTAAATTCCATTATATCATCTTGCTCTTTGGGAAAATGATATTGACCGATCTTAATCTGAATATATAATGATTTTAGTTCATTTTGTGAAGCTCTTAAAAATATTATACAGTTCAGTTGTTCATCTCTTTATAAAAACTAAATGTTGACTTAAACACTGTAAAACATACAGAATTCTGTGGATGTTTGGGTATAGTAGAAACATGGAGGTCTTCAAGACAAATTATCTGTACCTGGAACTTGCATCTTCTGCCAACAACTGGCTCAACAACTAATTTGTATCTGTGTGTCTATCCCGTAGATCTCATTTCTTTAATAAATTGTCAAATAAATGGTCAGTTTACTATAATATATATAAAAAGGGTTATGATAATTATGTATTTTTACACTGATCTGATTTTAATAATAATAATAATAACCTACCTAATTAGAGAGGTGACCCAATGGAATACGGAAATCATTGGACAATCTCTTTGCTTTCTCAAGAGAGTAAAGTTTTGCTAAAGGTAATACAGAAACGGCTACAATAATACATTGACAGAGAACTTCCAGAGGTTCAAGCTGGATTCAGAAGAGGGCATGGAATGAGAGATATCATTGCTGATGTCTAATGGATCTTGGCTGAAAGCAGAGAATATCAGAAAGATATTTACCTGTACTTTATTGACTATGCAAAGGTTTTCGACTGTGTGGATCATGACAAGCTATGGACAGCATTGTGAAGTAGGAGTATTCCAGAACACTTAATTGTACTCATAAGGAATCTGTACCTGGACCAAGAAGCAGGTGTTCAAACAGAACATGGGAACCCGGAATGTTTTAAAATTAAGAAAGGTGTGCGACAAGGTTGTGTTCTTTCACCATACTTATTCAACCTGTATGCTGAGCAAATAATCCGAAAAGCTGAGTTCTATGAAGAAAAACATGGCATCAGGATTGGAGGAAGACTCATTAACAATCTGTGATATGCAGATGATACAACCTTGCTTGCTGAAAGTGAAGAGGACTTAAAACATTTACTGATGAAGATCAAAGAGCACAGCCTTCGGTATAGATTACATCTCAATGTCAAGAAAACAAAAATCTTCACCACTGAACCAATAAATAACATTCTTATCAACGGAGAAAAGATTGAAATTGTCAAGGACTTCATTCTTCTTGGATCAACTATCAACACTCAAGGAAGCAGCAGTCAAGAGATCAGACGATGTATTGCATTAGGCAAATCTGCTGAACAGGAACTTTTTAAAGTGTTGAAGAGCAGAGATGTCAGCTTGAGAACTAAGGTGTGCCTGACCCAAGCCATGGTATTTTCAATAACCTCATATGCAAGCGAAAGCTGGACAGTGAATAAGGAAGATCGTAGAAGATTTGATGCCTTTGAAATATGGTGTTGGAGGAGAATACTAAAAGTGCCATAGTCTGCGAAAAGAACCAATAGATCTGTTTTGGAAGACGTGCAGCCATAGTGCTCCTTAGAGGCCAAGATGGCCAAACTTCGTCTCTCATACTTCGGACACATTGTCAGGAGGGACCAGTCGCTGGAGAAGGATATTATGTTTGGTAAGATGGAGGGTCAGAGAAAAAGAGGAACACCCCCAATGAGATGGACTGGTCAGGTGGCAGCATTGATGGACTAAGCAGTAGTGAGGTTTGCCCAGGATCGGACATTGGTTCGTTCTGCTGTGCATGGAGTCACTATGAGTTGGTTCTGACTCAATAGCACCTAACAACAACAACAACCTAATTAGCAATATAATTGCCTAAACTGGTCTTTTTTTTTTTTTTTTTTTTTTACTAGATCTTCATAATGATGATAATTGAAGCTTACAATCATCTTTATTTTTGCTTAGTTTATATGAAAATTTAGCTCTTGGTCTTTAATCTGCATTTATTTGTCTAAAAAAATTATTCTGTTCTATTAGTCATATAGAAATTTTATTCTTATTTAAAATGGCTTGTAACTTAGAAAATATGCAATTTAGTGAAAAGTATTGTTTAGACACTACATTCATCAGAATTTCCTTCTAGTTATTCTTGTTTGCCTAAAATCAGTATATCCCTGAGTAATTGTTCTCCTAATAACTAAAAACTGATGCTGACTATTTTCTTTTGAACAAGTTGTGTTGTATCAATTAGAGTACTTTGGAAGAATGAAAGGAGTCCTTGTAGTACTGTGGATAAGCATTAAGTTGCTACCTGAGAGGCTGATTGCTCATACCTACCAGCCCATCCAAGGGAGAAGGATGTGACAGTCTACTTTGATGAAGATATCAGTAGTCATTCTGAGTCCTGGAGGGTTGTCTAAGAGTCAGAAATGACTTAAGGGCAGTTGTGTTTTGAACAGCAATATTGAGAAAAACAAGCTTTCTTATTGGATAAAAAACATTTTAATAATGAAAACAAACTACTCATAAACTTTTTGATGTGAGGAAATGAATTTACAAATTATACTAATTCTGTTTTTCATAAACTTTAAATATATCTGTCTTCTATCATGTACCAGCTATCATGAGCATGCCATTGGACAGGGTGACATTTTCATCTGTTGTACATAAAAGGTTGTAGCTAGCTAAAAGAAAGTCTGCATCACCTTGCTAGTTTTGTACCAGACAAAATTACAGCAATTTCCCATTTATTATGTTTATATTTTATAGTGAGTCTTGAAATGAGTACAGAGTATTTGAAATATTGTTAAACTATTTGTGATAAAGTACATGTTCAAATCACAGTGTAAATACTGTTTGTTCACTGTTGGAATTGTTTCTCTGAACAGAATTTAATAACTGTTGACAATGTAGTCAAACTAAGAAGTTTAGCAAAGAATCTAAGCCTTAAAATACCGTGACTAGTTATAGTAATCAAGAAAATTAACGTTTTTCAAAGAATTGGGACTTAAAAATTGCAAGTGCCATGGGATCCTTATTGAACAAGTCAGGAATTGAGTTAATTCCTCCTTAGAACAGAGTCTTTCTTCTAATTAGTCAGCTATATTAGAGTTGTGGTACAATATGGAGTAAAGAGAAATGAATAGCTTCTTCATCATCTTTTCCTCTGAAAGTTTGTCTTTTATTCTAATGTCTCCTCTAAATATTGTTTTAAATCATGCCTGTCTAATTTCAAAAAAAGGACGAAATTTTAAAGGCATTTAGAGTTTTCTGGATCTCAGGGTTTAAAATTTTTTTAAAAATCTGGTTTCCAACTAAACGTTATTAGTCTAATCGTAATAATTCCCATCTTTATTCATTTAGTCTATTTTATTCCCAGAGATTTATATTTCAAGGATTTTTCTAATTTCATAGCTTAACATATACTAAATCATGTTTTCATAGCTCGTTTTCAGAGATACTGATCAGCAAGGGACAACTAGCATCAACAGAATGAACTCATAAATACCCAGCCAATAACAAAAGTTGTTAAATGTTTTAGTAGATCAATGCAAGTGAGTCTAGATTGCTTGTTTATATATTTTTTTAAGATTTCAGTATTAAACCCACACTATTTTAGGAGCTCTGGTAGCGTAGTGGTTAAGAATCGGGCTGCGAACCTTAAGGCCAGCAGTTCGAAACTACCAGCCGCTCCGCGGGGGAAAGATGAGGCGTTCTGCTCCCGTAAAGATTTACAGCCTCGGAAACCCTGTACAGGGTCGCTATGGGTCGGAACCGACTCGACGGCACTTAGCAACAACAACAACAAATTTTAGGATTCTAGTTAACCAAATGGGAACTACTAGTCTAGTTTCTATAGAAATAATATATAATACAAATAATTTAGGTAGTATTTATTAAGTGTTAAATATATGCTTGGGCTCCTGGTATGACACTGTAGGATCAACACTGGACTGAGAACCACAAGGTCAGCAGTTCAAACCCACCAGCTGCTTTTCGGAAACCCTATGCAAGGTTGCTATGAATACAAATGGACTCAACAACATTTAGTAACAACAAATACATGCTTAGTAAATTGAATGCTACAATTCTTATCATATAACTGAGAAAAGTAAACACAGAGAAAATAATTTTCCAATGGCACATAGCTTAAAAGTAGCAATTTTGATATTTGAAACTTGCTGATAAAATTTTTAGTTCAGAATCTGTCACCCAAATAACACTGCTTGCTATGATTAGAAAAAAAGGACACATAAAAGCATACTGATATCATGGTTGCATCATAAACATCATTACATATTCTTTTCATTTATTGACTGTCTTGTTTGCTAACATTTCTTACTTACTTTATTAGTTACAGTCTACCATCTGATTATTTCGTACAGTAACAATGTATGTGTGGCAATGACAAATTCTGAGGTGCGATGAGAGAGCAACAGTGGCTGTAATGGTTAAGATTATGTGTCAACTTGACTGACCCATAATTGTCAATTGTCTGGCAGATAAATACTGATGTAATTTGGCAGTTATGCAATCATACAGTCATCCTCCATTTTGTGATCTGATGTAGCCATCCTCCATCTTTACATAATGCTTATTTTGCATAACAACCTGGTCTCTGGAAACTAACCAGATCAGTAAATGAGGGAAGGATATATAAACAGGAATAAAGTATAAGTGGATAGACCTAATCAGGAATTTAGCTGAGGCAGCATGTGCAACTTTGGGCCTAAATTACCCCATCTGCTAAACTAGGAATAATAATAATATCTATTTAACATAATTTTTCTGAGAATTAATTGAGAAGCTACATCTAAATTACTGAAAACACCAGGCACATAACTTGGATTTAATAATGTTATTCTTACTACATTACATTGTTCGACCCACCATTTCACCGTTTGATTTTTTTATATATATATAATTTCAATGACTAAAATAAACAAATAAATGTTGTTATTGTTTTTAAATGCCTTCAAGTAGGTTCCGGCTCATAGCAACCCTGTAGAGGTTTTATGAGGAGTGGCTGGTCAGTTTGAACAACTGAACTTGTGATTCAATTGACATTTTGATCCAGTGTTTACCTACAGTGCCACACCAGTACTCCAAACAAATGAATAGATATGAACAAATAGAATAAAATCTAGACTACTTCTAAAGCTTTCCTCTCTATGTGTGACTTCACTTGATGGATTTGCTGTCTACTCTACAGTTTATTTCTGACCTAAAGCCATGTTCATTGTTATAAAATGGTCCACTTAAAATCCTTAGAGAATTTGAGTTTCATTGTATAAAATTTCAATAAGAGAGGATTTTGACAATACAACCACTGTCTACACATTTAATAATACATTCTGTGATGTCATAAAAAAGAAGTTATAAATGGTAATTTTCTAAATGGAACTCAATACTATAAAAAATAAATGTACAAAAGAGGATTAATTCCAGGAACTATATTGAAAAATGAAAAAAGATAATACTTCCTTCCAAGGGTATAAAATTAGGTTGCTCTTCTGAATTATTTTTGTCTTGAAAATACTGTTTAACAAGCTGATAAGAAGTTTGCTTTATGCAGTAGAAATGCAAATATGCTTGCTTATGTGTGCATACATGTGTGAATAGTGTGGGGGGTGCAGAGTTGTATAACAGTTACTCATGACTCTATCTTTTCTTTTTTTCAAATGTTGACAAGTTTTCCTAATTCTTGAATTATTCCTATCTGATTTCCTATAGCGTGGGAAGATGTCATTTCACAAACTGTCTTAGCCATAGTGTTTGCTTTTGTTTATATTTTGAGTTAAAATGTAAGAAGTCATAGACATAGATTAATAAGTCTAACAATCCTTCATAAACAAAGAAAGTGAGCTGCTTTTAAAATAACTCAGTCGCTATAATCTTTACACCACTTTGAGCACAACTACAAAGATTGCTCATCAGGAAAGGATAAAGAGTATATGGGGATGTTTCTTTGTAAATGATCTAGCTCTTATTTTATTTGCTTCTTACTTTGAACCATTTCTATATCAAAGTCATGCTTAGTAATGAAAGAGCTTTAAGGGGATTTCTGACTGGCAGGTACCATTACTAATAAATTGCCTCAGAATGTAAAAATGTGACCTCTCAGGTGGTTTAACCACATTGTTTGCAAACTGTGACTAAGTATCCAGTTCCAGCTTTTTTGCTAAGCCCTCACCATGGAACAATACAGTTCCATGATTTAGTGCTTTGGAACTGATTGTGTAGGTCATAATTAGAGATTCAGCTAAGAATGAATGGAGAAGAATGTGCTGGGCAATTGCTTGTAACCAATATAACCCTGCTTGATCTTCACTCCTTAAAAACCTGTGACCTGTTGTAGCCCCATGCATGAGCCATGTATGTGGTTAGCATGACTTCCCTAAAAGCCCTTTCATCAGTACTTTTTTTAAGTCATCACATGGCTTTGTAGCTTTACCAAGGCATTTGTTGTGAGCTGTCATAAATAGGACTTAAGAGTATAAAGTTTGCCCTGTACAGTAAGAAAAATCATATGGGTTTCTTAGGAAAGAAGGTGAGAAGAGTTACAGAACTTTGTAGACATCACATATTTCAAAACTAGTGCGAATTTGAATTAGAAAAGAACCACAATAAATGGAATAGGGAGAGAGCTACAAGGAATTTATTTTATATCATCTATTATATTATCATGATGCAATTTCAGAAGAGTCTTGTTTAATCCATCAAGATCCAGTTTGCAGGTGTTCCATAACCTCTTGTTGAAAGAAAAAAAGAAAGAAAATAATTTAGA
>NW_006408528.1:25180220-25185800 GCF_000296735.1 Chrysochloris asiatica
AGCAATTCATCTCGTATGCCGTCTTAGGTGTTCCATAACCTCTTGTTGAAAGAAAAAAAGAAAGAAAATAAACTTGAATGTAAAATAGTGTCTTCCCTATTCCAGCTATTTCTTGTTGAAATTAGGAAAAAGTCACACCAGAAATATATCTCATCATAAGTATGGAAAAATATGATTTTCAAATGAATTTTACATGTCTTTTGAACTTTAAAATTTTATAACTTTGAACCCATCCCACTGTTTTTCCATCTTGTTTTGCCACAATGTTTTTGTTGTTGGGTACATTCTAATTATTTCTGACTCATAGCTACCCTGCATAGGGTTTCTGAGGACCAGCCAGTAGGTTTGAACCATAGGCCTTGGGATTAGCAGTCCAGTGCTTATCCTACAGCGCCACACCAGGATACTACAAAAAATATAGTATACCCCAGTATCAAGATTTCCTGAAATGAATGGAAATAGAGTTATAATATTTTTTCAAATAAGTTTAATATGAAAAGTTTGATTTGGCTGATATTTTTAAAACATCATAAAGAAAGTAACAAGACCTAGAATCAATAATGCATAGTAATTAGTATTGTAAAGCATAAAATCTGAAAGCTTTTTGCCTGCGAATAGTACTATTTTCTGCCTAAATTTAAGTGTTCAGATGCCAATTTTTTTTCTTGAGTATTTCTTGCATCTCTGACAGCTGAATTGCCAGAGACAGAAGCAGAATATATTTAAAATGGGTGTGGGACCATATTCCCAGCCAGTCCTCACAGGAACATTCCTGGACGTACCCTTAAGCGATCCCCTGGCTGTGATGTCATACTAAGAGTCTCAGAGACTGTAAACTTCCCTAACTTTGACAGTTCTCTCCCTCTTTTCCATAGACCGAATGTGCTTATGTGACGGTTTGCTGCTGTCAGGTGTAGCTATGGGAGGAGATTCCTTTGTTTGCTGTGCCCTATAAAATGTGAATACGTGGATGTGGAACGTTGGAATCATCATGGCCTCTGATTTCCCTCACCTGGATGATCTATGTTTGTCTAGTATTTATTCCTGTTTAAGATTTAATGAAAAGTTTTTATAATATTTCTGTATTTGAAGATGTAGTCTCTATTCTGCCTAAAATATTAGGAAACAAGGAAAAAACAGTATTCCAGTGTCCCTTAGAGATAAATCCTGACAATGAAACGTCCTGTTGCATCTAATTCAACTTTATGTTCCAGTGATGGTGCTTTCTATGTTTTCCCTTAAATGTGTATCATTGCTAAAATAAAAATTAATATTCACAATCATCTTATAGCATGATGATAAGAAAATCCCAAGCAGTCTACTACCAATTTTTCTCCTATTCCAGACATCAAGCATTCCAGGAGAGAATTCAGCCTCTCAATCTCTTTGTTGGTGGTTCTGAGTTATGTTTAACTTTTTAAAATCTCCTTGTATCTTTAAAACACATGCCACACACAAACGCCCATGCATATAAACATCTGTTCCAAGGTTATATCCCTTTACTTTTATCTTTAAAACTTTGGAAGTGGTGAAAAAAGTTACATCCCCTCCAGGAAAGCCAGGAGAAGACATATTAAATAGTTGTCACTGTGTCAAAATAGCTAGTCTTTTAGGTGCAGTGATCCTGGGAAAGTAGTCAGATGGCTTTTAAGAGCCCAAGTGTAGAGAAACACAAATAGTTTTGAATGCACTAAAGGCTCAGGGTTAAATGTTCCCCCAAGCAATTTGCCATTTCCGTGTTAATTCAGTTTGTAGAAACATATAATTAGAATCTCTAATACCTGCATTTTTCTTTTCTTTATGAGAAAAACATGTGGTAGTACACAGAGCAATGGATACACTGGGAAAGAAAAGCCTTCATGGGTGATGGCTTCACATCTCCTGCTGAAAGGCCATAAGTACTACAGAAACTAAAACAAAATAGTGCTTTATTCCTTTATTGGAAACCAGCACCTCTCCTTAAAACTAAAATAAGTGCTTTTATGTAGCATAAGTAATTTTGTTCTTTATAGGTGTTGAACAAAATAGCCTGGGGAGTGTGCAATCTGGACTGGGAATTAAATCCAGGTTGATTACTTAATAGTATAATACATATAGGCATGGGGCTGACATTTTAAAAAATGTCTTTTATCTTGAAAAGTATAGAAGAAAAAGTGCCCTCTAATGAACAACAATAATCACTTCTTGTAAATGGAAAAATATGTTGTGTGTATAGGTATATGTTAGTATATAGAAAGTATAAAGAATAATTTGAATTTGTGTTTTCTTTTAAATAGTAAGAAGATAGATTAGTTTACTCTTGTCTTTTTTTATATAGAAATAAAATATAATTAAGAGACCTGTATTTTTCATTATTTCTAGTTTATCAAAGTAAAATTACTTTTAAAATCAATTACAACAATAAATGCTACTCCATAAAATAATCTGTTATTCATTCATCCCAAACAGAAAAAGTGATAAATATTTAAGCAGAATAAGTTAAATATCTGTTTCCACAACTAAAGTTAACATACTTACCCTCTATGCTTCACTATGAACGAAACCTGGAATCCTGGTGTGGTGCCGTGGGTTAATGCACTGGACTGCAAGGTTAGTTTGAACCGCAAGGTTGGTGGTTCAAGCTCACCAGCCACTCCTTGGGAACCCTATACAGGGTCACTATGAGTCAGAACCAACTCAAAGGCACTTAACAACAACAACATAAAAGTTGTACACTAGAAACCAGTGTACAACACTGAGAAAATAAATTCTTACTTATTTTTTAAGTTTTCATCAAAATTAGTTTTTTCAAGAATACCTGTTCTACAATTATATGCCATAACCTAGATATTCCCACTTATCAATTTGGGCCAATCACTATATTGACCACATTCACGTTTTCCTTCTCATTTAAAAGTGTACTATTAAATCAAATGCAAATAAATTTGTTTTAAAATTGAAGAAGACTTACACAATGAATGTTTTCTGTGCTTGGATGATAAAATGAGTTTCTGGGAAGAGTATAATATTTATCAGTAAGTTTTAAGTTTAATGTCTAAATTGCTTTGCATAAACTATTTTCCCATTAATTTCCTATTTAAAAACATACTGACAATTATAAAATGGCAAGTCAGTAACAAAGCGCATGATGCAGAAAGTGCCCTAGGATTTGTACCAAGAGGCTCCAAAAAATTTATGGAAAAATGGAATGAAAAGATAATGGAATTCTTCTATGAACTGTGAAGCTATTTCATATAATCTGGTAGCTTTAGAAGACTTTAGAGGGTCTGAAAGCAATTTAGGAGCCCTGGCTTCATAGTGGTTATACAATCTGCTGCTAACCAAAAGATCATCAGTTAGAACCTATCAGCAGCTTTGCAGAAGAAAGATGTGGTAGTCTGCTTCTGCCAATATTTTAGTGCGTCAAGCCAGTTCCCACTCAGAGTGACCCTGTATACGGTTTCCGAGAAGTAGCTGGTAAATTTGGACAATTGTCCTTGAGGTTAGCAGTCCAGTGTGTATTCTACAGTACCACACACACCTCGGAGCCCTACCAAGCCATTTGTACCCTATCCATAGAAATCAACGTCATGAAAGTGGGTTTGTTTTGTTTTGTTTTTGAAGCAAGTCAGAACATTGTGCTTTTGCAGGTTCTAGTGAGGAACTGAGAGAGGAGGGTGATGCACTTGAAATGCATGATGCCACTAAACTCCCCAGAAAAGGTTCTTCCAATAAGTGAATTGTCACTGATAATCATGTGCTAAATGATATGAATCAAGACAAGAAGGGAGAGAAAGGCTCCAAACAAATTTACATTAAATGAAGTAACATGAAGTTCTGACGCAGGTTCTAGGAGATTACAAGCACACAATGAATCAAAACTCACTACTTTTCATAAGGAAATGGGGGTGAAAGTCAGAATCTTAAGAGATGGGTTGGATAGAGAAATGAAGAAATTGAATTATACTTTTTAAAAAGTTGATATACGGGAATCTAAAAAGAGTATCCATTAAAATATCTTCTGGTTGTCTTATTGGTTTGTTTGAACTTACTTTTAAAAATAATACTGTCTCAGTTATTATTAAAAAGTAAATCAGATAAGCTATTCCTAGCACAATGTGTGATATACAGATCCAAAGAGAAAATAAGCTTTTTGTTTACTATATACCATGCTTAGTTTTATAAGCATTGCAAGATTTATCTCATTTGATAATCACAGAGCCCCTAGGTTCTATGTACAGCTACCAGAAATGATATATTATCCTAAAAGACATATGAGGGAACGAAGGTGCAAAGTGGTTAACTAAACTTCTTGATCCATCTCACATAGTCTGATTCCTCTCTACAATGACATGTTGAATGACAGAGGCTTCCTCTATATATGTTTAAAACAAAAAGGTAAGACATTCATGGAAAGTGATATGGCAAACTTTACAGAGAGTTTTTCAGAGAAATGAAAGAAGTTTCCAGTTCAAACCCACCAGCTGTTCCTTGGAAACCCTGAACAGGGTTGGTACGAGTCATCACTGACTTGATGGCATTTAACAACAACAGCATTTTAAGCACGTAGCTTTGCCTTGTTGTGGTTTAAGTGCCATAAATTCGGTTCTGACTCATAGCAAACTGTACATGGTTTCCAAGGCTGTAAATCTTTGTAGGAGCAGAAAGTCTCATCATTCTCCTGTGGAGTATTTGGTGGGTTTGAACCACCAACTTGTGGTTCACAGTTCAGTGCGCAAAAATAAGTACAGACTCACCATACTCTTAGTTTTATAAAATTCTGGATTTCTCCTATCATTTTAGTAAGCTTCTAAGAACTTCTGTTATAAACTTCAAAATTTAAATAATTAAGGTTTTTTTTAAATCTCAAACCCTAACCATGACGTTTTTATTTTGTTTTATTTTGTGAAAGAATGCATGTGCCATGGTGACATCTATACAAATGCTTGACACATAATAGACCAACACGTACTCCTTTTGTTCACGTTGCTGAACACTGATAAAAAAGACTTGATCTGTGAACATGTGAGCAACCAAAAGTTGCCTTCAAGTTAGCTACAACTCAAGGGTAATGCTTGTAACTTAGAGTAGAAGTGTGGTGCTGTGGGTTTTATTTTAATACAGTTGGAATTTTATTTTTAAGTACACATTTGTTTCAATAAATTGTGAAATTTGACTGTGGTATTGATAGTGGGCCCTTTGTTAGAATGTTAATTCAAATGCATTTTTAAATAGGAGTATGATTCATTTGTGAAATTAGCTTAAGAGTTTCAATGTACTTCACCTCAGAAAAATCATTTCAGTTTTACTTTAATTTTTCTTCTTTGAAGATTAGCAAACAATGCACAGAATTAAATGACTTGTTTATTATATTTGAGATATTCTTTGTGAACATGACAGCCTGTAAACTCAGGATTTTCAAAACCATATGGAATGTATTGGAGAAAAACTAATCATCTATCAGCACTTATCGATTAGAAATGCTTTAAGATGACTAAAATACTAGATCAATGTTGACCATACAATACAAGGGTCAGTTATTGTTTATTTTTAAGATATCTATGATAGATTATTTCCTGGATAATCAGCAATGAAATTGAC
>NW_006408528.1:25187375-25199111 GCF_000296735.1 Chrysochloris asiatica
TTATTTGCTCAGCATACAGGTTCAATAAGTAGGGTGAAAGAATACAACCTTGTCACACACCTTTCTTAATTTTAAGTCATTCAGTGTTCCCAAGTTCTATTCAAACAACTGCCTCTTGGACCATGTACAGATTCCTCATGAGCACAATTAAGTGCTCCAGAATACTCATGCTTCACAATGTTGTCCATAGTTTGTCATGATCCACACAATCGAAAGCCTTTGTGTAGTCAATAAAGCACAGTCAAACATCTTTCTGATATTCTCTGCTTTCAGCCAAGATTCATTGGACATCAGCAATGATATCGCTCATTCCATGGCCTCTTCTGAATCTGGCTTGAACCTCTTGAAGTTCTCTGTCAATGTATGCTTGCAGCCATTTCTGTATTACCTTTAGAAAACTTTACTCTCTTGAGATATCAAAGATATTGTCCAATGATTTCTACATTCTGTCGTGTCACCTCTCTTTTGAATGGGCACAAATATGGATCTCTTCCATTCAGTTGGCCAGATAGTTGTTTTCTAAATTTCTTGGCATAGATAAGTGAGTGCCTCCAGTGTTGCCACACTTTCTTGAAAGATATCAATTTTTATTCCATCAATTCCTGGTGCCTTGCTCTTTTCCAATTCTTTCAATGCATCTTGGACTTCTTCCTTCAGTATCATTGGCTCTTGATCATATGTTACCTCTTGAAATGGTTGAACATCACCATTTCCTTTTGGTACAGTCACTCTGTGTATTCCTTCCATCTTTTTTTAAAAAATGTTTTATTGTGAATTATGTGATAGTTTAAATGGGAGAACATTAGCTTTACATTCATCCTATTGTATATATTTTCATTGCCATGGTTATAATCCCCTCCATGCATCATCAACCAACCAAAGGGTATACTTTGCAAGCCTGCCCCCCAGACGTCAGCACACAGCCTCTCTCCCTCTCTGGATCTAGAGTCCCCAGCCACTCCATCTCACCATGACATTGTCTCTGCCTCCATCTCTGACATCACTGTTTATCTGCGTAGTTTCCTGCACTCTGCTCTTCTCCCATGATTATCCCAGGGACCTCAGCTCCTGGACTGCAAAGCCAGTCACTCCCCTCCTTTTGCTACAAAATGTCTACCTTTATATTTCCAACCTGCACAGTCAATCCTGATATTAATTATTCACTATTTTGATTATTTCTGCATCATTCAATAATTTACCCAGGGAATCCTTCAATAACGAAAGTCGAGGCTGAAATTTTTTCTCCAGTTTCTCCAGCTTGAGAAATGCTGAGCGTGTTCTTCCTTTTTGGTTTTCTGCCTCCAGATCTTTGCACATTTTGTTGTAATATTTGACTTTATCTTCTCAAGCTGACCTTTGAAATTTTCTTTCTGTTCAGCTCTTGTATGTCCTCATTTCTTCCATTTGCTTTAGCATCTCTATGCTGGAGAACAAGTTTCAGGGTCTCTTCTGACATCCATTTTGACCTTCTTTCTTGTCTTCTGAATGACTTTTTGCTTTCTTCATGTACGATGTTCTTGATGTCGTCCCACAACTCTTCTGGTCTATGGTTTTTAATGTTTAATGTACCAAAGCTGTTCTTCAGATTATCTCTAAATTCAGGTGGGATATATTCAGGGTCATAAATTGGTTCTCATGGGCTTGTTTTCATTTTCTTCACCTTCAGTTTGAATTTGCATATCAGCAATTGATGGTCTATTCCATAGTCTGCCCCTAGCCTTGTTTTGACTGATGATATAGAGCTTTTCCATTGTCTCTTTCCATAAATGTAGTCAAGTTGATTTCTGTGTATTCCATCTGGTGAGGTTCATGTGTATAGTCGTCTCTTATGTTGTCTAAAGAAGGTATTGAAATGAACAAATAATTGATTTTCCAGAATCATGTGATCTCCAGCATCATTTCTATCACCAAAGCCATATTTTCCAACTACTGATCCTTCCTCTTTGTTACCAACCTTTGCATCGCAATCACCAGTAATGGTCAATACATCTTTTTTTGTTGTTGTTGTTAATTCAAGAAAATTATTTTATCTTACTTATCAGATTGTGTTTTCAGAACTTTTATAAAAGCATCTTTTGGAACTTCAATGTTGCCACCTTTCCTCAGTCTTTTCTTTCCTTCTGATTGTCTCTTCAAAAGTTTCATTTTTCGAGTAATATCACCACCATAACATTTTGCCAGAACATTTTTTCTATATGCTTTCACCGTTTCTCTTGCAATGACTTTACTTCCTATAGCAGCTTGAACTGCTATGTCAAACAGCTGCCTAGGAAGAGAATCCTTTAGACATTCACATATGATTTTGCCAACAGAATGCGCTTTGTCATTGTGCACAACAGTTACTAACTAGCTCCTCTACAATATTTCCATTTAGTAGAATATCCATTTTTACAAGTTCTGCAGTCTGGTAACCTGCATCTTCATAATCAAAACTAGCATATCCAGAAGACAAGGATTTCAAAGAATCATAAAAATCTACCACAATTTCATTCAAAGGGAAAAGATATTTAAGCATAACTCTATTTTGATTAATATACACCATATTCTTTTGAACTGCTCTTTGAGCCTGGCAAAGCATCATTATTTTTCCAGTATATTCATCTGGTGTGATAGTAGTGCCCATAACAACTGGCTCCAAATAATCTGTTACTTTTGATTTATCAGGGAATTGTGCAGGATTAATGATCATAATTTCCTTTTCTCTATATTCCTTTATCAATTTTGCTGATGAAAGAATGGCTTTATATGGAACAGTGGGAGTTGTCAAAATAACAGAAGCATTATATTCTTGCTCTAGTCTCTGGTTGAATACTTCCATATACAAGAGTCCAAGAAATCCCAACCTCCGGCCAGCACCTAAAGCAGGGCTACTATCCTGATACACTGTAACACTGGAGTCATTTAAGGTCAGTTTTTCTACAGCACTCTTCAGGTTATTATATTCAAACTGGTCAATAGGGTACATTCCTGCAAATACCATTGGATTTGCTGACTTAAATCCAGGCAGGAGTTCCACTGGTTGCTTATGTAAATATAACGTGTCTCCTCTTTGGGCTTCTTTGATGTCTTTCATTCCAGCAATCAGATAGCCCACCTGTCCTGCATATAATTTATGAGTTGGCTGTTCATTAGGATTCAGAACTCCTACTTCATTAACATCGTAGGTCTTTTGAGTATGTGCAGATACAATTTTATCTCCTTTAGAAACCACTCTATTGAATAATGCTACATTAGCTATCACACCCCTATATTGATCAAATGTGGAGTCAAATACCAAAGCTCTCAGGGGGGTTTTGCAATGCACTTTACGAGGAGGTATTCTTTCAATGACTGCCTGGAGAATGCTTTCAACATTTGTTCCAAGTTTAGCAGCAATCTTAATACATTTATCACTTGGGATATCAAACACCTTTTCTATTTGTTTTTCAACCTTTGCAGGATCTGCATTCTTCAAATCTTGTTTATAACTGGAATTACTGATAGCTGGGCTTCAAAGGCAAGAAATAAGTTTGCTACAGTTTGTGCTTGAATACCCTCATTTGCATCAACCACAAGTAAAATGCCCTGACAAGCAGACAGTGACCTGGATACTTCATAACTAAAATCCACATGGCCCTGTTAGTTCCAAGAGCCTGTTAGCTAAAGTGCTTTTTCCATGATCCACATGTGCAATTATACTGAAATTTCTAATATTTTCAACAGGAAATCTAGACACGTCAAACTTTTCCTTGCGGTATGCATTGCCGTAGAGCCTGGCCAGAGCCCAGGGCTCCAAAGGAGCCCCGCGGGTCTGACCACGGCAGAGTAGAGGCAGCCACTGCACCAGCGGGACAATACATCTTGATTGCATGTTTGATCAATTTCAGATTGAAGAAGTTGTTGGTAGAATTCTTCTATTTTGTCTTCATTGGGTTTAGTGGTTGGTGCATAAATTTGAATAATAGTGGTATTAACTGGTCTTCCCTATTGTTGTTGTTAAGTGCCATCGAGTCAGTTCTGACCCATAGTGACCCTGTACAGGATTTCCAAGGCTGTAAATCTTTACAGAAGCAGAAAGCTTCATCTTTCTCCTGCGGAGCAGCTGGTAGTTTCAAACTGCTAACCTTGCGGTTCGCAGCCTGATTTGTAACCACTACACTACCAGAGCTCCTTCCCTGTAGGTGCATGGATATTATTCTATTACAGACAGAGTTGTACCTCGTGACTGATCTGGATATGTTCCTTTTGACAATGAATGCAATGCCATTCCTCTTCAATTTGTCATTCCTGGTCATATTTGAACTGGATGTTAGTGAAATATTTACCCTGTAGGAGTAGCCTCTAGTCCTAGTGTGACACTGTGGGTTAATGCACTGGACTGCAAAGTCGATTTGAACCACAAGGTTGGCAGTTCAAGCTCACCAGCCTCTTTAGATTTGTTTTGGTTTCCCCATTGAGGCCCAGGAATTTCAATAGATATTTCCTAGTCAGATTTAGTTTTTGTGGATAGTGTACATCCCTCAAATTTTAGTTCCATTCCACATTCTGTTAGTCAATGTCATGTTCCTCTGTCCATTGTTAAATGAATTATTAAAACATCATCTTTAAGCTGTTGGATCATATTGGGTAAACACTGGACTGCTAACCACAAGGTCAGAGGTTCAAACCCAACAGCTGCTTCTTGGGAATCCTATACATCGTCACTACAAGTAGGAACTAACTTGACAGCGGTTGGCCACAACAACAGTCTCTAAGCTAGGCAAAATTCTCTGCCATCTAGTTGATTCTGACTCATATCAACCTAGTATTGGGTTTCTGTGGCTGTAAATATTTATGAGAGCAGGAAGTCTCATCTTTTTCCTGTAAAGTAGAGTGCTTGATGTGTCTGAAGTGCTGACCTTGTGGTTAGCAGTCCAGTGTTTATCCCACAGTGCTACCAGGGCCTAACCAACAATTGTTTTTTTTTTTTTTTTTTACTAGAGGTATTGTTTCCTTAATAAAAGGTACAAATGAATGTTGAGGGCACCAACTGTATTTCCTGTTAACACTGTATTCCCATGCTGGTGCTATATTATTTCAACTTGGCAAGCAGAAGTTGATGTTTTCAACTCTGTCAAACTGAAAATTATGGTAGTAGGTTCTCAATCACCTTGTATTGCCATTCACAGGCAAAGAGTGCCTATCTTAAAATCACTTCTTTTTCCTCTTTGCTTACAAACTAGCCACATCTGGTATACTGTTGTTATTCTCCTTTACTTTTTCTTTTTTCTTGAAACCTCAAAAAGAAGTTATATATAAGTCAGTGCTTTGATGTATTCCTAATCATTAAACAATAATACAACATCTGTTAGAACATTGTCTATATTCCAAATTAAATCAGACAACAGTTTGTCTTAACAAGCGTCTCTAAAATGTCTAGGCAGGAATAGATGATCCCTTGCTTTTTGCTCCATTATTAAGCAATAATTCATTTAGAGGTACTTGCATCAGCCCAATTCTGTTTTCTGTTCACAATATGTATTGGTACTTGCTGATGGATTTGGAATCTTATTGATGATGTAATACCCCTGTATTAGAATTTCAAGTTCTTTGCAACCTTAATAACCATGCACATGGGGAAATTAAAAAAAAAAGAGAGAGAGAGACTAAAACAACAAGAAAGCTAGAGTGTGTTCCTACAAGTTATGCTATCACCAGAAGGATCATTTCTTATTTCTTGTAGTAATTTAGTATTTTAAGACAAATAACACAGGTTTTTTGCACTTTACCCTCCCCTCAAGTTATTTTCATAAGCCAACTAGGCTATTTGTTTATAGAAACATGTAAACATTATTAACATAGCATGTTTCTAAAGCTACCTTGTGGGAAGGGCACAGTTGACAAAAATGTATATAATGTGTTATTTGTGTAAAAATTCAGTAATACTGTATATGTTGTTGTATTATTGGTAGCAGGTAAGTCCGAACTATTATAATGGTAAAATTCTTGAATACAACCAGGTAATTTTGTTTTGTTTTGATGTTAGCACAATATATTAGGAGTATGAATTTTAGGAAATTTCCTCCTAAAGTGATTTTTGGAATTGAAAGGAGCTTTACAAGTCTAAATAGAACATTTGGGACAGCTATTGGCTAGAATTGCTTTATAAATACAAAGTGTCTCAAATACTCCATTTTTTATTATAGTGTTATGTTTAAATATTTTTCTTTACTTTTTGCAGATATGTGTGACTGCTACTTTAGTAAATAAAAGTGCTCATGACAAATCAAGTGTAATACATTAATGTGTAGAATTAAGATTGGCAAAGTTGTTTAAAAGTAGCTATAACTTTCTTTTCATTTCAACTTGCATAGACACTGTCTAATTGTATAAAATTTTAAATACCATTGAATGTATTTGAAGTATTTTGGAAGGTTTACTTTTTTTTCATAACTGACTTTAACTTAAAAGTTACATCTGATCTGTTTCGAGCATAAACTTTCCTTCATCGTGTCCTGTTCTAGTTTATCAATATTTTCTAGAAAATATATATGTTGGTGTATGGCAGCAAGAAAATCTGTTAAAACAGGTCTGATATAAGTACACTTAATTTCTTTCCTGTAGGATAGCACTGAACTGCTAACAGCAAGCCCAACAGTAATTCCTTGGAAACGCTATACAGGGATTCTGAGTCAGCACCAACTTATCACTTAGCAGGAGCACAATTTCTTTCCATACTGTGATGAATGCTTTAAAGTTCCCAAATTATATAGATAAACAATGGATTATATATTATACAAGGAGTCTTTGAAAAGTTGGTGGAAAAATTCCATTATCATTCAAATCTACCTTTTCATGAACTTGTTGAAGCTGCCTCATTCTTAGGAAGGGTATCTCCATACTCTGTTCAGTAGGTATGCTCAAGATCTCTGTATAATTTTATGAAATTTGATACATTAATGTTGTGAAAACTTCAGGGTTTTGTGAATTATTTTCCTACTAGCTTAGGTTAGACTATTCAAAAACCAGGTGTGTACTGTTCAGTTACACAATTATATACTTGAAAATCAAATGGAGGAAATGAAACCATAAAAACTGCATAGACAGTTATGCCAAATGCATTCTCGGTGTGCATCATTACATACTTCAGACACAAAATCAACCTCCTTCCTGTAAAGAGTTGAAAGGGAAATCAGAGCATACATCACACTGACACTTGGTAAAAAATTACAGAGAAATAACAATCATTTGAACAGTCGTCTACAAGAATGAAGACACCTCCAGCATACCTGCAAGGTCGCAGCCAAAAGACATTTGAACTCGACTTGATCTAAATCAGGAAAGCTCCTGTCATATTTTTGTATTCATTTGATTTTGTATCTTGAAGTGATATAAGAAGCTTTCCATCCATAGAACTCTACTACCAATATTTCTAAAAAAAGGTGAGACACAGAAATTGAGCATAACTCTTTTGTTTCTCCTCTTAATATCTCCATTTAGTAATTTTTATTTGTAATCCATTGAAAGGGTAGATTTTGACTTTGATACACTAAGCTGCCACATATGATCATAACAGTAAGAAAGCATTCCAAATAACATTGAGAAATTTATTTCTTTAATCATATTAGTTAAGCTTTGTTTTTATATGACTCTTGAGAACAGCTGAAAAATCAGGAAGCTTTCCTAGGATTATGCAACAGACCTTCAGGGGAAAACTGCTGAGCCTACTATCAGAAACTAAAGGCTCCTCAGATGTCTCCTCTAATAAACTATAAGTATTAGATATTTCTTTTATGTTTATATTATTTATAGTTCCTTTCCTAGGGTTTAGTGCAATTTCAGACCCATAGAAAACAGTTAATAAATGAATCATTCTCCCTTGTCATTCCACATTGTTATATAAAGTTGTATAAAGAATTAGTAAGAATTCTGGGGAAAACAGCAATCTAGTGTTCTGGAAATACAGAAAGCTATATAAATGAAAATATTGAGAAGCAGACAAACATACTTCCAGAAATCCATTCAAGAATGGTTTTAAGTGTAATGAACAGTTCACATTCCTGGGTTAAAAAAATGAAACAAAATGTGCTTTAAAAAGAGCATGAATAAGGATCTATTCAGCAGAAAGGAATTATCCTGTAATTCTTTTAGTCTTCAAAAGGCATCCAACAATTTCCACTCCTTTTTAAAGAGAAATATAGAAGCAATGAGGTTATGGTTACTTAACTACCAACTTGCCCTAAAACATCTAAATCCAAGAAGGCTTAAGAACCAGGTAAATGTTTTGGAAAAGCTTTTTAAGCTCAGGTTTCTTACATAAGCTAAGAACCCACCTGTCTACTAGGAGAATTTTCCAGAGCTTCCACTGAAGTTTAAATGTTTGAGGTAGACAAAGTCTGCTCAGTGTATTTTTCACTTTAGCATAGTCTAGAGGAAAGGTACTTCTCTACCACAAAAATTCTTGTTTTTAAGGTCATATTTTAACATAGGAAGTGAACAGTGCTCGTTATATTTAGTATGATTCATTTAGATAGGATCTTTCCATTGAATACAGGTGGTAAACTTATCTCACATGGTTATTATATAACAGCCTGCAATTGCAAGCCCTGAAAAGTAACATCTAATGGCATCATTAAAATGATTGTAAATATGCCTCTTGTGGCAGATGTGAGCATTCTTTCTGTTGATATACATTCAAATTGTTTGGTAAGATCAAACAAATATAGTTTTAATATGTCAAGCATGTCTACATTCTAACAGGTTCTGTTTTTAAAGAGATCTGTTTCTTTACAAGTCAGGACAGCCATAAAAGATCCAGACTTTAGATCAGATTCAAAGTCAAAACTCTTTTTCTGATTAGAGAAAAATTCTCTGTATCTGTGTTGTTTAGTCAATAATTTCAAACAAGAAAATATTAAGCAGAATATAACATGGAGCTATCAATAATTTTTCATAGAATATTGCAGTTACCAAAATTTATTGGCGGAGGCATTATTAGCATCTACTTATTAACTACAACTACTCTTTTGTCCAAGATACAATTAAAAACTTTGTTCATTAAATTTCATCTGTACTTATTCTAACTTTTTTACCTCTCTATTATCATACTCATTTCACTAATAGTTGATTTGGAATGCTGTCTCATCATGTGTTCAAATTTTCAGGCCTTTTAAGATTAATTCTAGAGAAGCCAGTTCAATTTGAAATTCTGAAGCAAAAACTTGGCATTTTTTTGCCGAACAACAGAAGAAATACATTTCTCTGTCATGGGTTCATGTTCTCATTATAGTAGCAGAAAATTGTGGATAGCATATCTATATTTTCTGTCTGTGCAAAACAAACAAACAAAAACAAAATGGATACGGAGACTGATATCTGACTTCCTCTGACTTTATCAAATATAACGAGGGGTATCACCATCAGTATCAGCCCAAAACCAATCCTAACAAACTGAGATCAGACATTCTCCACCAAGAGGAAGACCCCCAACGAGATGGATTGGCCAAGTGGCAGCATTGATGGACTCAAGTGTGGTAACAGTAGTGAGGTTGACCTAGGATTGGGCAGTGTTTCGTTCTGCTGTGCCTAAGGTCGCTATGGGTCGGTACCAACTCCATGGCACCTAACAACAACAACAACAACAGCAATGTTCTCTAACAATTCTGACACCAGCCATCCTTCCAACAGCATTCTCCGCTTCTTAGCTGGGTTAGATAATTCTTAGAGAGCATTCATATTTAGTTGTAAGGTTTATTAGGGAAGTTACAGGTTAAAATGCAGTATCATAAACGCTCAGGATATTATTCTTTGGTTAGAGCAGCCTCTTCCCAGGCATGCCCAAAGGCAGGCCTCTCTCTGGGACTCCAACTCCTCAGCCTAGAGGTCCCTTGGCATTTACTCTGCTCAGGCAACATTACAAAGGTCTTTTAGTACTACTGATAAATGCCAAAGGACAATCCTTTTTTTTTTTTTTTTTATAAGATTCAGGCCAAAGATAGTCTTCTCTAGCCCCATAGGTCAGTAAACCTAGCTCCTTAGTTAAGACCTCACTCCACAAGTGAGCCTTCTTGCAAGGGACTTTGCTTATTTATTCCTTGGTCCAGAAAGCCCACTGCTCTATCTCATTCTTTGGTTCTTGGTTTTGATACACTTCAGCCACTCCATTAATGGCACAGCTGTATTTGGGATCTAGGAGTTTCCACACAGAGGGATCTCAGAGTTCAAAGGTTGCACTAAACTCCTGGATCTTCTCTGATGTTAGTGAGAGCACTACTCTGGAGAGCAAGTTTCAGAGTCTCTCTCACTCTCTTTTTTTTAACTTTTATTATGAATTATGTTATAGTTTACATGGGAGAACATTAGCTTTACATTCATCCTATCATATATCGTTACATTGCCATGGTTACAGTCCCCTCCATGCATCACCAACCAACAAAATGGTATACCCCTCAAGGCTGCCTCTTGGTCATCAGCAAACAGCCCCTCTTCCTCTCTGGGTCTAGAGTTCCCAGCAGCTCCATCTCTCCACATCATCGTCTCTGCCTCCATCTCTGGTGCCAGTTTCTCTGGGTAGGGTCCCGCACTCTGCTCTTCTCCCTTGATGGTCCTAGGGGCCTCCGCTCCTGGCCTGCAAAGTCAACCAATCCCCTCCTTTTGCTATAAAACATCTACCTTTACATTTCCAACCCTCACAGTCAGTCCTGATAGTAATTTTTCACTATTGTACCACATGAGTGCTATCCCCATCTCCTTTCATCTGCCTTGCCCGGACAGATTGGATACTACTCAGTGGAGAATCTACCTTCTTCCGTGCCTCTGGATCTAGGCTCTGTCTTGAAAGCTTGTAAGTCAGTCACTTCTTGTCTTTGTAGACTCCCGCCTCCATTTTGGGTAGCTAATGTCCAAGTTGCCCATCCCTGTCTACCCTGTGAATCAAGGGGGTGAGAAAGATTTGTTCCCTCTTTTGATGTGCTACTGCATCCATAGGGATAGGTCAAGTTCATCTAATTGTATCAGATTTCTCTTTTTTTCCTCTTCTTTCTTCTAGTTGTGCTCTGATCATCCAGCATTTGATGCCAGATCAAGTGGGTATTATGTTCAAGTTTGGGTGTTCTTGTTCAAATGCCCTCTCTTCTTATCAACTGGATACTTCACTCTATACTCTAGTCCTCTGTTGTTATGTCACTGACTCTGGGCCCAGGAATCCCCAGGTCTTGCCAAACTACTGGCCAACTAGGTCTCCACCCTGGTTCACAGGACTGTTTTGAATGTGGTTGGATTTAGCTCATAGATGCATTGCTGTTTTTCCCTCACTTCCCTTTATCGGTGACCAACTTGGTCACCAGTCAAAGCACGTGTCTGCTTGTGTATTCCCATTGAGTCTTAGTCTTGGAAGGGGGTCTGCTTTGAGAGGACCCAACCGCTTGCCTTGATGTTTCCTGCACGAGCAACTTGCTTGTTGTTGTAGTAGTCAGTCAGACTGCCGTTACTGTTTTGTATTTTTCCTGTCAGTCTTTCTTTCAAGAAGAATCTTCTGTTCTTCTAGCCACTCCAGGTTGGTCTGTTTGTCCTATCCAGTGGAAATATCCCCCCTCAGAAGATTCTGGATGGGGTTCAGGATCCACCTATGGTCTTACGTAATGCAGAAGCTCTGCAGGAAGCTTCCTTGACTGGGCACGTTGTAGCCCCATTTTAGGTATTCCAATAAGTTATTGGCAGAAGACGGACTTACAAGCTTTCTATGGTTATATTTCTGGCTATTCTTTTCTCTCCGCCCCC
>NW_006408528.1:25199891-25201357 GCF_000296735.1 Chrysochloris asiatica
AATACAAGGGTCAGTTATTGTTTATTTTTAAGATATCTATGATAGATTATTTCCTGGATAATCAGCAATGAAATTGACAAAAAAAAAAAAAAAAAGACAACCTATTTTCTTTCTCTTAATATGTTGACTATTTGTCCTTATCCTTCTTGTGTCTCGGTTACATATGGTTTCCTAAAGTCTAGCAATAATATTTATAAGACAGATGACAGGGGAGGTACTTATGTCAACCAGCTCTCTTCTTGTGCCTATTTCTTATTAGCAAGCTATCTTTTCTACAAGTTTAAAAAAAAAATGTTTTGGATCGTTTTGACCAGAATTGAAACATGTGGCTATTTTTGACTTCAAGAGAGGCTCATGAAGTGGAAATTTATAAGCTGGAAAGAAACTTGGGATTTATTGTGGAAATTCACCTAATAAATATATCTGCTAGAGTCCCATCATGGACTACTCAACATCTGTACTCATCTATATAGAAGGCACTGAACTTTCTACATGATGTTGTTGTTAAGTACTATAGCGTCAGTTCTGAAAAATAGAGACCCTGTATAGAGTTTCCAAGGAGCAACTGTCGAGCTTGAACTGCCAACCTTGTTGTTCAAACTGACTTTGCAGTCCAGCACATTAACCTACAGCGCCACACCTGAAATCCTTTCACATGTTGGTGGTATTCTTAAGTGCCATCGAGTCAAATCTGACCCACAGCAACCCTGTATAGGATTTCCAAGTAATGGCAGGTGAGCTTGAACAGCTGACCTTGCAATTCAAAGGGCTTTGCACTCAGGTGCATTAACCCACAGAGCCACATCAGGACTCTATATGTTTTGTTGTTGTTGTTAGGTGCCATCGAATTGGTACCAACTCATTGCGACCTTATGCACAACAGAACAAAAAACTGCCCATCCTGGGCCAACCTCACAATTGTTGCCACGCTTGAGACTATTTATGCTGCCACTTGGCTAATCCATCTTGCTGGGGGGTCTTTCTCTTTTAATCTGACCCTCCACCTTAACAAACATGATATCCTTCTCTAGCAACTTGTCCCTCCTGACAATATGTCCGAAGTATGAGAAACGAAGCTTAGCCATATGGACCTCCAAGGAGCACTCTGGCAGCACTTCCTCCAACCCAGATCTATTTGTTCTTTTGGCAACCCAAGGCTATTTCAATATTCTGTTCCAACACCATAACTTAAAAGTATCAATTCTTCTATGTTCTTCCTTATTCACTGCCCAGCTTTTACATGCATATGAGGTTATTGAAAATACCATGGCTTGGGTCAGGCACACCTTAGTCCTCAAGCTGACAACTTTGCTCTTCAACACTTTAAAAAGCTCCTGTGCAGCAGATTTGCCTAATGCAATATGTCGTTTGATTTCTTGACTGCTTCTTCTGTGAGTGTTGATAATTGTTCCAAGAAGAATTAAGTCTTTGACAACTTCAATCATTTCTCCGTTGATAAGAATGTT
>NW_006408528.1:25203636-25214402 GCF_000296735.1 Chrysochloris asiatica
CATGCTGGGTAAGGTGGAGGGTCAGAGAAAAAGAGGAAGACCCCCAACAAGATGGATCAGCCAGGTAGCATCATTGATGGTGTCAAGTGTGGCAGTGGTAGTGAGGCTGGCCCAGGATCGGACATTGTTTCGTTCTGCTGTGCATGGGGTCCCTATGGGTTGGTTCCGACTCAATGGCACCTGACAACAACAACAACAAGACTTCCAGCAAAATAGTGAATAAGAGTGGTGACAAAGAGCATTCTTGTCTGGTTCCTGTTCGCATAGGGAAGGCTTTCAGTTTCTATCCATTGAGAGTAATATAGGCTGTTAGTTTTGTATCTATGCCCCTAACTATGTTGATGAATTTCCCTTCAATTCCTACTTTGTTGAAGGTTTTTATCAGGAATGGATGTTGGATTTTGTCAAATGACTTTTCTGCACCCTCTGTTTAATGCAGTCTATTTTATCCTGTAGTCTACCTGACCTTCTCACCATCTGGATTTCTGTTCTTACCTGTTTACCTTCTTTTGCATTATAATTGTTTTAATCATAGACTGACCTCCCAGATTCTCTGAGTTTGTTCTTACAGTTTTGTTCTGTTCTCGACTCTTCCATCTGTTGATTTAGTATTTGGGAGGTGCTGTCACGTGTGCCAATCTCTGGTCATCTTCTGTTCTTTTTGGTTCTCAGGTCACATAACTCCCTTTAGGATGCTTTATAGCACAGGGTTGGCTTTGGCAAAATCCCTTAACTTCTGTTTATCCTGAAATGTTGTATTTGATTGATAGCTTTGCTGGATAAAGGATTCTTGGTTGGCAGTTTTGTTTTGTTTTTCTTTCAGGGTTTTATATATGTCTCTCCATTGCCTTCTTACCTGCGTGGTTTCTGCAGAGAGATCTGAGCTTAATCTGACTTGCTTGCCTTTTTATGTCACATTTCTCTTTTCCCTAGCTGCTTTCAAGAGTGTCTCCTTTTCTTTGATTTTGGTGAGCTTAATTATGATATGTCTCAGTGATTTTCTTTTGGGGTCTATCCTTCCTGGGATTTGTTGAGCTTCTTAGATGTTTATCTTTTAACTTTTCAGGATGTTAGAGAAATTTATTAATATTTATTAAATAGATGTTTGGTTGTTAACAAAAGTTATATTATTTAATACCTCTTTTGGACAAAAATAATGGAGTTTAAAAACAAGAATAATAATAACCATTTGTATTCTAATTATTAAAAATATTCTTTCTTACTTTTTTTTTCCATTTAAGATAGTTACAGAGATTCACATTTTAAAATGTATAAATGTATAACAGTATCATCCCATTAGATACTCTGTGGTAGACAGATGAGGCTGTCTGCTTTCATAAATGTTGACAGTTTTAGAAACCCTATGGGGCATTTCTACTATGTAGCTTCAAAAAATTCATAAGAAAATGGAATGATAAGATAATGGAATTTTTACATGAACTTTTTGAGGCTTTCTTGGTCTCTATCCTATCATGCCAATGAGTTGGAATGAGTGTGTTCAGACCAGTAGCCTTTACGTTAGTGGTCAGTTGCAAACCTTGTCCATCACTCAGGACCTACAAAATATCATAAAGAAGGAGGCTCTATAACAGACATTTTCTTTTCCTCACAGTTCAAGAGAATACAGATTTCCATCTGGGTATGTCCATGCTGACTCTTCCTAGAGTTTTGTAGGAAGGGACTATTCCATACTTCTCTCAGTTTCTGAGAGTTGCCTGCAGTCTTTGGTGCTCCTTTGTTGAATATAGATGCATGTGTCTCCAGAGTCACATGGTGTCTGTTTTTTCCATGTGGCTGCTCCTGTGTCTGTCCTCATTTTTTATAAGACATAAACACAAGGGATTAGCACCTACCTTAACTGGAGTTCTGGTGAGGCTTTGTAGGATAAGCATTGAACTGCTGACTAGTTGTTGGCTATTCAAACCCACCAGTTGCTCCTTGGAAACCCTATACAGGGTCATTATGAGTTGGAACCAACTCAGAGCTATTCAACAACATCTCTACAAAGATTTATGGAAAATTCGGTTTCTTATACCTCTTCTAGCAGATAGTGATACCCACCAAATATTCCACTTTCTCCCATGTAAACCAGGTACTCTTATAATTAGATGGAACCACATGACTATCTTGAAGACAAAGTATGAGAGGAAATGGGCTAAATTACTGAAGTCTCAGCCACCATTCTTCAGTTATTCTTTTTCACTGTATTGTGTAGTCACAATATCAAACCAGCTTGAAATGTTGAATTACTGCAAGGAGAATGATAACATTAAAATTTTTCCCCAAAAGCAATAGATTTTGAATGAACCAGACAGAAACCCCTGTGTTATTGAACACTGACATGTGGACACTGTTTGTATAACATAATCTAGCCTGTTTTGGCTATTGTAGAAATTTGTACCAGAAGTGGGATGCTATTTTCAAAACTAAAAGCTAATATATTTGACATTAAATTAGTGATCCAATGGTGTGTGAACAGAAACAGAAAAGCTAGAAAGATGAATTTCATTCGATAACAAAATATCTCATAGAAGTATTTCCTGGAGAAATATGAGCAGCAAATACTGTACCGGACAAATTTATGACTCTGATATGAATGTACCATGTTGATTTGTATGTATCACTGCAGGTGATTTTGACAAGGTGCTTTAAGAAGGAAATGAGATCAGAATAGAATTAGCTAGTTTGCAAGCATAAGTGATAAACTTAAATGACTCTAAACCCTTGAATTCTTTAAAGGCAGGAGGCTGGCTGGGATAGTTCTTCAGATTCCAAGTAAAAATATTCCAACAAATACAATACTGATCAGTACAAGAAGTATAATGATAAATGATAGAACCAGGAGGCACAGAAAAATTGGGAGCTCCCAGAAAGCAGAATCACAGTGGAGCATCATTTCCATTTCTAAAGTTGTTGTCAAGTGCCATTGAGTTGGTTCCAGTTCATAGTGACTTTCTTTAGGATTTTTGAGGAGCAGCTGATGGGTTTGAACTGCTGACAAGTGGTTCACAGTCCAGTGCTGATCCTACAGAACCACACCAAATTGTTGTTAAGTGCCATCAAGTTGGTTCCAATACTGTATAGGGTCTCCAAGGAGCAACTGGTGATCTTGAACCACCAATAACTATGCAGTACAGCACATTAACCCACAGCACTACACCAGGACTCCACCACACCAACAGGAACCCTCATGATGCCTGCAGAATGTCTATAGGCCACTGACTGTCTATTGTGTGTTTTCTGTTCTTCTGCTTTTACAATGATATCTGTTCTGTTTCTATTCTCCTATTTTTGTTGAGCATTCATGTATGTGTATTTATTAACATCCATGTGTGTATTTACTAACTTGTCATTTTGAATCAAAAGTAGTGACATCTAAAATTGATAATGGAGTCTCCTATATTTCATACAAAGATCTGAGTAACTTGGACATAGAGTCTGGATTGATCTTTTGAATTTTCTCACATGGGAAACAGTTGATTACATCTCTTTGCAGATAAAGAAGAAAATAGATATTTGGTGATATTCATGAAATGTTTTATTTACTCCTCTATAATTTCTTGCTCCAGAACTTAGGTGTCATCAAGTGATTAGTCTTGATGTTTGAGTCCTCAATCATTCTTTTCCTAACTTGACAACAGAGAAAGCTATGCTTTGAGATGTTATACTTACAATATAAAAGCAAGCTGGATCTTTGACTATATGTTAGAATATACTGTGATTTTTTAAAACTTGAGGTAGCATTAGTTACATTTGTTGTTTTTGTTATTGAATTAGTACCAACTCATAGTGAACCTATGCACAACAGAACAAAATTCTGCATGATATTGGGCCAACCTAACAATTGTTGCCATAATTGAGTGCATTGATGTTGCCACTTTGCCAATCCATCTCGCTAGAGGTCTTCCTCTTTTTCTCTGACCCTCCACCTTAGCAAACATGATATCCTTCTCCAGTGACTGGTCCCTCCTGACAATATGTCTAAAGTATGAGAGACAAAGTTTGCCATCCTGGCCTTCAAGGAGCACACTGGCTGCACTTCTTCCCAACACAGATCTGTTTTGTCTTTTGGCAGCCCATAACACTTTCAATTTTCTCCTCTAACACCATAACTCAAAAGAATCAATTTTTCTATGGTGTTCCTTATTCACTATCCAGCTTTCACATGCATATGAGGTTACTGAAATTACCATGGCTTGGGTCAGGAGCATCATAGTCCTTAAGCTTACATCTTTGCTCTTGAACATTTTAAAAAGTTCTTGTGCAACACATTTGCCTAAAGCAATATGTTGCTTGATTTCTTGACTGCTTCTTTCATGAGTGTTGATGGTTGATCCAAGAATAATGAAGTCCTTGACAACTTCAATCCTTTTTCTGTTGATAAGAATAATGTTTATTGGTCTAATGGTGAGGGTATTTGTTTTCTTTACATTGAGATGTAATCCATACTGAAAGCTGTGGTCTTTGATCTTCATCAGAAAGTGTTTTAAGTCCTATTCACTTTCAGCAAGCAAGGTTGTATCATCTGCGTATCATAGGTTGTTAATGAGTCTTCCTCCAGTCCAGATGCCACATTTACTTCATATAACCCAGCTTTTTTGGACTATTTGCTCAGCATACAGACTGAATAAGTATGGTAAAAGAATACAACCCTGTCGCATACATTTCTTAATTTTAAACCATTCAGTGTTCCTATGTTCTGTTCGAACAACTGCCTCTTGGTTCATGTACAGAATTCTCTTGAGCATAATTAAGTGTTCCCAAATACTCATACTTTGCAATGTTGTCCATAGCTTGTTATGACCCACATAATCAAAAGCCTTTGCATAGTCAATAAAGCACTGGTAAACACCTTTCTGATATTCTCTGCATTCAGCCAAGATCCATTGGACATCAGCAATGATATCCCTTGTTCCATGGCCTCTTCTGAATCCGGCTTGAACCTCTGGAAGTTCTCTGCTAATGTATGCTTGCAGCTGTTTCTGTATTACCTTTAGTAAATCTTTACTCACATGGGATATCAAAGATATCGTCCAATGATTTCCACATTCCATTGGGTCACCTCTCTTTGGAATGGACACAAATACGGATCTCTTCCAATCAGTTGGCCAGATAGTTGTCATCCAAATTTCTTAGCATAGATGAGTGAGTATTTCCAGTGCCATCTCACTTTCTTGAAAGATTTCAATTTGTATTCCATGAATTTCTGGTGCCTTGTTCTTTGCCAATTCTTTCAATATACCTTGGACTTCTTCCTTCACTCTCATTGGCTTTTGATTATATGCTACCTCTTGAAATCAATCATTTCCTTTTGGTACAGTGACTGCGTATTCCTTCCATCTTCTCTTGATGCTTTCTGCATTATTCAATGATTTGCCCAGGGAATCATTCAATAGGTAAACTCGAGGTTTGAATTTTTTCTTCAATGTCTCCAGCTTGAGAAATGGTGAGCATGTTCTTCCTTTTTGGTTTTCTAATTCCAGATAATTGCATACTTTGTAGTAATATTTGACTTTATCTTTTTAAGCTGACCTTTTAAATTTTCTGTACAGCTCTTGTACCACCTCATTTCTTCCATTTGCTTTAGCATCTCTATGCAGGAGAGCAAGTTTCAGTGTCTCTTCTGAAATCCATTTTGATCTTTTTTCTTTCTTTCTTTTCTTCTTAATGACTTTTTGCTTTCTTCATGTATGATGTTCTTGATGTCATCTCACAACTCTTCTGGTCTTTGGCCTTTATTGTTTAATGTATCAAATCTGTTCTTCAGATGATCTCTAAATTCAGGTGGGATATATTCAAGGTCACATTTTGGCTCTTGAGAACTTGTTTTCATTTTTTTCAGTTTCTGTTTGAATTTGCATATGAGCAATTGATGGTCTGTTCCACAATCTGCTCCTGGCCTTGTTTTGGCTGATGACATGGGTGTTTTCCACCATTTCTTTCTACAGATGTAGTCAATTTAATTTCTGTGTATTCCATCTGGTGAAGTTCATATGTATAATCATGTCTTATACTGTTTAAGGAAGATATTTGAAATCAACAAGTCATTGGTTTTGCAGAAATTTATCATGCTATCTCCAGCATCATTTCTATCACCAAGGTCATATTTTCCAGCTACTAATCCTTTCTCTTTTTTCCAACCTTTGCAGTACAATCACCAGTAATGATCAAAGCATCTTGATTGCTTGTTTGATCACTTTCAGATTGAAGAATTTGGTAGAATTCTTCTATGTCATCCTCACTGGCTTTAGTGGTTGGTGTGTAAATTTTAATAATAGTGATATTACTTGGTCTTTCTTGCAGGCACATGGATATATTCCTATCACAGACAGCATTGTACTTCATGAACGATCTTGATATGTTCTTTTTGACGATGAATGCAAAACCATTCCTCTTTAATTTGCCATTCCTGGTATAGTAAACTATGTGGTTTTAAGAATCAAAGTGGTCAATTCCAGTCCATTTCAGCTCACTAATATCTATGATATCAATGTTTATGTGTTCCATTTCATTTTCAACAATTTCTAATTTTTCTAAATTCATACTTTGTACATTCTATTTTCTGATTATCAATGGATGTTTACAACTGTTTCTCTTCTTTTTGAGTTGTGTCCCATCAGCAAATGAAGGTTTAGGGTTTACTCCATGGGCTTTACTCCATTTGCATCATCACGGTCAACTCTCCTTTGAGGAGGCAGCTGTTCCCCAGTCGTATTTTGAGTGTCTTCCAAATGAGCTCTCAAAATGAGGGCCTCAATTTCCAGCACTATATCTGACAGTGTTTATCTGCTCTTCGTAAGGTTTTCAGTGACTAAATATTTGGAAGTAATTTGTCTCTTCTTCTTCCTAGTCTCTGTTTGTCTGGACGCTCATCTGAAACCTGTCCATTTAAGAATATGTAAATACATAATATCATCGCTACGAAGATTTAGGGAAAATGGGACAATTTTTCAATTATTGTGTTCCTCTCATTATTCCCATATTCTATTGGTGTCTGTTCTGTTTCTGTTGTACTTTTTAAATAGTCTATGCACATATATGTGTACATATGCATGTACAGAAGATAATTACCTTGGAAATCCATTGCCGTGATCTTGTGGCAATGAAAAGTAAGTCTTTGTTAGACTAGATCACTGAGATATTTCTAACTGACACATAACCTAGTCTTTCTTTAGTAACACTCCACTATTACCACATTTAATGTAAATTATTGACAGACAATGGTGTTTTCTATTTTAAGACTCAAAATTATTTGACAGTTTAACAAGTCTATATTTCTTTTTTTAAATTCTTTCATATAACAATCATTATGAAATCAATCTCTGTTTTACTCTTCTGAAGTTGCAATACTAGAGTTGTGTTCTATATATGTGGTCTGTAATACAGAAGTCTAAACAAATTTTAGCACATAACAACAAAAATCACAGGTAATATGAGAGCTAGAGATAACAATTATTTTTAATTTCTTAATGTCATAGAAAGGTGATCTGTGCCCTAAAATAAATGGAACAAGGCATCAATGAGTTATTTAAAGGACTCATTAACTTTCATATGACCCTATTTGTAATTGAGACAGTTGTGTCCTAGAAGTCCCCTCCAAGAAATGATTAATGAGGTTTCCAAGCATTCTAAATTGACTAACATGGAAGGGAGTGAACCTGTCCTTTAGCCAAACCTCTGTGAGTCCTAGGAAAAGGGAGACTAATTTCTTAAACAAATCTTAATAGTGTCTACACTAAGCATTTATAAATGTAATTACTTTTCTTAAAGTTTGAAGAGGTCAGTATGCTAAGTCAGTAAGGAGGTGATTTTATCAAATTATTCTCTCTAAACTGATTCATTTTAAAGCAGTTTAGATGCAGAAATCTTGTAACCTCACTCATATTTCTGAGATTATTAATAGTTGTGTATAATATTATGAAAGGTTTATCGAACTCTTTTTCACTGTTGTCAATGATTTCATTTTGCTTGATCCACAGTACACTCCAGTCGAATAGCAGTCAGGTTGTATTGTATTGGGCATTTAACACTTTAAAGATTAAAGTGTTAAAACAAAGACTTTAATTTGAAGACTAAAGTATGCCTGACCCATGCTATTTCAGTTGCCGAATAGTCTTTCAAAAGCTGGAAAATGAATAAGGAAGGAAGACAAGAAAAATCAATGCCTTTGAATTATATGTTTGTTTGTGTTTTTTTTAACCTATTCTATGGCACTTAAGGAGCTCTGGTAGCATAGTGGTTATGAATCAGTGGTTATGAACCGCAAGGTCAGCAGTTCAAAACTACCAGCTGCTCCGCAGGAGAAAGATGAGGCTTTCTGCTCCCATAAATATTTACAGCCTGGGAAACCCTATATAGGATTGCTATGAATCGGAACCGACTCCATGGCACTTAACAACAACAACATGGCACTTAAGGAGTCCTGGTGTGATGCTGTGGGCTAATGCATCAGACTGTAAAGTTGTTTGAACTGCTAGGTTGGTGGTTCAAGTTTACCAACTGCTCCTTGGAAACCCTACATAACATCACTATGGGTCGGGATCTACTCGATGGACACTTAACAACAACAGTGGCACTTTACAACAACCCTCCATCTTTTGATGTATTTGTTTTCATATACTAAAAAGCAAACTGAAACCCATAGATTCTGTCTTATAGAGTCACTATGATTCTGACTATAGGACAGAAGAGAAATTCCTTATCTAGTGGCATTGTGGGTTAATGTGCTGGACTGCAAAGTCACCATTTCGAGCTCACCAGCCACTCCTTCAAAAACCTATGCAGGGTCACTATGGGTTGGAACTGACTTGACGGCATTTAACAACAACAACAACAACATAGTTTCCCTATACCTCAGACATGTTATCAGGAGGGACCAGTCCCTGGAGAAGGAGATCATGCTTGGTAAAGTAGAGGGTCAGCAAAAAAGAGGAAGACCCTCAATGAGTTGGATTAACACCGTGGCAACAACAGTGGACTCAAACATAACAATTGGGAGTGTGGTGAAGCACTGGGCTGAGTTTCATTCTGTTGTGCATATAGTCTCTGTCAGTGGTAACTAAGTGGACACCACCCAACAACAGCACAATAGAGTTTTCCCAGATAAGGTCACTATGAATCAGAATTGACTCGGCTTTGGTTTTCTGGATAGTTTCCAAGCTTATCCATCCTTCAAAGCTGACTGCCACATCTTTCTACTGTGGACGGGCTGAGGGTTTCTAACCACTGTTTGGATAGCAGCTAAGTGCTTAACTACTTTGCCATCAGTGCTTTTTTATTTCAAGAAATAATTTATTGTGTGTGTGTGTGTGTGTGTGTTTTTTTTATTCAGCATATTCTTATGCTAATAATTTAGGATGGATTCATTTTAAAAGTATATAAAGTGCTTAGAAGTTTTTCTAGGAAATGATTCTAGTTAGCTTTTTATCCATTTCTGTAACAAGAAGGGGGGAAAATGAGTTTTCTATGTCTTGCACTCAAGGATGTATTTTAAACATAGAAAATTAGCCTTTACAGTATGAAATTTTTGTATACTTTTAAAGAAAATCACCTTAATACCAAACAATATTTGAAAAGGTAAAATCACCACTCACTCACCCTTCTAAGATTTGTTCTTATATATTTGACTGTTTATATCACACACACACAAACATACACACGTCTCAAGTCCTTCATCAGTAAAACAGGGATCATAAGAATACAGAGCTGTATTGTTTGTTGTTAAGTGCTGTTGAGTCGGTTACCACCATAGTGACCCTGTAGGCTTTGCAAGGAACGACTGGTTCGTTTGAGTCACCGACCTTATGGTTCAAACCAACTTTGCAGTCCAGCGCATTAACCCACAGCACTACACCAGGACCTTAAAATATGTGTTTGAATTAAACATAGCATGTAAATTTTGAAGAGATAAGATTTTATTAACATTTTTCTAATATTCTGAATGAAAGTAGCATTTCTTTAAATTGACATAACCTTAGCTACCACACAGACTTCATCCTTGACCTCCTAATTTCATCTCCCTAATTCTTGTTCTTTTAGCAGAAATACCTGTGTTATATTCCTAAAATATTCATTAAGGCTTGACATTTTCTTATTTTTGACAGGTTACTCTGTCCAGGCAAAATTATTTAAATGCCTAACATTTAAGAGCCTTTATAAAGTATCCTCCAAATATCCCAACAATTGTGTTTGCTGCTGAGCTTCTGACTAAATTGCAAATACATCACAGGTATAATTTATGTTTATCTTTCTTTTGAGTCTTCCATTTTACCAGTGCACCTGGAACAATGTATTACTGATCGAAAATCATTTGGGCTTGATAAAAATAGATCACTGAAATTGAGTAAACTTTCAACAAAATTGATTGACAAACTCTCCCCAAGAGTGGACTCAAACCCTATCAAAGACCCTGGAGATGGCACAAGACCATTCTGTTACACATACGCCTGCCTGAAGCGGAGTAACTTAACTACAACATTAATCATTTAATTATTTTCTTTGATTTCAGTGTAGTATCTTTTCATTTTTGTTTACTATGCCATCTTTATGATATTTTGTGATAAATTAAATAAGTAAAAGAATGGTTTCTCAAATTGTCATGCCAAAATTTCCTAAGTCTAATATGATTTAATATTCTATGGTGGTGGTGGTGGGTATGTGTCAAGGAGTCAGTTCCGACTCATAGCGACCCTGTACAGGGTTTCTGAGGCTGTAAATCTTTATGGGAGCAGAAAGCCTCATCTTTCTCCCACGGAACAGCTGGTAGT
>NW_006408528.1:25214502-25215985 GCF_000296735.1 Chrysochloris asiatica
ATAGTATTTTCCCCCTTTTGCCCATTCCAATTATGTCTCAAACCATGTATTTCAGAGCCCTGTTGTTCCAAGGTTGTGCATACATCATTATTTACCTCTGTCCCACTTAACCCATGCAAACTTGCCAAATTGTTTTCCCATCTGCCTTGTTCTTCCATTCCCCTCCCTCCTGTTGTGTATTGCCCCCTCTCCAACATCCAAACTATCCTGTGTCTATTTCCTACCCTGTGCTCCACCTTCCCCTCCTGCCCCTCACTCCATCGCCCACATCCCGGTAGCCAGCAAAGTATCACACACACACACCCTTTAGTATGGGCTCTTTTTCTTAATCTTTTACAGTAGTGGTCCTGTGCAATATTTCTCCTTTTGTTACTAACTAATTTCACTCAACATAATGCCCTCAAGTTTCATCCATGTTATGTATAGCTTATAGCTTCCTTGTACTTCTTCAATGTGGCATTATATTCCATTGTGTGTATGTATCATAGTTTGTTTATCCATTCTTCAGTTGATGGGCACTTAGGCTGTCTTCATCTTTTTGCTCTTGTAAACAGTACTGCTATGAACATTGGTGTTCATATATCTTCTTGTGTTACGGCTCATATTTCTTGTGGGTAAATACCAAGTAGAAGAATTGCAGGATCATAAGGTATTTCTATCTCCAACCTTCTGAGGAAGTGCCATATTGCTTTCCAGAGAGGTTGGACCATTTTGCAATCACCAGCAATGCAGGAACGTCCCAGTCTCTCCATATCCATGCCAGCATTTATTGTTCTCTATTTTTTTGATCTTTGCTGTTATTGCTGGTGTGAGATGATATCTCATTGTTGTTTTGATTTACATCTCTCTAATGGCTAGTGTGTAAGGAGCCCTGGTAGCATAATTGTTATGAATCGAGCTGAGAATCTCACAGTCAGTAGTTCGAAACTACCAGCTGTTCCACAGAAGAAAGATGAGGGTTTTTGCTCCATTAAAGATTTACAGTGTTGGAAACCCTATACAGGGTCGTTATGAGTCCGAACAGACTCCAAGTCACAACAACAATGGCTAGTGTGTGGTATTGTGGGTTAATATGCCAGATGGCAAATCCATTTGAACTGCAAGTTTAGTGGTTCAAGCTCACCAGCTGCTCCTCGGAAACCCTGAACAGGGTCCCTATGGGTCAGAACTGACTCTACAGCAGTTAACAACAACAATGGCTAGTGATCATGAACATTTCTTAATATATTTGTTGGCTGCCCAAATCTCCTCCTTGGTGAAGTGTCTGTTCATGTCCTTCACCCATTTTTTTATTTGGGTTATTTGTATTTTTCTTGTAAAGGTTTTGTAGTTTCCTATAATTTTTGGAAATGAGTCTCTTGTCTGATGTGTCATTGCAAAAGATTTTTTCCCATTCTGTGAGTTCCCTTTTTACTCTTCTGGTGAAGTCTTTTGATGCACATAAGTTTTTAATTTTTACTATGCCCCAATCATCTATTTTGTC